>NC_042617.1:559507304-559807304 GCF_901001135.1 Rhinatrema bivittatum | reverse complement strand
TTCACACTGAAATGTAAAGGTGATTTTTATGATCCAAGGGGCTGAATGGACTTTCTGAGGAGGAGAAACTGTAGCATATTATCCTCTGCTCCATCCAACTCATTTCTTGATATCTTGGAAAATGGAGAGTAGTAGAAGGCTACAAATACATTTTTTTTTTTTTGCTTTCTATTCTCCCTGTTAAGAGTTTCCTGTTTCTTTATTTTCCTGGTGTTCTAACAGCAGCTAAAGAGGAGACAAATCACAGGGAGATAACAGAAAAAATACTCACTAGCATCTCTCTCTCTAAAAATATACCAATACCACAAAGACAAAGTATTCCTTAACGTTACTAATTGCAAAGTTAGCAGCAATTTCAGGGACTGGCGATTGCATCGTGGAGCACCAATATCTCTTCTCCAAGGAGTAATGAAAGCCTAGGTCTTAGTCTAAGATTACGTTTGTGATCAACACATTATAATCACCCATATTACCCTTAGCTATTACAGCACCACAGGCCAAACCCCAAATGGTTGTTGGTCTGGTATTTAAAGCGCCTCTTGGCACAGTCAAAAGTTAAAGGGCTGAGATTTATGAACAGAAAACATAGCATTTCCAAAAGAGCAGTTTCAGAAGCACCTCGGGGTCTACAGGACTGCAACTGGTGTGCCAAGCACAGAAGAACAGAGCTACTGGGCTGAAAAATCAGTGCAAGGAAAACAACTCTATGGTCAGAAGGCATCACTCAACACCTAAAAGCATAAGGAGGTCAGGCGCAATAGAAAGAAAAAAAAGACGACAGTGTCAGAAGACAAGAAAGGAGCAATCACAAGAGACCGGGGCTTTCAGGAGACTGACTTATCCTGGAGATGGAACTACACAACAAATGGACAGGAGTCGGGGATGGGGGCGGGGAGACGCTCCGATGGCAAGGGAAAAGCAGGACTGTTGGTCACTTCCACCGCAGGTTTTCCTGCTCTGCCCCGATACCCCCCCGCCCTCGCTGCACAGAGACCACGAAAGCACGTGTGATGCAGTCCACATTCCACAACACGGGAATGGACAGCCGCGGAAAGTAGGAACAAATTCTCAGGGACGCCTGTTTCAAACTGCTTCTGCAGCACCAGAGGAAGTTGTGCTCTCCCAACCCATGCCAACTGGAGACCTCTCCACATGCACTGTGTTTGCTGTTCGTGCTCCACAGGATGAACTTCAGACACAGCCACTCTTACTGAGACAAATGGCTATGGTTCACCCTCGATGGGGCGTGACTGCTGTTTAATTTTTGGAGCAGGAGTAGAGCCTGCCTGGCTCCTTGCAATCAAACCTCATTATCCCAACCCATCTTCTTTACCAAGCTGGAATAGATATCCTTTGTGGTTCAGGGAAGGGTTACAAAACTGGTGCAGAGCCTGCAACTCAAACCTTTCAAAGACAGGCTTAACATACTCAAAATGTAGGAGATATGAAAGGTTCAAATATCTGACAGGCTTTGACCAATTACAGAAAGCTGCAATTTTTCATAAAAAAAGAAATTCAAGGCCAAGGGGTAATTATATAAATTTCGAGGGAGGGAGACTTATTGGAGCTAGGAAGAAATATTTCCTTACAAAGAGGGTGAGAGAGGCCTGGAATAACCTACCAACGAGAGGCAGTGGGGGTAGGGGAAAGGTCTGAACTGCGTAAGAACTTAAGCGTGATCAGGTCAGGCAGAAAAGGGCAGTGGCAAGAACAGGGCTGAGAGATTGGGTTAAAAAATGGGGTATTGGTTTAAGCATGGAAACTTGTAATGCTTACCTACGCAGAACGACGGAAGACCAGAGGGAAAACAGCAAAACGGATCTGGATAAGGAGCAAAAGCAAAATCCTGCAGGTGGTCAAGCTAGGAGACTTCCTTGACTAGAGTGTTATAGGCAGGGCCAACTGGTACTTATCGGCCAACGCCTACTACGTTACACTTGTCTCCTTCTGGCTCTTCTTCATTGGTTATTAGGACTTAGCTTTCGGGCCAGCATAAACGCCACCGTGGGAACGGTTCGAGTTTGTTGTGTAAAGCAGAGCAGAGGAAGGGTAACAGTTTGATGTGTATAAAGGCGGGTTAAAAAGAGAACACAGGAAACTTGGAGCCCAACAGTCAGCCACCAGCTGCCAAAGCTTCTGGGATAACAGAGACCGTGTGTTCATCTGGTTTACAGCAAGCTCAGAGAAACAGAGCCAGACACCATAGCTAACGTCGCCACAGACCATCCCAGAAAAAGCAACCCACCACAATACAATCCCCAAGCTCTCCACAAGAGGAATCCCACAAGCGCTATTGAAGGAGATGGGAAAGGAGGCCGGCCAACGTCAACAGGGAGACAGTATAGTTTTACCAAAACAAACAAGAGCAATGTAAGCAGAAAGCTCAAAACGTTCATCTCCTAAGCCTACTGTAACTACAACCACTTCAGTCAACCTCTATCTACCCTTCCGGCTCTGGGGCTGGATTAAAAAGCAGCAGTGGATACCCAGCTAATCACACTGGGCAAGCTGAAACCTGAATTTTATTTAAACAGTGCAAAGTTTGTTATGGCAATGAGCCAATCATATAAAAAGACCCTGTAGGGTTTCAGTATTCAGGTAAACACTCATCTAACATCTACACCAGGCACTGTAAGGACAAGCTCTGAGGCGCTCTCTCCGTTTCTACACCAGGACGCCAATCTTTCGGGTGCTCAAAAGGCAGATGGCAACACAGGCGCGGGGGAGCTGGGGGAAGAGTGAACCGCACTGTAGCATTGAAGATCAAATCCTGTACACTCTTCACTCAAAACAGGCTGAGCCCGTGTCCAAACCTGTCAATCGGCCCATGCAATCACTATTCAAAAAGTCTGATTGCTATGGTAACAGACATGCGTATATAATACTTAATTTACACAGAAACCGAGCATTTCAGAATTACATATTTATTTATTTATTTATTTATTTGATTTTATATACCGACAACCGTTTGCACATCGTGCCGGTTTACAGATAACTTATAACAAATAATATATAGGCAAAGCCTTTACAAGGAACAGTTTGTAACATAAATGCAGTAACATGGCAATTAACTAGATAAATAAGTAGGGGAGGGAAGGGTAGGGGTATACGAGACAAAAGGAGGGGGAGGGGTGAAAATGGAAAACATAGGGAAAAGATATGTACAGGGGTTCGAGGAACAATTAATATGTACATAGGTTATATACAAAGTTTTTGTTTTTTGGTTTGTTTTTTTTTTTTTTTGTTTAGGTTTGAAGCTCCTTGGAGGGGGTGGGGTGTCGGGTGTAGGTCCTGAGGGGGAGTGTTGGTGAGAGGTGGTGGTCGGGTTAGGGTGTTAGTAAGAGATGAAGATGATTGGGGCATATTCAAAAGCTCTGCCAGATTCCAATTGATAACGATATTCCTCACGTGAAGAGAACATCCCGGGGGGAATTTTCAAAAGCATTTAGATGGGCAATAAGTTATTTGCCTGTGCAAAAGATCGGTCTGAGTGTTGCCCTCCCGCACATTTAGTGGCTGGGTTCCCGGAAAGGTACAAGCGTCCTGGAGAAACCTGCCGGCTGTACTCGGGGGGCCCATAACCGTAGGGTTCCGAAAGGCGTCCTGGTGCCTAGCGCGTCCCTAGCGCCTCCTTTTGACCCAGAGAGGCGGCTGTCAGCGGGTTTGACAGCCGACGCTCAATTTTGCCGGCGTCGGTTGTCGAGCCCGCTGACAGCCACGGGCTCGGAAACCGGACGCCGGCAAAATTGAGCGTCCGGTTTTTGGCCCGACAGCCGCCAGCCCAATGTAAATTTTTTTTCTTTTTTACCCTTCGGGACCTCCGACTTAATAGCACCATGATATTAAGTCGGAGGGTGCACAGAAAAGCAGTTTTTACTGCTTTTCTGTGCACTTTCCTGTTGCCGGCAGAAACTAGCGCCTACTTTTGGGTAGGCGCTAATTTCTTAGAGTAAAATGTGCGGCTTGGCTGCAC
Source organism: Rhinatrema bivittatum (assembly GCF_901001135.1). Classification (NCBI taxonomy): domain Eukaryota; kingdom Metazoa; phylum Chordata; class Amphibia; order Gymnophiona; family Rhinatrematidae; genus Rhinatrema; species Rhinatrema bivittatum. The sequence goes on along the minus strand of NC_042617.1, from coordinate 559,803,331 downwards.
ATTTTACTTACTGTATCCCGCGCGCATACCTAATAGCGCCCTCAACATGCATTTGCATGTTGAGGGCGCTATTAGGTGCCGTGGGTTGGACGCGCGTTTTCCACCCCTTACTGAATAAGGGGTAAGAGAAAACGCGCGTCCAAGGGCAGGTTAGAGGTAAGACGACTAGAGATCCACTTCTCCCCACAGGACACCGCCAGGAAGATGACAAACTGCTGTGTATCCGCAGCCACTTCTACAGCAGTGCTCTTCTCCATCAATGAAAATTGAGTAAGGTTGTGCGCCGTCTCACAGGAAGTGACTGGGGGCTGGAAAAAAAAGGTCCCAGTAAAACAAAATATTTGTCTTGGTTGCTTTGACCTCATATATGCTCCTTTTCCCAGTCCAAACCTCTCGGGAAGGCGTTGGTCCTTCTGCACTAACACAAGAAAGTCTGAACAGGGCTCAGGGGAATAAGGTGCCGTAACCTCTCAATAATGTACGAACATTATTAGTTATGCATGTGCCGAGCCATTTTATATGCACTACAAACTCATTTCTAAGACTGAATTAACGTAGAATATAAAAGGAAAGGGTGTGGGGCTTCGCGGTTCCAGTAGTGGGCAAGCAAACCAGAAAACTGACCCTCACGGAGCCAGCAGAGGTCCTCACGGAGCCACCCTCTCTCCTGTGCTAGCCACCATCTTCATGTTCCCATGATGCAGCAGGGTCAGCCCTATTCAGCCCTGCCTCTCCCTCAACTTGATGCCTCTTCATCAAGTCACCTTAGCTCTTTGCATTGGTCCAACTTTTCTTGCTTTCTTTCTGTAAGGCCCCTGTGACCTTCTTGTTGCACCTAGCCTTGTGGCCTCTCTGACCTTCCTGCCTTGTCCTGTGGCCTCCTTTGCCCAGCCATGTGGCCTTTGGGCCTACTAGCCTTGCTTTGCAGCCTGCTTGGGCTTCCTTGTCTGTTTTTCCTCTGTCTGGTCTTACATATACCTTGCTTTGCATTAGTTTCCTATGTTTGAACCTTCCTTGCTCTATTCTCTTGGTCCTCCTTGTGGCCTCTACTCCTTGTGGGCTTCCAATTTCAGTCCCTGTTTCCAGTCCCAGGTCTTGCCTCCAGGTCCAATCCCTGTCTCCCATCCCCTGCCTACCTTCAGTACCCGCCTGTGCCTTTGGTTCCACCCTGAGCCACCAGTTCCTGTCTTATTGCCTGTGCCTGCATTGTCTCCAGCACCTGCCTTGCCTTTAAACCCAGCTTGTCCTGCCAGCCACCAGAACCTAAGGGCGCAACCCGCGGGAGGTGACTGGTCAGGTGGAAGAGCCTGTCCCGCTTTGCCCTAGATTCCGGCCCTGCTCCTACACTGGGGAAATCTCCTATCCAGCGGATTCCCCACTCCGAGACAACTGGGCAGTGCAACTCCGGCTCGCCCATCAATGCTTCTTGCCACCTTGGACGGGTCACTTCACCCTCCGTTAACTCATGTACAAACAAATTGCAAGTCCTCTGGGGACAGGCTACCTGAATATGACTTGTCTTGAGCTAGCGATGAAAATGCGCGCGCCAAATCTAAATAAAATCATTCAAAATAAATAATCTCCTATTACCGACTGTAAGTCCGTATTCCTTTCACTGTCGTAGGCATGGGTCTGCAGCGACCTGGCTCACTGGGGTGAGCACACACGCAGTTAAGTGCATAAACAACTCCATAAAACAGCAATTAATAGCACCAGGCCCTAAGGAGAGCTGAATTCACTGATCGCATCAGCTTTACGCCTCCTCTAGGAGCTCTTGCTCTGCTTAATTCAGACTGGAAAATATTTTTGCTCCTTGGCAGCTGCCGAGCGATAAGAATGAATCACGGAAAAAAAAACAAACAATGCGTCGGGACCAGGGTGGGCAGGGGTTTCACTCAGCGGGCAACGCTAGGTCCCTGATCCGGATCCCACCTTGCACCCTTCTCCCCCCTCCCATACTGGCAACCTGTGGAGCTGCCCCCATCCACAGGGGGCCCTTAATCCGCTCCCCATTCAACAGATAACTCCCCTTATGCAAACGTCCAAATCGCCTCAGAGCAGCAGTGCTGCCCTTTCCTAAAACGCTGGCAGTTAACACAAGCAACATCATTAGGATCCCACAATTTCATTCAGACGTTTGTCTCATTGGCCGGGAAAGATTACATGTTTAACCTGTTTAACTGCTCCCCCCCACCCCTGACCCGAGCCGTTCTCACCATTATGAATGCAAGCAAATCAGGGTGCTGCACACCCATGGGTGCAGAGCAGGAATACAGCACGGACAGGCGACAAATAGGAGGGGATTTAAAACAGAAGGGCGTTCGCCATAATGCAAGATCCATTCTTTTATGTCACAAAGTGTATAAATAAAATATATCCCGTAGCAAACAAGGAGGGAGACCTGGGAACGAGACTCAAAAAAATAAAAATAAAAAGGGAAGTAACAGAACATCTGCAGAACGGATCTGCCCCAGTGATGCTCATCCCTACCGGAAAGGAGGCTTGAGATTTAATGGGAAGTCCCACACTCCAGGACAGGAAGCTCAGCCTGCTAGGATAACCTTTTCTATTGCTTTATGGCCTCATATTTGTTTGGTTGTTTTGGAGGGGGTGTTCTAGTCAAACAATTTCAAATTTTTATTGACGATGTATACAGAGCAAGGTGGGGGGGTGCCTTTCCTTAAATTAAATATTAAAAGGCCAGTCGGCTCGGGTCTTCACCCCTCTGCGGGTGTGGAGAAGCTGTAGACTGTATTTCATTTGCATTTCATTGGCCGTTTTCTTCAGCCGAGGCTTTTTAAAAAAGGGACCACCCCCCTTGGAGTGCTCCTTGGGGATATCTTGGGCAGGCTGGGGGTTTGGGGTATTCTCGTGCGGGCTTTGGAGGAGCTGTTGCTGGGTTGGGGGGGAGGGGGAAGGGATTGTACTACTGCTGGTATGGTGGGGAATTTAGTCTACTCGTCGGCTGGGGGTGCTAGTTTTCTTTTTCAGGTGCCTGAGAAGGCCCGTCGCCTTCCCCCCCGGGTGAGAGCAGCGTTTCGGGCACTCTTCGCTACCATGGAAGGAGGGCACACTGAATCTGTTACAGAGGGTAAAAAGAAGACTTTATTCAGCAAATCTTGAGGTGAGCAGCTAGACATATTTGGAAAATTTAAAATCTGCAGATTTAAATTCAGTTTTTATCCTTGGATCAAAGTCGGATTGCTGAATTCCTTGAATTTCCGATGACATAACTTCAACCTTCCCTCCCCCCCCCCCCCCCCCCCTTTCCAGGACCCCAATAGCTCCAGACCGAGCTTTGCACACCTCCGAAACACCTTCAAGCAAAAGCCCTACATCTAAGGCACGGTCAGAAATAGCACCGTCCAGATGTAAATCGAGAGAGAAATCCGAGGGTCTTACCAGCGGCAGTGAGGGCTTACTCCAGGCTTGGATGGGTCACCCGGCTGGAATTCAAAAATTGCCAAGGCAAGAAAAAAACCCGCTGTCACTAGCCCCCACAGCTCCTTCCTGCGGGCATTTCCAACCGGGTCTCACCCCCCCTGCCCCTTACGAGTCACAGCCACATCCACCACTCTGCCACGGCCCTGGCGACGAGAGCTCCGGTGCCGCAGGCCGTCTCGGGAGGAAGGGGCTTGCTTCTCCCTGCCGCAGGGACCCTCGAACCCCGGCAATTCACCACATCTCACCGACTGATCCGAAGCACACTGGGCTGCTGGTTCGAGGGGGAAGGAACAGTCTCAGGGGACCCTTCCTCCTGAGAGGCATCGTAACTAAAGAACATCTCAGAGACAAAACACAAAAAGCAAGCAGCTATTGCTGCCATCTCGATTCCTCCCTCGCTCGTATTGCTTAGATGTATTTTATTATTATTTTTTTTTTAATGATGTAAAAAACTGCTTGCGATCCCTTTTGGGGTATCAAAGGCAGGCGATACAAGTATGAGATGGAACTTGAAGAAAGCACCTGAACAGTCTAGGCCAGAGCTGCCGTTTTTAAACGCACCTGAACGGGCCTTTCAATAATTCAAGTCTGTAGGTAGGTAACATACACCAGCACCACCAGCAGCATGCACGCCATCCTATTCCAGCCCAGCCGCTCCCCGCTCCCTTCCCAAGCCCCCCTCGCAGCAGGAGACGCTGCCTGAGGAACAGCTTCATTATTAACCGGCTCCTTCCTCCCGCTGGCTGCGTCTGAGCGCACGAGAAGCAGGCCCGGGGGGGGGGGGGGGGGGGGGGGGACGGACTTTCCTACAGCCAGGGGCACCCACAATCGGGATCTTCAGGCATTCTTTGGGGCACAATGGGGTTGCCAGTTTAAACAGGGGAACATGTCAGTCCAGAGACAAAAGGCAGATTTAAATGAACACAAAAAGAGCTACAAAAGCCCCAAGATCGAGCACTTCTGGAGTTCCAGCTCTTCCCTCACCTACAACTAAGCAGGGAAGTGTGAGAAAGGCCGAGCTGCCTCTCTCTCTCTCTTTTTCCTTCCCCCACTCAAACAGAGCTGAACAATTTGCAACCTTCCAAAACTTTTACCTGCATGAAAGGCGCCGATTACATGGTGGTCTCCTCTTTATAAGGGACAGGCTGGGAAGCCCACAGGCCTGTTTGCTTGCGAGGGCACTGCTCTGAGAAGCAAGCCCAGATTTAAAGGGACCCGGCGCACCTTTCGCGAAAACCTTTCCATGCCGGTGATGAAAAACGCCAGTCTCGATGGGGGGGACACGCGCGGTATCTGTTGGGAGAGCGGCTGCTCTGGATCACGGACTCCGTGTATTTTCCCCCCCCCCCCCCCCCCCCCCCATCTCCCACCTTACCAGAATTGCTTCTGCACGTCAGTTCGCGGACGCACCCTTCTGTAACCCTGCTCAGTGCCCCGAAGCCCGGGGCCGGTCACGGAGGGGGGACCAGCAGGCTTGGCTCTGGCGGCCACGTCAGTGCAACACGTGAAGAGCCTGCCACGCTGGAACACCACCCGGCTGAGCGGGTTATCAGCACAGGAGACATCCAACACCAACGAAACTGGAACGCGTGTGCTTGTTTTGAGGACATCTGTGGTGGTGTTTGTCATTTTGAGTTCAATGACCACCATGACGACGTCACTGGGGATTTTGTGACAGTTCATTTGGGGGGGGGGGGGGGGGTGTCTAATGAGACCGGCTAAAACCAAAATTTCTAACATTTTGGTTCCAGTGTTTGGTACTTGCCCTGGAATAGCAGCAGGAAAAACATGGGGCCTACCACATAAACTGAAAGGAGTCCAAATGTTAAAAAAAAAAAGCTACTTTTATTCTGAGTAATGTAAAAACATAACTCTACTGATGCGTTTAAAGTACAGATATAAATCCAATAATGTCCCATAATTTTAAAAACCCACACTTAAACCTGGCTATTTGGCTTTTTCTATTGGCACATCAACCTGTGATCCACTGACAAAAGTCTTCCAAACCCAAGGAATGAGGTCAACTGAGCTAAGGAAGAACTGTCAGAAAGCCATTCCCCCCTCAGTGTCCTCCAGGATTCACCACTAACCCAGCTCAGGATATTTCCTGAGCAGGAGCTGTAGGAGGGTTATAGGATGCATCATGACTTGGAATAGCCAGATTAAATCCATTCCTCAGCCAGCGTGCTGAGATTTGAACCCAGATCTGAAGATACATCGTTCTGCCTGACCACTCCCTGCACTGCTAGAGGTTAATCAGTCTGTTCCCTTCCGTCCATTATCAATTCATGAATACTTGCTGAATTATTCTAACTTGTGCAAAGTTAAATAATGTTTACCAGTTTAACTATGTCTTTATAATTGAAACAAAAAAAAACCCTAATTATGCTGCACATAAAGTCAAAGACCACACCAACTGCAATGCAATGAGAAAATGAACTGGTACTAACGATAAACTGGGAAAATGCTTATTATAAGGTAAAGGACAGAGAAAACGTTTTGGTTTTTTTCAAAGCGATCAATGCTCAAGGAACGCACTGCAACAGAGTTCAGAGTCAATGCTAACAGGTAGGTGGTGTGTGCCCAAGTCACATGGGCAGTAAGATCCATAGCAAGTACAACAAGCTCTTCCGGAGCCTCAGTGTTACACTAGGATAATAATGGCTGCCGCTGCATTAAGTAATTTATGTAAACTTCGTAAAAAGCAATTAAGACAATTATGAAGATGAAAACTAAACTCAACTGAAAAATGTTTGATTCTTCATAAACTTAAAAAAAAATGATTTATATAAGAGATTTTGCAAAGTTCAGGGTCCATCTCCACTACTCTGAGCAGATGTTACTTATTAAGTCTCATCTGGACATTTCCAAACCTGCCTGGAGGTAATGAAGCACATAGACTGGGACTAGAATTTAAAAAAAAACCCAGAAAGATGACATTTAGAATTAACTCTGCTTGTTGTTTTTTCAGTCTACTGTTAGGTTTAAATCACTTAAGTTCACAATCCACTCAAATTTTTCACAAAGAAAAAAAAAAAATCACAGAAACCACTGCAAGGCAACTTCCAAAGAAATGCACCACACGCTTTAGACCTCTAATGCTGCAAGTGAGATTCTCTCTGTTGAATAAATAATGATATCCATCATTCATACAGCAAAATAAATTTAGTACTGTTTACAGAAGGCCTGCGACTTCAGAGTTTTTCCACATATAGCGTCCCTTCTTTAAACAGTACTAAATTTATACACATAGCTAGCTCCTTATTTATTTTAGGTCTCTTTTTACTAGCTGGTTGGATTTCTTGCATTTTGCGGGGCTCACGTTATTCATATAGTGCCAGCCACTCAAACTAATTTGTATGGGTTAAATATTTATGCAACCCCTCCCCCCGATGTAAAATGAGCACAGGGGGGTTAAGTGACTTGTGCAAGGTCATGCGGTGAGTGGTGGATCCTGAGAAGAAACCAAAAGCCATCTGTGTGCTCTGTGCCCGTGCTATGCTGCCGGCATTAAATAAATTTACAGGCTGTCGCCTCGCTATATTTTTCATTTTCCTGGCTGAGTGAGCACAATGAGATTTCATCTCATGACACTCCCTCCCCCCTGCAAGCGCCTCAGCTGGGGGAAACATTGTAACAAATCATTCCTACCCAGCAATATTCAACTAATTCAGTGCCTAACCATGCTCCTCCCTGCGAGGCACCCAGAGGTGGGCGACGGATTCAAGCAGTGAGTGTGAGTGCACGGGTCTGACGGCTGAGGTGGAGCTGGTGCCGGGAAGCACTGACCACTGCAGGGCATCCCAACCGGACCTTTCCACACATGCATACCTGCGAAGGGTGGGATCACCCGCTACTTTTCCACCACTTAATGAAACGGATGCTAACCTTAAACAGGAGTGGCCTAGTGGTTAAAGGAGCGGGATGAGAGCCAGAGAAGCCAAGGCTGATGCTCCTCCCGACCCTGGGCAAGTCACTGCCTCTGTCCACTGCCTCAAGTACAAACCCAGGGCACGAGTCACTCAAGGCTCTTCTCCTATTCTGTGTCTATGGGGGATGGGATGGGGGGGGGACGGGGACGAACCCCTAGTAAATCAGGCCCTTAAGATTGCAAACCAACTATTATCTGAACTTGTAATTCACCTTCAGCTCGGATTTAAATCCAAAAAAAATTCCAAATCCAAGTAACTTTCCCTCTTTCTCAACATCCACTTAATGCTAACTGCCAACAATTCTCCATGGGGCAATCAGAAGGGGTCCAGGGGCTTCCACCATCTTCTCCTCGGTCTCACTTTACAGCATCCCTGGCACCAGGCTTGCACGCTGCCTGCCTGCTCTCGTGAATGGCATGCGTGCAACAAGTGGGCATGGGACGGGTTAAATATTGGGTCAACAACAACCACGCGAAGAGTCAAAAAGAAAAAGCAGAATCACCTTTTTCGCAGCCGCTTTTGTAGGTCCAGTTCTCGTCGTCCGCGCCTTCCGTCTGCTGCCCGCAGATCGCCGAGAGCTCGCCGTCGCTGCGGAACAGCCTCTTGGTCTGGCGGGACAGGGAGGCGAAGTTGATCCAACTCACGGCGCGCGAGAGGGACCCGGCGTTGCGCTTCACCCGGAGGGAGCCCGAGGCGCACTCCCTCTTCATCGCGGCTCCGCTTCAGCAGCTCCTCGTGCTCGCAGGAGATCGGCTCGTGCCCTCCACCCCGCAGCCCGGGGGGGGGGGAGAGCGCCGTGCGGAGTCTGCCACCTGACACTTCAGCCTAATGGGCTCTAGGGTAGTTTTCCTTTATTATTGCTTTTTGTTGGGCTTTTTTTTTTTTTGGCAAATTTCTCAAAATGCCAAGCAAAACATAAAAATAAAAAATAAAAAATTTAAAAAGAGCAACTAATCCTGGCAAAGGGGCGTGCGAATTGTGTAAAGATGCAGCTCCAAGCACAGCTGAAGGCAGCCCCCGCTGCGCGAGATGCACCTGTGCGCTCGTGCACCTCCCGGGGCTTCCGCAAACCTGCCGCCGTCAATCCACTCTCTGCCTCCTCCTGCTCCTCCTCGTCCCGAGCCGGGATTCCCGCGGCAAGCGCCGGTAGGGCTCGGATTTCCCAGTCCCCGCAGCCGCCTTTTCTGCAAGGCATCGCCTCGCACAGGAGAGCGGGCTGCGGCCGGGCGATGCTATGGGAACGGCCCTGGGAAATCCGATCGGCTCCGGCAGGCAGGATGACAATAGAGAGAGAGAGCGAGCCGGGCAGGCTCCTCCCTCTCCACCCAGCCTCCAACTTTCAACCTCTGCCCGCAGCCTGGCTGCATGGAGGCGGGGAGGAGCGGGAGTGTCTGTAACACACACAGCACATTCACCTCAGGAGAGACTCTCAGATGGAAACACAAACCAGCCCCCATGCAAACCTGCTGAAAATGCAAAACAAACCCGGAAACTAAGGAAGGGAAAGCCGGATGGTCTGGGATGGGGGGGGCTGAAGGGTTTCAAAACGAGAGAGCAGGAAGGCCGCATCGGCTTCCGCCGGGAAGCAGCCAGCCGCAGTGCCAGGACCTTTGGCCCTTGCAAACACTGCACAATGGGCAGGCCAAGTGCCGGCCTTGGTAAATAATTGACGAGGCCGGGTTTAAATGGAAAGCTCTCGCTGTGAGGTAATGCACACCCACAAGGCCCAAGGTTTTAACAGCTCCGGCAGCAAAGCCGCTCCAGCTTCCAGCCCCCGCTGCGAGCTCTAGGCGCCAAGGGTGCGCACAGTGACCAAGAAAAGTGGCTGAGAGGCCCCGCAGAGCTGTTTAAAACCAACAATAATGAGTTTAAGTTTATTACTGTTAAATGTTCCACCAAGGAGTAAAACTGAAGGAGGCTTCTGTATGGAGTTGTACAATCAGGCTGCAGCAGAAAAGGCATCGTGGCTATACAGGCGCAACTCTTAAGTAGGGCCAGGGGATTTGCAAAGCTGGAAGTTTACTGCTTCAGCTCACCCTTGGGTGCACAGGACTGAGCTGGATGCATAAAGCACTAGGAGAGCTGGTGTAGAGGCTCAGCGGCAGCGAGGCCACTTCCATGGGTCTGGACTTGGGTTCAAACTCCCAGCTCAGAGGAGTCTCTGTCATCGGACGAGGGCGACACCTAGTGGCAGTACTTAAGGCCCAAGACTGCAGGGTTCTGGAAGGGGCCCCTAATGCATGGCCCCTGGCCAACCGTGGTCTCTGCGGTGACTGAACTAAGGTAAGCTGGCAGGAGTTATAACACCTGCTGGCCGTAAAGGAAGGCTCATTATGCCAGATCCCCGCACTGGGCTTGAGCGAGATGGAAGCTGAGAGGAGGAGAAAAATGGCCGAGTCTGAAACTAAATAAAAACAGGCCCTTCAGTCACACACATTTGTTGCAGAATGAACACTGCTGGCATAGGCCTAGAGAAACCAAAGTCCAGGCCTTGACGCAAAATGCCGGCTCAGGCCGAGGCAAAGAAAAGGAAGGATCAGGTTCTGCACCATTGCCGCTCTTTGTGGCCTCAGCTGTTAGCTGGGTAGGATCGGCACGGACCACGGAGCCGGCACAACACTGACCCGGCCCTAGCAGTGCAGCTAAAGCCAATTTACAAGAACAAGCAGGGCCCACAGTGAACACCAAGCTGAGTTCAGGCACCATTCAGTAAAGCTATACAGGCCTCCACGTAAACCTTTTACGTCTAAGTCACTGCAACTGCGCACAGCTTTGCCTGGAATTAAACAAACAAATCAACAAAAAAAAAGACTGTGCAATAGTATTCAGGTGTTCACAGATCCCTCCTGCCACAGCTGAGTAACCACACATCTTGTGACCGGATCCTCACGCCTGGCAACATAAAATAGGCTGCTTTGCACGCACTCCTGGGGTGAATATCGAGAGGAGCAAGGACGAGTTACTGGACTAAGGATTGGAGGCTTTGTTAAAGGTTGCTACTTGGTCACTTTGGAGCGTGGTGTCTTTTCTGTGCCTTGTTACCCCCTCTGCCTATCCCTTTCTCATATCCACTGAGTGGCTATGCTGTGTGAATCTGTTTGCCCCTGTCTGAGCAGCAATCATCCGAGTCTGAATGGCAGGAGAGTGCCTAAGTGTGGGTCACATGCAATGCACCAGCGATGAGGGATGTGGGTGAGAGCAGGCGCGCGAGGGAGTGCATGAGGCTACGAGAATGGTTAGGAAGAGGAGTGGGTGCAGCTAGTATTGGGAGGAGGACCAGAAGCAGGGGAGAAGTGGGGAAGGAGCAGAGAGGAATGGGCATGAGAGGGGGTCAGCAAAGCACGGGTGGGGGTGGAGGAGCAGGTAGTGGGCATACCAGACTACAGAACACCCCCGTTTCTCCTTCCTCACAGTGCTCAAAGCTTGGACAGTGCCCTACAAGTGGGGGGGGGTGACAAAAATGTGACATCTTCTATGCCAAGGAGTCCACAAGAAGGTCCAATGTAGCAAAGCAAAAAGTCTGGAAAGCTTGCTCTACCAAGGTCACCAGCTGGGTGATGTCCTGCCACATTCAGCAGAGCACAATACAGAAACTGTGCCTCAGCTCCCTCATGGGAGGACTGGCTGGGATGTGCAGTTCCCTCCAAGGGGCGACGGGAGCCGATGCAGAAAGCTATGATCAGTGGAACACGCCTTTTAGCCTGAATTTGCGCGCGCCTTTTCTGCGGGCAAAACTTGACTCCCAGGGCAGGAAGGAGTTTTGCGCGCGCCTTTTCTGCGGGCAAAACTTGACTCCCAGGGCAGGAAGGAGTTTTGCGCGCAGAAAATGCGCTTACCTCAAGGAGAGTTAAACTTAGCGCCCTTGCATGGAAATCCCACGCAAATGAGCGCATTAAGATTTTTTTTCAGCGCTGGAAACCTAACGCCTGGGTCAAGGCTGGAGTTAAGTTTCCAGCGCTGTAGAAAAAATAACTGAAGGTGGGGGGGAATGGCTGGGTGGTTAAATGGCCACCACTGCCACTGCCACCTAGCCAGATAAGTACCGACGTATCTGGCTACCTGGCAGTGGGAAGCAGCTGCCAGATGGATGGCTACGTCCATCCTTATCCAGCTGTCTGGCGGGATCACCGCTGCCGTATAGCCAGATGAATGGGTATTTAATCACTATTTTTTTTTTAGATTTATTTATTTTTAGGTTTTTATGTTTCGCTTTTCGCACTTTTTTCAGCTCTTCAAAACGGATTACATTCAGGTACTGTAGGTATTTCCCTATCCCCAGAGGGCCTACAGTCTTACGTTTGCACCTGAGGCAATAGAGGGTACTCATAGAGACAGCTTCCCCCTCCCTGATTTAAAATGCATGTCCGGCCTGTGCTGTGCCACTAGATAAGCACTCGCTGTACTGGGAATGCAGGGGGCCCCGTTACCTCCTCCTTTCCTTCCTTGTACAGATCTGCATGGGGGGGTTCGGGAGCAGACTAGCCTTAAGCGAGACTTGACCTGTGGCATCACCAGCGTCTGCCGCCTCAGCTTCCACACCTCCGGATCACTTGCAAAAACAGCAGGGGCACAGGCTAAACTCAAGACCGCCGGAGAAACCGGTGTTTAAGGAGGCAGATCCCTGCAGGCCTGGCAGCAATGGGGGGGCAGCAGGCGCAGGCTGAAGCAGTAGAGAGAGGCCGGCACCATTCCCAGGACTCTCCAAGGTCCAGGGCCCCCAGTCGGCCTCCACTTTTTCAACCAAGCCAACCAGGAAACCACCCGGCTACCCTGGGCCAGCAGAGATTGAACTGAATTGGTCTGTGTAAAAGCCTCACAGACCTAGGGCAAGGAGCTGCGCATCCAGCACCAAGACAATTCAGTATCCGGATGACCGTGTGCAAAATCTGCAAAGCACGGGGCTCTTATCGCCTCCACTCCTGGACAAAGGCCACGTCGCCCTGACCCCTCACTCACAGCTCACACTCTGAGGCGCGCTGCGACAGCGTCCAGAACGGGCACTGCCGTGCCCCACCGCAGCCAGCGTGGAGTTCAGGCTCGGGGGGAGGGGAGGACCTGGGTAAAGGGCCCCAAAGCTGCAGGAGCAACACTTCCTCTACCAAGGTCACCATAAAAAGGAAAGCAACAAGGAGCCGGCGGATGAGCGCTTCAGTGACCACTGATCCTGCGTGTGACATCTCCATAGCCAGAGGTGTTCCAGTTGACCGGGTCCTGCTGCCCATCCTTGGCCTGCAAATTCTGGACTGCTCTGTCCCCCTCTGACCATTGCATGTTAGGACAGTGTCCCGCCTATATAGCTTTTCCCCAAAGACTGGCAGCTTTCTTTTTAAGCTGTGCACTAGAAATAGCTCCTTTGGGCTATTTCTAAATAGTTTTCCTTCATATTATGTGATCTGTAATGTTTGCTCATAGGTTGTTTTTTTTAAAATGAGATTTCTTGTGTTCATTATTCTTGGGTGTGCGGTATTTTCTGAGGCCTTCCTGGGTAACACGCGTGGTGTGGTGTCCTCTGGCCAGTCACCTGACCTACTGCCACACTTCCTACACTCCTGCGCCCCTGCTCGCCGCGTCAGCCTTGCCCACATCTATTTCACCACCCCCTGTGCCAGCCTTCTGCCCTCTACCAGAATGGGTTCCTGAACCCACACCACCACCTTGCCGTGGGAAAAACTCAACTATCTGAGACGGCTTTTAATTTTAAGCACTTACCTACGATAAACACATTTCTCACAGAATTCTTGTCGCGTATGTTGGTCTTGACCAGACGGTGAGCTCCAGGGAGCAGGGATCGGTATACGCTACGCTGCAGAGATCTTAGTAGGGCTTTTAAAATACGTAGAAAACAAGAGTGCAGCCTCCTCTCCTCTGCAGAACTGTTAGCCACTGCTTCCCACTGGCAGCTGAGAAGACGGCCGAGATGAGGTGGAATTTTGGGAGCCATTTCCCTCTTGTAAGCGGTGACGTGGGTCTGTTAGTGAATGGTGCACCAAAAACGTAGGCTGGTTGCAGAATTCATTCACCTTAATGCCCAGGGAATTCTTACACTGATGCTTCAACCCGCACGTGACCAGTGAAAGTGCTAACAATTTACAAGGTGGCTATTTACAGCCACGTCAGTGCTTGTGAAGTTGAGTGAATAGGCCCCTTAATATTAAGTCTCTAAAACGGTTTTCTCTTCTTCTTCTTCTCATTTATTTTAACAAAGATGGCAGATTGAAACCAACTCCAGCGACAGTTAAAAAAAAAAAATAATAATTCACCACCACCCTGGTGCTTTCAGACAGTGCAAATTCACCCTCCCATGGAAATCTTTACTTGCATCAGGCTATCAAATGCTGGAAGTCAGAAGCTAGGATTGCAAGTAGCAATTAAGAAAGAAACAGAATCTGGGGAAGACAAAGCTGAAAATCCTGTTATTTGACAGTATAATAGCAGCTGCAGTAAGATTATTCCCCGGAGACGTGCCCTCGGCTATTCCAGCACTGTACGCTCTCTGCTCCCTCCCTCCCCCCCCCCCCTGCAACACCAGTGAAGCTGGAGCCGGAGGGGGGGTAGGGGATCCAGATGCTGTGTGTCTGCTGAAGCACTTACGCCTCTGGTCCCCCAACTAATCTGAGGGATCAACAAAAGGATGTTCCTGAAACTCTGAGCAGCGATGCTGCTTGCGACCGCCACGCCAAAAGCTGTGGGCAGAGAAAGAAAAGCTCCTTGCAGGATCCCCTTCCAGACTCAGGACCGCAAAGGCCCAGGAAGCGGCCTTAGCTAAGGCAGGAGCAGGTGGCGATTATCCTGCATTCTAGGGAAGATCACTGCATTTGTAGGGCGCACAAAAAAAAAAAAAATACCCCACCTCCTGACAGCCCTCTGAAGAAATGCAGCACCTTTTCATTTATAAACGAAGGCCTCTTCAGTACGTTATTTCCCACTGCTTGCTGCAAGTTTGTGGCCTATCGTCAAGCAGCGGCAGCCACGGACAGAGATCGGTTCCCTTGGAGTGGCAGGATACTGCCCCCCCCCCCAATACAGGGGGGGGGGTCCCTGCTGCCCATCGCTGTGTATGAGGAGCAGATGGATGAGTGCTGGGGAGACACAAAGCTGATTTCAGTGTGACACCAGACTCGGAGCACACCCTGGAGGCCTCGTCTCTGGCAGCTCCGGGGCAGATTCTGCGCCAAGAATTAGAAAACTTCCGGGTCCCTGGTTTAAAGTCCCCAAGCTTCAACCGGTGACCAGCGAAAGGGGGGGGGGGTGAGACAGGAAATAGGTTGGGTGGGGATGGGGCAGGCAATCGGGGTAGAGCACAGTGGGGGAGGCGGGGGTCTGTGTGCCTCAAACCGGAAAAGGCCGCACACAAAGGAGTCAGCGTGCATACAAAGAGATGGAACAACTCCAGGGATAGAAAGAAACCAGACTAATAAATAAAAATAATAATAATAATAATAATAATAATAAAAAGTTGAAATGGTTGTCCCGGAGAGGAGGCCCAGGAAGAAGAGAAGACCTGGGGTTCCAACACTCGCACCACGACCCTCCAGAATCAGGCCTTCCCCACCATGGAGAAAAAGAGGAAGCGCCACAGGAGCTCCCATACCTGACAGGAGAGAGAGAAACCTCCCCAAAGCTGCTGACCGGAAGGGAGGGAGACACAAACCCCAGGTAGGGGAAAAGAAGTGTTTGACAGAGGCCCGGACACTAAGCCAGATGCTCTGACAAGAGGTTAAGGGGAGGCAAATTAGGCAGAGCTCTTGGTGGGCCTGGTTTTATTTTCCTTAGGTACTGAAGTGTGAGCCAAAGGGCCCCCCATTGCCAAACCACCTCAGAATTGCCTCTAGGAAGGAAGGGATTGCATTTCCTTTGGTGGTCTGATCTGAGGAGCCGGAGGGCGCCTTCCTGGAGAAGGGCCAGGGAAGGAAGGCACATAGGAGGAGGATGCATTAGAGCGGACACCAGGGACCTCTAGAGAGAAAAACCAAGGGACCTGCTTAGAACCTGCACAGGTATGGAAACCCCAACGTTTTCCACCTGGGAAGGGTCTGCTCTAGAGCTGAGGCACCTCGAGAAGTCGGCATGGGAGCCATCCTTCAGGGGAAAGGGCACTGGAGGTGACTGGAACCACATCCCACAGTGCCGTGGCAGGCCTGGCCCTGACTTCGCTCGCTGCCAGGTCAGGAGGCACCTGCTCTCCCTTGCTCTTTGAGGTTTTGAGGATGGAGGAGGCCCCACACCTCCTAGGGTCAGCCCCGCTTAGCTTTTAAGCCAGAGCAAGGGTCTTCACCCTAGCAGAGCTAGGTACAGTCTCTTCTGTAAGTTCAAGACAAGAACCAAGATGCAAGTAACCCCTGAAGGAGATGCTGATGTTCTGGGTTTTTTTTTTTGTGGTTTCAGAATGCAGCTACCAAATCTTGCCGGTGGCTTCTTTGGCAAGTTTTCCTAAAACTTTCCATTATCGTTACAAAGAAACCCAGACAATTGCAGTCTCTTTCCAGTACAGCCAGGTGCTCCATTAAATGCTGGCGACCCTGTTTTGTTAATATCCCGCTATGCCTGTAAGCCCTTGTGAAACTAGTTAAGAAACCCCCTTGCGTGTCTTATCATGCCCACTAGACACGGGTCTCTCCATTAGAAAGCGGTACGCTAGTGGTTAGAGCAGTAGGGCTGCCAACCATGGAAGCCAGAGTTCAAATCACATTGCCTCAGGTACAAACTGAGAGGCCGATGCAATAAGCCTAACGCAAAAAAAACGAGAGCTCACATTCAGCACCCCGTGCAATATTCTAACGAGAAAGAAATGGAGGTGGCAAACAAAAAGGGGTGTGCTAGGGAGAAACGTGCATCTCTGGCACTCAGGATCGGGCACATGGACTTCTAAACTGTACGATCCTAACAAAAGTGCATCACGTACATGAAGTTACAGAAATCTGCAATGCCTGTTTACCAAAAGTAAAGGAATCACCCATGTTTTGTTTTTTTTAAGGTGTTTTTTAAAGGTGTTTTAAGGTGTGATTTTAAGGTTTTTTTTAAGGCATGATTGAGCATCCTCAATCATGCTCCATGCCACTAATCCCTATATACATTTTTATTTTTTTGTTCTAACCCCCAAATAACTTAATCTAATCTCTCTAAACAACCCTACCTTACAAGGACCACATTTTATTTTTATGTTTCTCATGAGCCCTTGATTGCAAGCTTCACTCCACCTGGAGTTAAGTTTCCGGGTAAAACAGTGTGCGTTGGGTGCCCTTTCCTGCATCGGGTGGTAATAGTAAATGTCTTAAAATGCGATGGGCACTATCCGATACGGTTTGGGAAGGGCGTGCGTTTTTTTTTTTTTTAGACGCACTAATCTCCTTGCTGCGTCGGACGCTATTATTGGGTGTCCAAAACACGGGCCCAGCTGCAAGTAAACCCAGGCACTGGGCTGGATGCACTTTATTGCACTGGCCTGTTCGATTACAAGCCCGCTGGGGACAGGGAAGCACCCACAATGCCTGAAAAGCAAAATATCAATAAAATCAATAAATCAAATAAAATCAATAAATCAATCAATAAATGAAAGAAAGAGAGTAGCCAATCCATCCTGCTCAGCATGGAAGAGTCCAGCTTTCCCACCCAATCCTAGGCTGGCCCTGCTCTTTCGTAGCCTCTAGGACAGTGGTTCCCAACCCTGTCCTGGGGAACCCCCCCCCCAGCCAGTCGGGTTTTCAGGATATCCACAATGAATGTGCGTGAGAGAAAACGTGAACTGCAGACCAAATCTATTAACCAAGATTTGAAGTAAATGGATCAATACAGCTCAGCTCCTGGAGGCAGGGTCATCAGGAATACTTTTGTGCCCTTCACCCTCCTAGGAATATGCACAATTCTAGGTCACCTAGAAATGTGTCCAGAGGATGTAGTGGAGGATGTGGTTATATTTACCAGCTAGCAACATATCTTGAGGGTTCCTACAGCAAATTCTAAGTTTCACTCTGTAAGGAGTATTAAATGTCCATCCACAGCGGGAACTGGTCAGTCCTGGGCAGGGAATGCTTCACCTGGTCCACTACAAAACCCGATAGATCATTTCCCCCCCAACCTTCTCTCCTTGCTTATTACAAACATACGAACTGCCAAACTAGGTCAGACCAAAAGGTCCATCAAGCCCAGCATCGTGTCTCAGACTGTGGCCAACCCGGGTCACAAGTACCCGGGCAGGATCCCAAAGAACAGATCCAATCCTTCACCACTCAGAATCAGGTTAAGCAGTGGCTTTCCCCAAGTCTACCTGGCTAATAGTGGTTTATGGACTTTTCCTCCAGGAACTTGTCCAAACCCATTCTGTACTCTTATTCAACATTCGCTTTCCCATTCCTGCCACCAACACCACCACTGTTACTGCTGCTGCCGCTCCTGGCCTGCCTTGAACCCGTAAACTTTTTTCCTGCACTGCCAATCGGGTCCTTGCTCTCCTCCTCCTTCCACCATCACTGTTTGGGCTCCTCCGCTTGCCGGCTCAACCGCTGCAGCTTCTCTGGCTCCACGTACCGCACTTCTCAATGAGTTTTGATCCTTGCGGTGCCCATACTCCTGCGCCGTTCTCTCCCACGTGCCAACACAGCCCAGGAGCATGGCCCCCTGCATGGCTCAAACCCACACAAGAGCCCTACGGAGCCAAACAAGCGGCGGCAGCCGTGTGCAGGGACCCGGCGGCAGGAGTGGTGTCTGCCATCCGAAAAGCGTCGATTTCAAAGCAACGCGCTCTGCATTATCAGGGATTGCTGCTGTTAACGAGTCAGTCCTGTGAAAACGCCGCTCCTGCAACTTTCCCTGCAGCGCTCGGATGAGATCTTTCAGGCAACCTAGCACCTCAGCTTCAAAATCCATACATTAAAACGAGAGCAAGAGAGAGAGAGAGAGAGAAGGGGTGAAATCTGGTTTTGGACCTTCTGTGCAATATCACACATCAGCAAAGACTAGGAATCGCTGAGCAGGTGCTGTAATTATCCAGCCGGCAGAAGAGAGGGCTCCTTCAACGTGGCAACAGGAGGCAGGGGGCCGGAGAAAGGAAGGGGAATATACCACCCACGTTTACAAGCAATCTGCTAGAACGCGGTATTTTACTTTATTCAAACACACACACACAACCACCCACATTCAACATTTTGACTTCTTAACATAACTCTGCTCCCCGAGGAAATCTTGGACGGACAGAAATGCAGGAACTGGCACTGAGCCACTCGAGCTATCCCAAGGCCCTGAAAGGAACAGGATGTGAAGGGAACCACATAAAGAGGGCTCTCTTTCAGTTCAATACTAAAATCTCTTCAACTTGCCCTGTAATAAGGCTATGGTTCCTGGCAAGGCTCACATACTAATTTAATCCCCACCATTAATTACCTCTAACTTGCTCGTTCTGATGATTCAGCAGGAGTCCGCTGAACCCAGTTCCAGAGCTTGGAGCCTGCCCATTTAGCTCACTCGCGAAAGCATCAAATCTGCAGAGGATCAGAGGCGCAGAACATCAAAAGCTCATCGAATTTAATATGTTCGGCAACTTCTGACCTATCCCATCCAACCACAAATTCCTCACGCTCCAGCTGCAAGCCCCAGGTAACGCCCGGGTAGCCACGTATTCAAGCCCATGCACCTGCGCCAGCCCTGGTGGCCCAGCAGCTGTGCTTCATCCTGCCACGAAGGCGGCTTCTCGGGACCCGCAGAAAGTATCTTGAGGCATCACAAGAGGGGATCCTCTGTGGCTGGTGGGGGTCCTGCGGCCTGAAAAAAGGCGCCGAGGAGCTGAAAACACACGAGCTTGGCGAATGAGGGGTACTAACCTGGGGTTTGGTCTATAAAATGGCCACCAGAGAAAATACAAGCATGGCTTTTTTTTTTTTTTTGCTCAAGGATGAACACATGACCAGCGCTGGGCTATAATCATTACCATTTGCTGCAGATCACATTTTCAGTCACAGGGGCAGTATCTGTCGACTACTTTAGGAACAGCAAGGCCCACTGTTCAGTCATCTGATATCCACCCCCAGAAACTGCTGTTGAAGCCACCCCCCACCCCCCTATCCCTGGCATCCATAGTCGACTGGGTGGAGACCCTCGCACGCCAGCGCAGCCCCCTGCTCTACAGAAGTCAATCAACCCAACCGCTCCCCTCTCAGAAATCCTTACCGATACCGGCCGGCAGCCTGCCGTTCTCCAAGGCTATACGCGGTGGCAGCGGGCATCACCAAGCCACGGAAGGGCAATGCTTAACTCAAGGTGAAATAGTATCGAATTCAGTCTGCAGTGAAAGATGTGCTGCTATGACAAATTCTGGGGTGCCAGAGAGGAGGGTGGTTACCTGTCTTCTGCTCCTTTAAACCCAGAGATTAATGTGAGATGACCATTGTGCCAGGCCTCTCCTACGGGCTGAAGAGTTGGGCAAACACTAGCAAAAAAAAAAAAAAAAACAGGAGAGAAAAAAGCAAACATCCTCCCAGCAGCAGACAGCCCAACAAAAGGAACCTCCTCCTCGGCTCAGCTGAAGTTTACAGCTGGAAGACTTCAAAGAAGGCCCCCTTATGTCTAACCCAAGCTGAAACACCACAGTGCAAAAACATGCAGACATTCACAGCTTGCAAACCACATCCCCTGGAAACACAATCCAGCAGGACACAACTAGAACCTGCAAGTTTTCAGTGTTCAAAACGTTCCAGCGAAAGACTCTGATGCAATAATGAATGGGTGCTTTAGCTTGCACATATTTACACCAGACAGCAGCTTATTATATTTTACACAAACTCATAACCTCCCACCTTCCAGGCCACATCCCTGGAAAACGAAAGAGCAAAAATAAATTTCAGTGATCCATTAGGACAATTTTCAAAAACGCTAGGTGCCTAACATTAAGAGACCAGTGCCTAGATCCGGAAAATTGAATTGAAGCCCTGAGCTCCTAGATTCACAAGGAGCCTACATTTAGGTGCCTTGAAAGTGGCTGGGATCCGGGAAGAGCCGGGGCAGAGGAGTGAAACTCTGGATGCCTAAACTTAGGGACCTAAAGGAGGATAAATCAACGGCAAGCCGAAATTTCAGCTCCTCAGTTACATGCACTTATGTTCAGCCCAGACTTATGGTACCTACGGTTGGCTGAATATAGGTGCCAAAATTAGGTACCTAACCTAGGAGCCTGAGGTCTGAGCATCCGCTGAATATCTGGCTCTCTCTTATATAAATAACACGCTTACACACTTTCAGTGGCCTCTTGTCTTCCACGGACCATGCTGGTCATGCTGCTGCAGCCTTAGCTGCGAGAGGACACTGTGTCGTCACATGCGTGCAGCACTTTGCAAAAAGCGCATGCTATCGTGCTCTTTGCAAAGCCAAGGGCCCTGGCACCAAAGGGACGAGCTCAGCTGGAAGACAGCAGACACCCAGAAATTGATTGGATTGGGCTGAGGGATGGGTTTGCTCAGGTTAGGTTCGCTGGGTGGGTGAGGGAGAGTGCTGAGTTTGCAGAGGTGAGGGCAAAACATTCTCGACCGAATTTTTAATAGATGACAGCCAGTAATGTAATAGAAGGATATCATGAAATCAAGGATAACTAAAAGACGATTTACCATTGAATCCTGTAAATAGTTACTAGTAGTTACTAGTTTTTTCAGGTTATTTTGTTAGTTCTTGTACGCATAGTTCCTGTTCCATGTAAAGGCACTGCCGAATAGTCACAAGTTATATGTAAACCGATATGATGTGCAAACGGTTGTCGGTATATAAAAAAACTTTAAATAAATAAAAGAGAAATGACACACTGGGAAAGTTATCTGAAAGCTATTGAAAAAACAAGGAGCAATGAGGAGTTGGCCATAGCTTGAACTGTTACAAGTATTTAACTCTAAAGAACTTGACTGCACTGTCACCAATGCTGATGAGTGTAAGGGCTTTGCTAGACACACCTCACACAAGGCTCTTTGTTTCCTCCTGTTGAATCATCAGAGCCATGTTTCCAAGTAAACAAGGAAATCCACACGTGTTTTCCACAGGTTCCCACCAGGGGGCGCAGTGCCACCACGTACCATGAACCCAAGAGTCCCAGCTTGGTTTGCATGAACGCTGTGCAACACTGCAATACATACTGGAGACCTCTAGATTATTTCACAAGGGCAAGGTGAGCGGGTAGCTGATGGTGCTAGGCACAAAGAATACTTCAAATGCGCATTAGGAGGGGCTGAGAGAGTGGATCTCATCAACGCACTTTGCTGAAACTTTTCCTAGGGTCTCCAAATCCCAATTTACCAGAGTGTGTTCCAGAATGTAATATTTAATATAAAATAAATATAATATAAATAAATTACAGTATATTATATAAATTTATTATATGATATAAATAAGTGCATACTGTTCTGGTTATAAATACAATTTTATACTCTGCGCCTTAAAATAACTGCATATGGCAGTGATTTCTTAAAGTTCTTATGTAAGCAAAAGCTGCAAAATATTTTTTAAAATTAGCTGAAAATTGTCTTGGATTAGTAAATCTGTGGATCACTGATTCTGAAAGCTGGGGCCAGCTGCATCTAGTCTTGGTTTCCTGTTACTACCTCCTCCTGCACTGCAGAACAGGCAATGGGGAAAAGGAAAAAAAAAACAAAAAAACCAGGCAGCATCCACAACACTGTTTTTGATCCACACATAATTTCAAAGTGGTCACCTTTTTTCCGTTTTTCACAATAAGGGTGGCACCACATTGTCATGCAAAATCTTTCACGCAGGAAGTGGCAAAAAACAGCGGAATGCCAGCCAATTTCAGAATGCCTGCCCTGCCCCACCCTTCAAATTTTTACAAAAGCCTTATTAACTGCTTTTATTCTTTTCCATTTCAAGAAAGAGCTCTTCCACACACTTGCCCTCTTGGTTCTAAAGCCGCCCTGCCAGAGCGGCATTACTAACAGGGCTTTTCCAGCAGGGGAGAGAGAAGCACCTTCAAAGTCAAACCAGCAGCAGAAAAGAAGGTTTTTGTTTAGATAATAGCAAAGACCAAACTAGCCCTTCCAGTCTACCCGGTTATTTCGGTCTAGGCTGTTTCCCAGATGAGAGCTATAGAAGCCTGTCCATGTGTAGGATAGTGCTCCTTTTCCAAGTCAACTTTTATCATCTTCATCACGGGTTCGCTACCAGCATGCAAGATCCCATACTCAATCCAAAACCCACCCCTTTGCCTTGTCTTACTTCCAAGCTTTGCAATAATCTAAAATAGCTAACAATACTACTGTGGCTGTTGCCCACACATCCGGCCTCCTAGGTCCCTGTGACCATGCTGAATGGTTCTTAGCCACCGCTAACCTGCCTGCACCACCTCATTTGGATTCTGGGGAGTTGCAGCCTGCTATCAGCCCAGCTGCCATAGCTTATCTGCCCCTTGTTTTCTCCTTATCACCTCGTACGTCAGTACCTACCATCACTACCACCCTACTGGATAAATGAGGGCATATTTAAAGGCAGCCTAACATTGTATTTTAAAGAAAAAATGTAATAAGTGGGTATTTTAAATGATACTATCAGATTACTTTAACAGGAAAGACATTGGTGTAAGTAAGTAAGTAAATAAGTGAAAAGAAGGATGTAGGTATACTAAAGGTATAAATGATTGCTTTTTTGTGTTTTCACTACATACATTTCATGTTGTTGATGGGCCTAGTGTGCTACTCTGCAAGGACCACCAATTTTAACAGTTTTAGAGCCCAATTCACAAACGTCCCCACTCCCAACCACCATAAACTGGAGGAAGGCCACTGGAACATTAGTGGACCTCAGCAGGATAGGCCAGGCTTGTTGCTACAAATTGCATCTTTTATGTGACACCAATGGAAAAAATAAAAATAAAGATATAAATGTGATCTAAACACTGTAAAATCGATGGGTTAATCATGAAATTAAATTCATGCACAAATTATATTCTGTACTGAAATGTAATCTAAGAGAGAGATTAACGAACTATTGCATAGGCACCTTCAGAGCCCCAGCCTCAAATGAAAATTTGCAGCTGGGACAATGAGATCCACGCACATAAGAAGATGCTAGCAGGATGCGTGAGGCGCCATTTGAGGCAGCCGCTCACACTCTGCTTCCAGTTCCCCTCGTGCAATCTCCCCCCAAATACCGACATACTTGCCCCTGGTCCTGTAACCATTCTCAGGCTTACCTTTCTTGCTTTGGATTTCCCGTTTTAATTTCACTATTCTTTGGCCTATAGCAGCAGCACAGACCTGTCAGCGGACATGCCATCCTTAGGTGTTACAATATTCTGTGCTAGCTGGGACCTCCTCCCCCCAGCTCCTCATTCTCAGCCAGTCTAAGAAGCAGCAGCTGGGCTCAGGAATCAATTCCAAATCTGCAGGAACATGCTGCCACGGAGCCACCAGCCTGCAAAACTGATGACTTCTTTTTTTTTTTTTTAATTAACATTACACTTTTTTTTATGTTAATATTTTCCAGTGAATTTAATGCCCATGAAAGTCCTCCAATGAGCGGGCAGTGTAAGCTTCCCTGCAGTGCCTCTGGCCACCTGCTTGCACCCTACTGTGGAGGGACCACCTCGGTAACACCATGCCCATGCAATCTTGGACCTCCCTGCCAAGACTGCCAATCACGGTGCCAGCTAGTAGCCAACTGACAGTAGTGTTTAATAATGTGGTCAACCTGTCAGGTGGGAAGTGCAACAACACTCATTCACTCCCAGGCCACACAATCTGAAGGCTTTAATGTCCTGAGCCAGATCTGAACTGGCGACAGGAGGCACACGAAAGACTCCATAATCCTGTGTCAATTCCCTTCACCCATCCTGTTCCCAAGTTCTTTCCCCCAAGCCTCCTATTGTCTCCAGTGGGAAGTTTATTTCTAAGGCCACCTGTGAGTCTCTGTTGCCACCGCTGGAACAAAAACCTCATTCTATCAGCTAAACCAAGAACCAGTCAGTCACCTTACACAGCTCATATGCTTTATAACCAGCTGGGGTATTTACTACAAATGCACAATACTTCTCAGTTATTTTGGCTCCCCTTTCAGAAAAGGAGACTTGGAGTCCCATCTTTTGAGGGCAAGTGGAAAGGAACGCGCAGCCGGGGATGGGAGGAAATAATTCTGAAACGTGAAAGCTTTACAAAATTTTAAAAAGGCGTTCCTTTTCAGACATCCAGAGGCATGAAGGCGCCCCCCCCCCCCCCCATATCCCACTCCCACCGACTCCACCCGGTCAGACCCTTGCTGTGAAATCCTACTGCAGCGAATCCTGCGAATTTTCCCCAGAGCTATTTGTGAAAAAAGAATTCCAATCTGCACTTCCTTCTTAATCCCAGGTATCAGGCCTCCATCCCCCCCTAAAAGCTGACAACACTGCCTTCAAGACTTGCTCAACTATTGCGCAAATAACTTGTGCTGAACGGCACACAAGTCCTCCCCAAGAACGGGTCGGGGACGCGCGAAACTCTTCCATGATTTTTTTTCTCGAGAGATAGCAAGGGGCTCAGGTACTATCCTGCACGGGCAACACGACAGGGGACGGACAGCTGGACAAAAGATCGGTCCTTCCGCCCTGCAGGCACAGCTCCGGCGAGCAGAGGTCCAGGCGTCGCGCAAGGTTTCACTCCACAGCTCTCGCCGGTAGGGAGTCTGGGGACGGGAGCCGCTATCCTCTACTGCTGCACGACTATGGCTGCATAACCCTGAGCCCGACTTCACTTCCGCCGCCGACTCCCCCGGAGTCCGGGGCAAAATGTTAGCAGCCATCGGCTTCCCAGGATACGGCCGAGTGGGGGCGTGGCTGCCATGGAGATAAACTGTGACGCCCTCCCTGTTTAGGACATCAAACAGGACAGAGAGCCCCTCCTTTGTCTAAATATAGCGCTGTGCGCCGAGAAGGGCGGGGCCACAGAAACCGTTCTCCCACGCGCCGGGCCTGAGTCACCTGCACGTCACGCGCCGAGGCCTGCCTCCGCTTCCCTTCCCTTCCCGGAGGAGAACTCCAAGCATAAATCCGGAGGGAGTTTCCAAAAAAAAAAAAAAAGACCACACAAAACGGGCGCAGTGCCGGACACAATCCAGGACACACCGGCGGATGCCAAAGTTAGCCCAGGGCGACCCCGTCCATTTGGAGACTCTACAACTTCTACGGACGAATGGTTGCACTCACTCTCTCTCTCTTTAGTTTCTTAGGTTAGTCTCCCCGTCTCCAACCAAACCAGCTGTGAAAGCACCTCGGTTTGTACCCCCAAAAGTCCTAAGCCATAGATAGAAAGAATCCTCCACAGACCTGATTCTATCTCACAGGGGCCGTTGCGCGCAGCTTGACACCCAATTGGACGTGCGTTTTGAACGCACGTCCATAACCCACGATCCAATACAGGGATCAGCACATCCAAAACACCAGTTCAAATCAAATTCATGCAGATGAGGCTATTCGCTAATTCTCCGCCATCAAATACATTTTCAGCGCGGCCCAGGGCTGGCGTAAAGGCATGCCTCGCTCAAGGATGCGTTAAAAAAGAAAAATCCTGCTTTCTGTGATTCCTCCTAATAGTATGGTAGCAATGCTATGTAGGAGGAACCAAATAAAGCGGTATTTATTTTTTTTTTAATTATTTGAAAAACATTTTTTTTGGATGTCCAATACACACATACACAAGGTACACGGTCCAAGCCATGTATATGTCGGTAGCAGGAGAAAACGTACGCTCGTAGACTGAGCGTCCATTTTCCCAGCCCGCTTGACAGCCACCTCTCCTGTTTGCCTGATGCGAGGAGGCACATTTGTCCCTAGCACCTCCTTTTCAGCGCGACCCCTCATTTTAATATTGGATCAGGATCCCAGGAGAGGTGGCTGGGCATGCATTAAGAAAACAGGCGCTCATCACTGAGCGCCTGTTTTCTGTGTGCATTTGCTGCATCGGCCCCATAGTATTTTTTTTTTTTTGGCTTGGAGGATATCCGGCTTTGTCCCCCACACTTGTGCATAATTTTCTGCACAGCATTAAGGCCTTTTAGTGCATGGTATAATACCGACAATGGCACACGGCACTGCCCTTGGAAAAGAATTGGGCCCACATTTTTCTGCCTGCTTTATGGTTTACTTCTCTCTCATTGCCATGTGTTTGCAGGTCCTCTTATTACTTTTCAAATTAAAATGCGGTTCCATGGCCCAATGGGAATAGACAGGTCAATGAGGGGAAAGCATAATGGCTCCCATTTAAGACTTTCAGTTGTAAGCATACTGACAGCAAATCATTACTGCTCCTCCCATCACTGTTCCCTTCCTAAGCACCAGAGAAGCTGCTGGTATATCTACTGCAATTTAAAAAAAAACCTTTATTTACTTGCCACATTTTCCAAGACTAGGGACTCTTGGGCTAATGAATCCAAAAACATTCTTAATTGTGGGACTTCAAAAAAATACTTTTCTGATTTTGATGCATTATCTCACATCTACATGGGAATTTCAAAATCATTTTTCCCCCCATTTTTTTCAATTTCAGCTTTCAAGGCAAGAAACTGCCTCCTCCTTAGTTGTGTTAATCTGGAAAGGTCAGGATATATCCAAACTGGGGCCCCATGAAATTTCTCCAATCTTTTTTTCATGTAGAGGTGGAAAATAGCATCTCTATCAGTTGCAAACGCAAATGTTATGTGCAAAGTTACCCTAGTTGTAATGATAGTTTCTGCAGTAGATTCTAAAACTGCGGTCAGATTTAATTGGTGCTCCTCTGGTTTATCATCCAAGGTTATGTTATTCCCTTTTAGGTAGAATAAAATATATTTTTGAAATAGGTGGAAGGGATTCTTGAGGCATCTGTAGAATATAAGTAAGATATTCTTTAAACATTTCCAATGGAGAAATTAAATCCTATCTAGGAAAGTTCGATATTCTCAAATTGAGATATTTCAAAGTATTTTCAATTGCTTCAATTCTTTTATCATGGAGTATCTCTATTTTTGTGAACCTTTGATAACAGCTTTCCATGTTATTTACTCTTTCTTCCAGTTGTTTCTTTTCTCCTTCTATCTTTATCACAGCAGATAGAAATATTTAGGTCTTTAACCTTATTTTCAATTGTTAACTGGATATTCCATGATTACCTATAACCGCTTTTTGTTTCCCTTCTTACTTCTTGAGGATTACCTCATTAACAGTTTCTTCTTAAATACAGGTAATCATTGTAATTGTTTTTGAAAGAATCGATTACTGTATTTAAAAATTATAAACCTGTAAAGTCTTTTTGATTGTATTCTAAAATGCATAAATTAAAAAAAACAACTTTAAAGGTGCACAACGAAGGCAAACAATTTGTAACGTATTGGCTGATCACCTCCGTTCTCTCCTCCAAAAGTTAGCAAGGTTGATTACGCATGGTGTAGCATTACACACCCTCAAAAGAAAAACAAACAAACATTTGAATGAAGCTTTTTTCTGAGTCAGGGCTTGGTATGTGCCCAGAAGAACGCCTGTATTCTTCCGGGTGGTTCTCAGACAGGATCCACATGGGGTGGGTAATAGGCTGCATGTGGCATCTACAAGCAGGTCCCAAATCAACAGGAGGGGGGAGGGGAATCTGCCATTTTCTTATCCAAGGGTGCCTCTATAGCTAAGCCACACACCCTCAGGTCAATTCCAGCTCACGGTCTTTCTGAATCAATAAAGATGAAATGTCTCTTTTTTGAACAGACCGGCCTGTGCAATAAGCAACCACATATAACTTCTAAAAAAAGAAAACCAAACTGTACTGGATTTCCCCCCCTTCAACGGTGATTAAACACTAGAACAGATCACACACTCAACCTTCCTATGGACTACTGAAGCCAGCGGATATCAAACTGGTTTTTGGTTAAACAGGTTCCAGCTACTCATCCAGGCATCCAAAACAGATTCCAGTCTGCATTCTCCAGTAATAGCCCTACAAAGAGTGCTAAGTACTCGCTGAGAAAACAGGCCGGTCGAGTGCTCTGCCTTCCTGGCCCTGGCCGCACGCTGTGCACACGCACAAGCTCTGCCCCTCTCTGGAAAGCGGTCAGGAGGGCCAAGGAAAGCTTCTTGGAGGAAAACAAGCAGCATGCACAGGTTGAAATCCCAACTGGAGTGCAACCTGCGGATCTCGAAGCACCGCATTTCTTATTCTTTAGACACTGCTGCCTCTTTTGATCTATTTCACAGGGCTCCTTTATTTTTTATCCTGTTACATTTATTTAAGAGTATTCATGACCTGCTGTTCCCAAAACAAGAATAAACAGCAATAAGTAATAAAGCAAAGAGGAAGTTACAAAGTATAGAACCAGCAGAACAAAAACCCAAACATCAGTAAATGCCTGCTTACAATACCACGAGAACCCATTTCCTAAATCATAAATAGCTGGACTTGGATTTTGTGAATGTGACTGTTCTCCTTCCCAAACCCGAGTGCAAAGCGAGTTACAATCTGGTGCAGTAGTCATTTACCCGCTTCAGGGGGCTTATAATCTAGGCTGGTAGCTTGGTCACTGAAGGGTGAAGTGATTTACCCAGATCACAAGAAGTGTCAGTGGGATTTGAGCCCTGATTCTCAGCCCCATGCCCTAAGCACCAGGTTACTCCTCCGCTCCAATCTGGCTCTAAGCAATTTTCAAGAGGCAAAGTGTTCCACAATGTGGGACCCATGCAGCAGGAGGATCCGTTGTGAGATTCCATCAGTCGCAATTCTTTAATTGAAGGAGTACATGGCTGGGAATTACTGCAAAGCCCAAGCAGCACCTGGGTACTTACTCTGTCAGTGAGATACAAAGGCTGAGCTCCAAATTCCTAAACACTTTAGAAATTATTCTTAAGATCTTACATTCCACTGTCCCAGAATTTGGGAGCCAATAAGATTCCAACAAAACGGGTAAAATTCAAATCTCGGTTAATGCAATCCCAAATAACAGGTGCTGCCAAGTTTTGAATCGGTTGCAGCACACAAATCATTTTAGTCTGTTGACCTGCACGAAGAACAGTTGCAGAAATCCACAATCGATAAACCCAGAGCCTGCCCTCATAGACCTCAGGTTGCAGAATGCACGAAAGGTTTCAGTGGCTGAAACATACACCGTTCAAAAAGGCCTCTTTCTGAAACCAGCATAATAGGAGCCTTCATGGTTAATCTGGCGTCAACTAAACAGCCGTCCCCAATTTTTTACCTCTACTCTAGAGAAGTAGTACTATCCAGCCTTAACAGAGCAAATGGATTTAAGGCTAGAGTTGTCTCTGTTTTTTTCAGGATTAAACGGTGATCAGATTTGCAGACGACACAAAATTATTCCAAGTTGTTAAATCGCAAGTGGATTGTGAGAAATTACAGGAGCACCTTGTGAGAATGGGAGACGGGGGATCCAAATGGCAGATGGAATTTAATGTGGACAAGTGCAAGGTGATGCACGTAGGGAAAGGTAACCCAAACTGTAGTTACACAATGTTAGGTTCCATATCAGGAGTAACCCCACAGGAAAAGGATTAGGCATCATTATGGACATTACACTGAAATCCTTCGCTCAGTGTGTGGTGGAAGTCAAAAAAGCAAACAGGACGATAGGAATTATTAGGAAAGGTAATGGAGAATAGAACAGAGAATATCGTAAGTCTTCCATATCATTCCATTGTGCAACGCACCTAGAGTACTGTACAGGGTTCCCGTCACCACATCTAAAAAAATATACGGTGGAAAGGGAAAGGGTGACAAACGATAAAGGGGATGGAACGGCTCCCCAATAAGGAAAGGCTAAAGAGGTTAGGGCTCTTCTGCTTGGAGAAGAGACAGCTGAGGGGGGATACGATAAAAGACTACAAAATCATGAGTGAAGAGGAATGGGTAAATGCAATTCTGGTTTTTTTTTTTAGTTTTTGAAAAAGTAAACAAGTAGGGGGATCATTCCATGAAGTTATTAAGTCACAAATTTAAAACAAATGGGAGAAAATATTTTGCCACTTAATGCACAATTAAGCTCTGAAATAAATTGCCAGTGGATGTGGTCAAGAATTAGTGTAGCTTGGTTTAAGAAAGGTTTGGACAAGTTCCTGGAAGACCAGACAGATTTGGGTGTAAACAACATGGACTCTACTATTTGGGTTCCTGCCAGGTACTTGTGACCTGGATTGGCCACTGCTGGAAACAGGACACTGGGTTTGATGGACCCTTGGTCTGAACCAGTATGGTGGTTCTTTTGTTAACTATCTCTGCTTGTGATATGAAAATTGCCCTATATAATTTAGTTTATCACTGATTTATCCAGCTTCAAAAGGGAAAAACTATATATTTTGTTATGATATTGCCTGTTGAATAAAGATATATAGCAAACAAACATATTGACATTTACCCCGAAGCACCCCAAAAAGTAAGTCTGACCCCCATCTTCAGCCGATATATCACAGGATAGATCTCTCCTCCTTACTCTCAAGACCATACCTGACAGTAAGAGATTGGTCTAGAGTATGAAAAGTTGAGGATGATTCAAGCAAAACTACCAGCACTGCCCTCCCCCACCATCCAATTCCTGCCACAAACAGTCCAGCAATGAAACCAGTATGGTCTTGCTACTATCAGGCCGATACAGTAAAGTTCGCGGGAGAGCGCCCTCTCTTCCGGCGCCCGCACAGGCCAGTGTCCTGTGCACACGATTCAGTAAAACAAAATAATTAAATTAGGCCCGCAGTAAAAAGAGGCGCTAGGGACACTAGCGCGTCCCTAGCGCCTCTTTTTGGACAGGAGAGGCGGCTGTCAGCGGGTTTGACAGCCGACGCTCAATTTTGCCGGCGTCGGTTCTCGAGCCCGCTGACAGCCACGGGTTCGGAAACCGGACGCCGGCAAAATTGAGCTTCCGGTTTTCAAGCCGCGAGCCACAGGCTGATTTTACATTTTTTTTTTTAAAACTTTTAGGACCTCTGACTTAATATCGCCATGATATTAAGTCAGAGGGTGCACAGAAAAGCAATTTTTACTGCTTTTCTGTGCACTTCCCCGGCGCCGGCAGAAATTAACGCCTACCTTTGGGTAGGCGCTAATTTCTTAAAGTAAAATGTGCAGCTTGGCTGTACATTTTACTTACTGTATCGTGCAGGAATGACTAATAGGGCCATCAATATGCATTTGCATGTTGTGGGCGCTATTAGTCTCGGGGGGGTTGGACGTGCGTTTTCGATGCGATATTACCCCTTACTGAATAAGGGGTAAAGCTAGCGCGTCGAAAACGCGTGTCCAAATGCCGGTACTGTATCGGCCTGTATGTCTTGTGAGAAAATCAGACTGATAGGGGTTGGGAATCTCATGGTCATCCAAAATATCCTGAATCTAGCAAAGAAAGCTTGGATTCAGGTCTATAGCAGGAGGTGTCTAGAATAGAGACCTTTTTTTTTTTTGGTAATGTTGCTGAGTGAACTTTTCAAGGATGGGCAGTTTAGCAGTCTTGGTAAACCAAGGAGGAGAAGGATCCATCTGTCACAAACTGGGTTCATTTGCAGTATGAAGCTGCGCAGCTTTATAATGGTCATAACTCCCGCTTCCGAACCTCCCCCAAAATCACGCATCCGCTGGTCAAGTGGTATTTGTTGGGTTTTTTTTTTTCTGTTGGATACCTTCCCTGGGATTAGCACGGCAGTCTCCCACACACCAGCTGCGTTCCCTAAAGTACAGAAAATCTGGGAAGGAATAAAAACGCAAGAGATGCGACAGATTTTCTTACTGCTGCACAAACTGACGAAATACAAAGCACGTGGGAAGGGAACTGGTGCGCTGTCTGCCAAGGACACCAGTGCTACAGCTCATTTAGCAAGTGTGACTTCCTTGCGGGACAAAAGAAAGTTCAATACAAATAGCCATATATAAAAAAAGGAGTCACACAGCACAAGGAATCTTTTACAAAACTAAAACGATAGACAAAATGTTGCATCGCCATCTTTAAATCATGGGAACAGGATTTTTTTTTTTTTTTAAATCACCGTTTTTCTCCCTCTCTACTGCAGGGTGAATGAGCTGATAAATTCAAGAGCCCATGCAGACCGAGGGCTGAAAGAGAAGCCTGTGATAAGGCTCAGGAAGGGTCACCCCTCAGTACTAAAGAGCAGAGGTCTCCTCAAGCTACCACGACTGGGACTTCACTGCTTCTCAGCTCACAGATTAGTGAGAGTAAAACCACTTCTCTCATGGGCAATCAGTATTTACTTCTTTTATGCATGTATATCTGTGCATACGTACATATGCGTGTCCTTGGAGGCAGGTTTTCTAACATTGTTTCCTTTGAAAACCAGAGTTCCCCAGAGCTCAGTGCTGTCAGCCACTCTATTTAATGTATAATTAAGAACATCGTCAGCTATTAGCTGATCTGGATCTCAATTACAAGCTCTATGCGGACGATATTCAGTTTGCATTTCCCACTGGGCCGTCAATGGATAGAGCTGTATCCAGAATTAAAAAATGTCATCAATGCAATCAGACAGTGGTTACAAATACATATATTATCCATGAATATTAACAAGACTGGCCTACTGATGATGACTAGATTTTCATCGGATGATGTACCCAAGTGTACTGAATTTCAGGGTCAGTGCTTTCCTATAACCACTCACGTCAGAAATCTGGGGGTCTTTCTCTGCAACCACATGTTGTTAAAATACCTCAAAACATTCTATGAATTAGTATATTTTGCAGACGGAGACCTTGGAGGAATTTCGTACAGTAATACAGTCATTGGCGATCAGAAGCATGAATTATTGTCATTCTGGGCCTCAATGCTGAGGATGCTGCAGATAGCACACAATGCAGCAGCACGCACTGTGGTTGGAGCCTCATGATATCAACACGTGACTCTGATTTTGAAATCTTTGCACAGATCCTCCATCCTTTGGTATATCAAATTTAAAAATTCTACTTTTAATTTTCAAGGCACTGCACAGTGAGGTTCCTTCCTGCCCTAGGGTGGCTCCAAAACGTTAGGTTCCAACTCATTTGCTGCGGTCTCAAGGCAAGACTTTACCACCATCGGTTAAGCACCTGCACCTGTGTACAACGGGGGAACAGAGGTTTGCCACTCTCCTGAATTTTGTATAAGGTTAAAGGATTCCTACTCAAGCAGGCATCCGAGGGTTGAGCCGGGCAAGGTAATTAATGGAATAGCAGCAGATAAGCAGTCTTTAATCATACATCTACGCTGTAAGCTAATTATAAATTTTATTATGTTAAAAACAAAATACAAAAAAAAAAAAATCATCAACTGTGTTTTAACATCCCTGGTAGACATAGTTTTATGCTGATTTGATATTTATGTTCATTTGTTGCCTGCTCAGAAATTTGGATAAGCTGGTTAAAAATATTTTATATATATATATATATATATATAAATATTTATTTTCTCCCCACTTCCCCAGCACTCTACTTCTTCCCTTCTTCCCCCATTCCCCCTGAGGACTTTTATTCCCCCCCCCCCCCCCATGGTCTGAGCACGCCCATCCTTCCTCCCAGCCCAGCTCAAACATTGCTGCTCCTTGTGACCTTGGGCAAAGTCACTTTAACTCTCTACTGCCTCAGGTATAAACTTACTGTAAGCCCTCTGGGAATAGGGAGGTACCTGCCGTACCTGAATGTACTCCACTTTGAAGTGCCCGAGAGGCAGAATATAAATACTTGCTCATCCTCCTTTTCCCTATCCTACTTGTCAAACTTCCAGCCCGCCACCTGCCTCCCTCTGCTCCCAAACTCTTTGCAAAGTACATGCATTCAAGAGCACACAATGCCCCCTTGCAGCCAGAACTGCAACAGCACAATCTGCATGGTCCTTGACAGCAAATGCCACCAAAAGCTTTAAGAGTATTATACAGACAGAGGTTTTTAGATCACACATTACACATCTCTCACTCATGGATCACTCATGAGTGAAATAAAACCATGTATTCAACTCTCCATGAACTGAGGTTTTCATTTATTTAAGTATTTTATATAAAAGTTATTTATAAACCGCCTTACCAATTTAAATAACTGCAGTACGGAAACTCTCCTACTTAACCTTTCCAATACCATCCTAAGAGGTCTCGACAACAAAAAAGGTCACCTTCTGATTCTGTTGGACCTCTCTGCAGCCTTCGACACAGTGGATCACAAAATTCTGATTTCCAACCTTGAATCTATTGGGCTTGCTGGCAAAACTCTTAGTTGGTTCACTTCCTTCCTTAATAATAGATTTTTCAAAGTTTCTTACAACAATTTATCTTCAAGCCCTATCCCCCTCGAAACAGGTGTACCACAGGGATCGGCTCTATCTCCCATTTTATTCAACATCTACCTTATTCCTTTATGCCATCTCTTATCAAGCCTTGACATAACTTATTACATGTATGCCGATGACATACAAATTCTTGTTCCAATCTCCTCTATGATAGAAGATGCCATGTCAAAAGCAGCCTCTCACCTTGATGCAATCAGAAACATGTTAATCCACCTCAAATTATGCTTAAATATGAGCAAAACTGAATGTATCCTAATTAACAGAAAAAACCT
This sequence comes from Rhinatrema bivittatum, assembly GCF_901001135.1. NCBI lineage: Eukaryota > Metazoa > Chordata > Amphibia > Gymnophiona > Rhinatrematidae > Rhinatrema > Rhinatrema bivittatum. The sequence continues at coordinate 559,768,449 of NC_042617.1, read as the reverse complement.
TGGATTAAAAACAATACCACCCTTCCACTTCGATAAGACCCTCATCCAACTTAAAGAAAACGTGAAAGACCTGGGTTTCTGGTTAGACATTGATCTAAATTACAAAAAACACATCTCTACAAAAATTAAAGAAGGCTTTCATAAACTACAAATAATCAAACACCTAAAACCTCTTCTTCACCCCCACGATTTAAAAACCGTACTACAAGCCCTCATTTTTTCCGGTTTGGATTACTGCAACTCCCTTTTGATTGGTTTACCAAAATCATCTTTGAGGCCCTTGCAGCTACTTCAGAATGCTGCTGCCAGATTTCTAACGGGTAAAAGCAAATATGATCACATTACCCCTGTCCTCAACCAATTACAATGGCTCCCAATAGAAAAAAGAATTGAATACAAAGTTCTTTCATTGATCCACAATGCAATCTACAAAGCCGACTACACTGCCTTTGATGACATTATACACATACTTCGCCCTCAACGCACAACAAGAACTTCTAGTAAACTTCAACTTGTGATTCCCTCACTCCCAAATGCCAAACTATCCTCCACCAGAAACAGAGCCTTCTCCATCATCGGACCAAAACTATGGAATTCACTACCCCACTTCCTCAGCGCGCAAGAAAACTCAAAATCCTTCAAAAAAGACCTAAAGTCTTGGCTTCTCAACCATACTCTTAAGGACAACTCTCAATGACTTTATACCTTAATCCCATTAACTGCCAACTTTAAATATTCCATTTGGACAATCTCTACTGATTCAAGCCTCTGATACCTCCTTTTTGAAGAACCCAGTTATCTCTGCCTATCTATTCAGTGTATCTACCCTGTTTACACTATGTTCTTTGTTCATATCTCTTCTTTTGGTGCCATTTCCCACTATTGTTAAACTTTAAAGTTTTAAATCTTTCAATGTAACAAGTTGTTCCATATGTAAACCGGAGTGAAGGCATCTATGCTATACCTCGGTATATAAAAAATGCTAAATAAATAAAATAAAATAGATTGTCCAAGGCGATGTACAACTATCAAATAAAACAATGAATAAAACATCCAACAACTGTAATACACATAAGATAAACTACAGAATAGCTCAGCCTGTCTCCAAAGACCCTTTGATATAAACAGTGTGGGAATGTGCAAAGCCTGCAGTATTGCTCTCTTGCCTTTCGTATCTCAGGATGAGGTGTTCTCTCACATGCTACAAAGCCCATTCTGCAAAAACTCAATGCCAGAGAAAAAGCATGAATTGGGCTCATTGAAAGCACAGTCCAGCCAGCGCAGCATTAGCCCTTAGAATAGGGGGTCACCAACTGCAGTTCTATCCAAAACGAGGTACGTGCGCACTCTAAATGCCGCCAGGATTGTGCGATGCCTGCACTAGGGGGTGTGCGGTCAGACTTTTGTCTAAGCATGCACTCATAGAAACGCAACAAATAAATGCACGTCCTCTGCAGCATCCCCAACCAATCCGGAGAGCAGAAGCTGGGCCTGGGTCACCTCTGCATGGCCTGGTGCAGCAGCATCCGATCGTCGACTCCTCAGATCTGCCCACGAGAGATACACAGTACATATGCATAATGCGTTGGCACTATAGGCTATGTATTTCAACATAGCCAACTCTGATCATTTCTTGAAATGCAAGGATGAACGCATGTAATTCAAATTGTGGAAAACACTCCATTTAAAAAAAATAATTAAAAAGAAGAGTCCGTTATTGATGTTAATATTCACACACACTGCATCTTCAGACTTAGTGTATACAAAAATCAAACTTTCAGAGAGAAAGATCTTCATACCCAGTTTCATTAGCTACATTATTTTGTCATCTTGCATTTGTTGTAAGCTTTTTTCTTTTTACCCATGGATGAGCTAGTGGTGAGGGATGACAAACAAGCAGGCCAGTACAATACAGTGCACTCAGCTGAGCGCACTATTTAACCTGCGATTGGACGCGCGTCCACAACCCTTATACCATAAGGGGTTTAGCGCGTCCAACCTCCCCACCCCCGAAACTAATAGCGCTCATTCACATGCAAATGTATCTGATGATGCTATTCGCCTCAGATACAAGAAAAACAAACCCAACACGCGCAACCGATCAACGCATTTTAGTGCTCAGAAATTAACACCAGCCCAGAGCAAGCGTTCATTTCTGAGCAGCCCAAAAAAGTGGACAGAAAAGCAGAAAATACTGGTTTTCTGTACTTTCTCCAAGTTAATATCGTGGCGAAATTAAGTCGGAGGAACCAAAAAGTTTTTAAAAAAAAGTGTGCCGGCAGTCAGGTTAGGAAAAGGTTCGCTCAATTAACGAGCGCCCATTTTCCTAATCCATGGCTGTATTTTAGGCACCATGTAGATGGTTGGTGTTACTGCAAACTCAACAATTTAAAATCTACATTCTCTGGATGTCAAAAAGCCTTGAGTAGTACCATCTTCAATTAGAACAGCTATTTCATTTTGTAATTCTGTGATAGGATCATGATTCAACTGCACATAAAACTTATTTGGTCGCCTAAATGAGCCAACACTTTGATGATGTAATTCTCTCTGTCCAATAGCACAATTGCGCCACCTTTGTCTGCCTATTAAGCATTCACTCCTGATGCAAAAAAAAATGTGCGTCTCCGAACATTTAACTGTCATCTATTAATGCCTGCCTGGAGCAGGCGTTAATAGCTGTGCACATCAAAAAAAAAGTACAGAAAAGCAGAAAAAACTGCTTTTCTGTACTGCTTCCTATTTAATATCGTTGTGATATTAAGTAGGATGAAAAATCAAAGAAATAAAAGTAAAAAAAAAAAAAAAAAATTGATAGTCGGACCCATCACGAAAACAGACACAGAGTTTAACGGCATCGGTTTTCCTTACTGACGCCAATAAACTCTGCATTGGTTTTCGTGACTACCGTTCGCCGCTAAGAAAAATCGACGCCGATAAACTCATAATGGGTCCGATAAACCCGGCGTCGGTTAGGAAAACTGACGCCGATAAACTCAGCGACAGTTTTTGTGACCACATATGGCGGTCACGAAAAACGATTGGGTTCGCGTTAGCGCCTCCTTGCTAAAGCGACCCCCTAATTTTAATATTGCATGGCGCCCGGGGAGCATTAAGAGAGTGGGCGCTAACTGTTCAGCGCCCGCTTTCTACCTGACTTTATTGCATCAGCCCCTCTGACAGCAATAACTAATGAGAATACATTTCTCTCTCTCTCAAAAATTTTAGCTAGTGCCAAAATGTTATTTAGAAGTCGTCTAAATAATTTCCCAGGCCTATTTATTTTATCTGCTAATTTGCTTTCTCTTAGGGTTTTTGTCAATCTGCTCCAAGAGTGGCAGAAGGGAACCTAGGAATAAGGCGGCAGCATCCCGGGCGCTCTCCTTAAGACGCCGAGCACTGGGTCTGACTAGCCAGCAGGTGGCACTGCAGCCTACATAGTAAAGATTCGCTAAAGACTTGATGGAGAGGAATTTCTTTTTTTTGCAAAATTAAGGGACCAACGTCATTCAAAGCTCTTCCGAAAAAAAGAAGGAAATCACCTTCAACATATGGTAAAACTGCAAAACATGAGCCTCCCCGCCCCCATCGGTAGCCCGTCAGGCTCAGATGTCTTAGGGTTAAGAACAGAGGTGAAATGGCCAGGAAAGCTGTAACCCTATCCCCCTGTCTCTCCACTGCAGGAAGGAGGTAAAGCACTGCTATCCCTCAGCCTGCGCTCCAGACTGGTCCAGTGACATTTATTGCTAAATATAAGGGTGTGTGCATTCTGCCAACCTCCCAAAGTGGAACCTGAGAGCACCAAAACTATCAGCAATTTCGCTACAGGCTGAAAAGGAGGTGTGGACTGAAAGGAGGTGTACATTCTAGCAAGGTGCTCATCAGAAAAGATAAGCCTCAAACTCAACAAGAGCTCAATTGGTTTGAGGCAGGGAGAGTAAGAGAGAAGCTCTTCCCAGGCATTTTCCACGCTGTATTATGCAAGGCATTCGTTGTGCTTTAAAGCAAGAATCTACGGTACGGCCAAGATCTTGACCAAACTGCAGGGTATCTAAGCTCCCATCACAGTATATATATCTTTCTCATTTTCATTTTACTAAAAAGCAGCAGTGATCCACTATTAAACTCTTTAAAAGTGCAATACAAGGTACTGCCTGGAAATGTCAAATGTATGCACTTTTGTAGAGATCCTGATTCAGTACTGGGAGTGGGGGAGCTGAAGTCGTTCAACAGGAGAGAGAAAAAAAAACATTTTCCTTTTAAGGGACTGATTTAAAAAGCCAAAGAAAAACCCACTCTTTATCACATATTATTATATTAATGTGAGTTAAAGGGCCATATTTAACACTGCTTTCACTGATCTGAAAGGGGCCTATTTACAAATAACGCACGTTAGCGTGTACTAATGCCTACTAATCAACACCTCCCTTGTCACACAGAGCCCTGATGAAATGGCTGCCTCTCTCTCCCCCCCCCCCTGGGGCAATTCAAAGCTGCCACCGAAAGCTCCCATTGATGGCCCATGGCAAGCTGAGGTGCGAGACAGGGAGACCCCATAACCAGCCATCCAGAAGAATGTAAGCACCCCCAGAAGGATCTGGTTATACCAACTGGGCGTCGAGTCACTGCACGCTCGCTGAAAATATCCAGGGCACTGCAAGGTACATTACTGCCAGGCCAGAGAGGACAGATTGGTTCCTGGGAGCTCCCATGCGATTACTGTGTGTGTGTGAAGAATTTGTTGTATCAAGTCCTAACAGTAATAATGCTTCTTCCTGTTTCCCACAGGTGTCCTTATACAAGACGTGAACTGCAGTAGGACATCTTAATAATTTTGTACAGCAAAAAAAAAGAAAAAGCGAACGCCAGGAAATATCCATTCGGGTGGAGACAAAAAAAAAATTAGAAACAAAGCTTTACCTGACAAAAGAATAGGGTGCAGCACCGTTAATAAGTAGGTTAGGCAGATCATTACCTACCTCCTGCCACGGGAATAACTTTTTTTTTTTTTTTTTTAATTAACACAGCCATAAACGTCCTTGGAGCTTTACAATGGCAGAAGCAGCATTTTGCTTTAAGGTGCATACAGCAGGAGGGGCAACCTTAATTAGCAAGAGAGCTTTTGTGGCACCAGCCTTGAAAATGTTTCTCCTCTGCTACAGGACTGGCCTATGTTTGCCCCTTCCTTAGCCTCTCCCGTTCCCTGGTCATGAGGCCAATGTAATAAAACGCGAGGTAGCCATTTTTCTCAATGCGCACACCACCACCACCTCACCTGGACGCGCGATAGTACGCTTTAATTAGCTGCTGCATTAAGAGGGAAGCGCTTTAAAATGGGTGGTTTAGCCAAAGCGGCAATTTTCTGCATTGGGAGGTAATAGCTAATAGCCTCGTCTACATGGCGTTTGCACGTGCTGAGCACTATTGGCTACGGGCAGGTTTGAACGCGCCTATCCCCTTATTGCATCGGGTGTTAGCCTAGCGTGTCCAGAAATTGCGTCCGAACGCGGGTCGAGCCGCACGCTGGGCTGAGCGCACTGCACTGGCCCGTACGGCTTGAACGGGAAAAAAGCTGCAGGGTGCGCAGAAGACAGGACTGGAAATAAAGCCGCTCCCCTCTCTGGCGCTACAGAAGGGGAGGGAGGCACTCTGTGCATGCAGAAGAAAAGCGAGCGTCCTCCACTTTGCAGGGCACCCCTGCTATCCCTCTGCCAGTTACACCAGTTTCCCTTTTGCCTGGCACCACAGGGGGGACTTGCGAAATACTGGAGTCACAAAATCGAAGAGCAGCATGGGGAGCAATCTGCAGAGAGCGGGGCCACACTGCGCCAACCGCACAAGGTCAAGAACGCTACCTGGGATTTAACATCAACAATTACAGCCATTAAAATGCATTTCATTTTTTAGTGGAATCAAATTTCAACTCACACCTAATGGATTTCAACAACATTCAAAACTCTAGGAGAAGAGACCACATCTCTCCTATCCTCAAAGACCTACATTGGCTGCCAATCCACTACAGAATCATGTACAAGTCCATTACTACCATTTACAAAACCATCCATCACCACGCTCCGCTTAACCTGCAATTCCCTTTCAGAAAACACACCTCCTCCAGACCCATCAGAGAGTCCTACAGAGAATCCCTACAGGTACCACACCCAAAACCTCTCAGCACATAACCTTCAGAGACCGAGCCTTCTCCACTGCAGGACCTCCACTATGGAACTCCGTCCCATCGGACCTGCGACAGGAACCCTGCCTACTAACTTTCAGGAAAAGGCTCAAAACGTGGTTATTTAAGAAAGCCTTCTCAGACCCAAACTGAACCCTAACCCACCATCAATTCACCATCAGACTTTAACATTACACTGTAAAAAATTACAATTAATAGTAAATTTCATACCATTGTAAATAATTGCTCTTTTTGTTAAAATTCCTATCGCCTATTTTCTTCGTCAGCTCCCAGTTGTGAACATCCCTGTTTTATTGTAACTGCAACATTTCCAGCTTCGCACTTGTCAAAGTTTTATTGTATTTTCTCATTTGTTCTCCCTTGTTTAATGTAAACCGGCATGATGTGACGCCTATCGTGAATGCCGGTATAAAAAAAAACCACTAAATAAATAAAATAAATAAATTCAAAACAAAAACAGTAACGTAAAAAGGCCTCATTACTCGGAGAAGCACCTTGCTGGCTCTGACAGGGTGCCTTGGTCAGCACTTCCCCGTGTGACCTTGAGCGTGGTCAGCAGTGCTGGAAAGATAACCACCCTGCAGAGCAGACAAGATGTACAGGTACAACCTGAACTGTATACGGTTTCCCTCATGCTCCTTCCATGTTACTAAACACGGGGGTCGGGATCATTCGAAATAAGGCCCATCCTTAATTACAATTTTTGGCCAGAGATAGCCAAGCAGTGGGAAGAGTACAACCTGCCTTTTGCATCGAGGCGTGACAAGCTCACACTCCTAGCAGGATGAGAGACGTTGCGAAGGTAATCCAGCGCACAGTCCAAGCTGCCGGGGAAGAGAATCCTTTGCAGGAAAGCTTTTCCGCTGCACCTGTCTGGGTCGTGTCTATGCCAAATAGAGAGCTGCGGTGTAAAACTGAAAAACAAGAAAGTTCGGGTTTCCGAAGGCCAAAAAAAAAAGCTGCAGGGAGTAAACGGATCAACGTCACTCGACACAGGCACGTTTTTGGTGCAGGGGAACCTTCAACGTGTCCTTCCAGCCTGGCAGCGAAACTCCTGTGGGAGCCAGCTCCCCAAATCTCTGGTCAGGAAAGGGAAAGACGAGGAGGGGCCTACACCCTTAGCAACATCCCTCCTGCTCTTCGACAGGATGACTGGGGGCATCGGAGGCTTTATTTAGGGGGGGAAAACCCCCATAGCAAAACAAGAGATACCAACGGAAGACTGCAGCCTTCTTATGGGACCGAGGAACATCCCCGACAGCTGCCGAATCTTAGTACGGGCGCTGCATGACCCTCAATGTCACGACGATCAGCTGTGGGCCACCATCATGCTACGGCCACACAGGGATTTTGTATTAAACGCATCACCACCACCACAAGGCATGACAACATGTTCGCATTTTCCACTCGTACTCGCATTACATTTTACATTTATATTCCGCTCTCCTCCTGAAAATACCCAGGGGCAACTTCCAAACATAGCAAAAAACTACACTGGCACATCCACAATCCAAAAATAAGATTAGCCTATCACTTAAAAGTTTGCTGCAGAACCTCTACGCAACCTGAATACTTGCCCTGCAAAATAAGTGCAGACCGACGGACGCACTTTCTTGTGGGAAACTCGGCCTGCTCAATCTGGCATAACTCTTCCACCCTGACTAGACACATAATACTATCTGACCAATCATCATTCAACCCCATTCATTCATTAAAAACATCGCTCAATGAATAACATATAGGCAGTTATAAATACAAGTATTTTCCTAAAAGTACACTTGTCACACATTTAAATCCCATGTTTACAAATCACCAAACGTATATTATTCATCCTATTTGATATGATTAAATAGATGTTAAAGTAGGACACTGTCAGATTAACATTCTTCAGAATTTGATCCCTTATACACGATTGATAACTGCTGCCACAATGTTGTTCATTCAAATACTTTTCAGCCACACACGGCTGTTCCCCAACGAAGATCTTCGTTTCACCCGTCTAGCGGGCTTCCTCAGGGAGAACTTCTACAACATCGTGCAAATCGAGTGTTTCAACACCACGAATACTTGCTTCCAAATAGATGTTTTCCCAAAAGTTTTAAACATGTATAATCTTCTCCAAATATTTATAACCATTCATCAACTGGTCGCGAAACTTCAAAATCCGGAAGTGATAGTTCCACTTCCTTTTTCAGTTCCGGATTTTGAAGTTTCGCGACCAGTTGATGAATGGTTATAAATATTTGGAGAAGATTATACATGTTTAAAACTTTTGGGACAACATCTATTTGGAAGCAAGTATTCGTGGTGTTGAAACACTCGATTTGCATGATGTTGTAGAAGTTCTCCCTGAGGAAGCCCGCTAGACGGGTGAAACGAAGATCTTCGTTGGGGAACAGCCGTGTGTGGCTGAAAAGTATCTGAATGAACAACATTGTGGCAGCAGTTTACTTGGCACAAGCACTCTGGAAATACTTTATTCTACTTTAAAACAGCATTTACATCAAAAGCAAACAGAGGGTTTCTGTGAATGTGCGCAGGATCAATGCAGCAAAGAGCAGCTCCAGACAAACACGTAATTATTTTGTGCAAACTGTCCACTGATTAACCAGAAAACAAAGACATTACCTTAATGATTGCACTTAGGGGGGACCTAAGGTAAGCTCCAATTATTAAATTCTGTTAAACAGAATAAAAACTGTTCCTGCTGCTTAAAATACATTAACAGCGCGCACCCACACACAGAGTCTTCTACCCAAAGGAATGAACTGCCCGGTAGCAAAGGCTGAGGAGGGGTAATCTGGTGGTCAGAGCAGGGGGCTGAGAACCAAGGGAACCAGGGTTGACATCCAGCTGGCGCACTTTGGGACTCTGGGCAATTGGCTCCTGATTTTACTATGTGTCTGTAGGAAAAATGCTTAGTAAGTGAGGCCCTTTAGATTGTAAACCTACAGTACCTGAATGCAATGCACCTTGTGCTATCAATGAAAAGGTGTCAGCTAAATCTAAATAAATGGGGAGAAAAAAAAGGTTATATCTGGTGCTACTACGGGGGCAGAGATAACAGGACACGAGTAAAAAAATTGTTCACTGAACTTTAGCGCACAGAAAGGCAAGGCAACTTCCAGTGCAGTAAGCTAACGGCACTAATGCATCAGAGTTAAGGTGTGTTAAAACCCAGTTTGTGCACAAAGTTTAATTTCTGTATGTAAAACACAAACTATGTGCAGGAAACACGATTTGTGCACAAATAGGATTTTCTGCACATAAATGCAAGAGGACCTGCACATCACGAACTATAGACCACAGGAACTTTACGCCACCTCTGACTTGGGTTAAGGCTATGCACCTCTGCACACTGGGGAAGAAGGGTAATAATGAATGCATGGAAATGTTACTTTATGTGCAGAAAACGCCTTGTTAAATCAAGAATAGTTTTGCACACAGCCATTTGCTAGCACGTGCCTACAGGCCAGAATGCCTTTATTGCATCGGGCCCAATATCCGTCATTAACATAGGGATACTAGACATGTGCAGCAACGTACAGAAACACGTAAGAGACAGTCCTTGCTCCATGTCTAGTCAAGACACACAAGACACACCTGGTGGCAAGTACTGTGCATTGCCATGTGGGAGATCTCTGGTTTTATCCTCTGGTCAGGTAGGGATGCTGCAGAGGCAGGGGTCACGGGCCCTGGCTGGGGTAGGAGTTGTCACTCAAGCGTAACGTCTAGTGGCCACATTCAGGGCCCGTGACTGCAGGGGTCCAGAAGGAGCTCTGGTTGAAGGGCCCCCAGCTCAGGACCATCACTGCGATGACCACAGAAGTTCACCGAGGGGGAAGGGATATATAAAATAGGGGGGGGGGGGGGGGGAATCTCCGGGTAGTCATGAATGAAGGCATCTGGTACCTGGGCTCCAGTTTTTATTCTGATTGAGCTGGAGGCCCCAAGGAGGAGCGAATGTCGTATCAAGAATGGCATAATTTGGATGAACCAGAACCAGGTGTCTGATTAGATCAAATTAACTGAGAAAAAACTATAAGAAATCAGTCCTCCACCTACTAAACCAAAAAAATGAACCAAAGAAAAGCAGGCAGTGTGGGATACAGACAGCGGGACTCTCACACAACTGTAGCCTTGTACAGCTACACAAACTCTATATTCTCCTCTCTACACCAGACTCCTTCACAGAACAACATTTCTCTCTCAGCATTTTGCAAGCTTACACAGATGAAATGGATTGATCTTCTCGTGCCAACTCTTCACACATCCTTGATTTACAGAAGCTTTACAGACCATGTGTGATCCTTCTGACAACTAGATTACAAGGAACTCCAAAGGTCAGAGCTTGCATTGATACTTTGCCATGGGGATACCCTTGAGTTGTGCACCAATGCACAGGGCCAGTACTAACGTCAAGGAATCCCTGTAGAAACCAGGAACAAATCTGAAATCATAACCTGCAACCATTTCCAAGACATCACAAAACTGACATGACCGAGGTCGGCAAGATTAACCTGCAACCATTTCCAAGACATCACAAAACTGACATGACCGAGGTCGGCAAGATTACTTAAGCTGCACTACAAGACCACCTTTTCTGCATTGCTATCCTCTCCTGTGTACAGATATTTGTCGAGCAACAGCCAATAAAGCAGTGTGGCTGCAGTGTTAGCCCGGTTAAATATGTGTTAAAAAAAAAAAAAAAAAAAAAAAAGACAACACCACCAATATAATCACCCACAACTTATTTTCTGAGCCTTATTTCTTGCCCAGCATCATAACTGAAGAAAGTATTGACATTTGCTAGCATGCAAGATTTTAGGAGGATATCCAGCATGGGGCTGGGAGGGCAGTGGTACCAGATTAGTGCTCCCGCTGGGCGTGTTATGTGAACCTGGCACAATGGAAACAGGCTCCAAGATGCTCAAACTGTTACAGAAACCTCCAGTGTGCAGTCACTAGGCCGGATCCAGCTGGCGCAGAGAGACGGAGGAGCTCCTCCAAGGAAAACCCTGACGGGGGCCTCCGTTTCTGGCACATACGTTAACAGTGAAAAGCTGGGCAGGCATACAAGAGCCCAATTAAGCCATTAGAAAAAACTCTCTCCCGAGTAACGAACAAATTACATTGCTTTTGTCAGCCAGAGAGAGACCAGAGGCACACACTGGCGGAGGAGGGCTTGGCTTACGTCTGAAAGGAAATGCACAGGCAAGCTCTTCCATTCACAAGTCTGGAAAAGCAAAGTACGATTGAAATCATTCCACCACAAGATCTGAAAATGTTGGCTGCGCGTTTTAAACATCTAGTCCACATCGGAAACCTATCCCACAATCTCTCCCTGATGAAGTCAGGAGCAGCTCTAGGCTAACTGGTGCTCCTGTCTCACCCCTCTTTTGGCAGCGGCTCTTCCCGTCTGCCCACCATCTCCCTCTCTCTCGCCCAGCAGCAATCTGTCTCTTTTTCTCCCTTCTCCATGCAGGATAATCCTTCACCTACCACCACCAGACAGAGGTCTCCTTTCTGCTGCACAATGTTCCCAAGTCTCCTACTTCCGGACGCGATATGAAAGGGTGCAGGGGCGCCCCCTTGAGCATGGTGCCCTGTGTGCAGGCGCCCAGGCTGCAGACCCTGGATCAAGTGCCAAAATAAATTAAGAGCCAACCTGGGACTTCCCGTAGCCAAGCTCATCCTAGAGAGTGAGTTACAGAATAGATGCCTAACACCTGCCCAAACCAATCCAGTACTGTGTCTGGCCTAAGCCATGGGCTCCGTCCTGTCTGCACTCCCTTTTCCTCCCTTTGATCTCATCTTTACAAAACACGTGCACCAACAACCAGGCCTTCAAAAATATGGTCCCCGTGCCCCCCATTGGCAAGCAAAATCTTGTTCAACTGAGGGTGGAAGACAGAAGATGAGGGGGGAACAGAGGGAGCTTAAGAAGAGCCTTTTTTGACAGTTCTTTCAGTTCGCACTGCGCATCCGAGTGAGATAAGTGGCAGATCTATTTCAGTGGCCGGTCCTAAATTGTGGAATTCTATGCCCGTGGAATTAAGGCTTCAAACAGACTTTTCTGTTTTTAAAAAAGGATGAACTTGGCTTTTTAAACTAGGTTATGAGAATAATGGCTAGTTAAGGCAGTTTTCTTATTTTTATTTGGTCTACAGGGTGTTTTATGATTTTAGATTAAGAGTGAGGTATTTTTCTTTTTTTTTTTTTTTTTTAATTATATTTTTGGTGTTTTATTTTCTTCCAAAATTTTTTCTTCTTGTTTTTTCCTCTGTTTTTATATATTTGATATTATTTTACAATGTATTATATGAATTTTTATGTACTTGTTATGTTGTTTATTTTCACTTTGCAAACCATTACGATGGACTTCGGAACGACGGTATATAGATAGTACAAATAAAATAAAGAAGGGGGAAACGGAGATAAAAGAAGATGAAGAGGAACTGATGGGAGTACTGTGGTTCACCGACAGGCAGAAAGGTTTAGGGGCTGAGATGCAGTTCGAGGAGGAGGACCTGCTGGGAAAATGGGGCGAGATATGGAAACGAATGCTAAAGGTAAATGAGGCTGAGAGAGACGGAGGGGGGAGGTTAGATATTAAGAAGGAGTTAAGGGGGTAAGATTAAGATGAAAAGATGGTGAAAGGTGAAGGGCTGGAGAGCAGAAAGATGCAGAAGAGCAAAATGAGAGCAAAAATGTTGGTAAGACATGGCAGGGAGGGAGGAAAGAAGGTAAAATAGAAAGAAATCCGGGAAAAGGATTCAGAAGATAAATAAGAGGAAATATTGCAAACTTTATGACCATTAAAAAAAAAAAAAAGAAAAATAGTTTTTATTTCTGATAGCTGTTAGAATATGTGGTACTTTGCAGTATTGAACTGTTACATATTTCCTGTTCAAAGTTTCAATTCTTTACAATTATTTGGGTAATAACTGACAAGTTCCCCCCTGCTCTAGAACGTAAGACATTTTTGATACCCTATTTTAGCTGGCGAGTACAAAATCTTGCCAGCCACCAACATTTTTTTTAAAACACATTTGAAGCACTAAACATTAACCACAGATGTAAAAAGCTGAAGTCATCATTTGGTCACCACGTGTAACCTGGTGGCAGAAAGCTTTTTTTCTTTTCTTTTTTTTTTTTTTATGGTCAGCACTGGCAATGGAATTTTTGCTGTATAGGTTAAGATGTCAAAGCGAGTTTCTTCTCTCAGAGGGCAAGTATTTAATGAGCATCAAATATCCACGAGTGAAGTCAAGATCAGAAGAAGGAGAAGTCAAAGGCTGCTAAATAATTACCTTGAAATGGCAGTCGTAGAACAGATTAATCCACTGCGTCAGGGCTTCCATGCATCTGGGATCACTCAACATACTGAAACCTATATCCGAGTAACAATTTAAAAAAAAAAAAAAAAAAAAGCCCTTCTAGATGGCAGGGACCGAAATGAACATCATTACTTTAAGAACTCCCAGCACTGCTCAGGAATTAGAATCAGCCCATCCCCAGCCAATCAAATGTAATATATAGGAACAGTAGTTGCCAGTACATCTAGCCTGTCTGATTGCCCACTGCTTACCGTGTTAACTCCCGTCCTTGTCTGTATCATAAGAACATAAGAAATTGCCATGCTGGGTCAGACCAAGGGTCCATCAGGCCCAGCATCCTGTTTCCAACAGAGGCCAAAACCAGGCCACAAGAACCTGGCAATTATCCAAACACCAAGAAGATCCCATGCTACTGATGCAATTAATAGCAGTGGCTATTCCCTAAGTAAACTTGATTAATAGCAGGTAATGGACTTCTCCTGCAAGAACTTATCCAATCCTTTTTTAAACCCAGCTACACTAACTGCACTAACCACATCCTGGATCTGTTACAGTTCAGAGTACTACCAGCAATTCCAGGTCCCTCCCAGCCTCTCAGTAATGTAGACTTTCCTCTAAGCCATATGGCCAAAGGTGCCCCCTCTCCAGATATGCAAATAAAATACCTGCCTCTGGGCCTCCATCCTGCGCTCTCCCCACCTCTGGCTCCACCATCCCCAGCCCACTCACAGCTTCCACGGCCTGAGCTAGGAGGCAGGGGAGCCTCGCCACGCTGCTGGTGTCCCGCATTGCTCTGAGAGCAATGGCAACGCTGGATGCCGCTGCAGAGTCTTACTGCACTCTGCTGTCGGAATAGCCTGGGACACCGGGAGCGTGGCGAGGCTCTACTGACTCCCAGCTTGGCCTGGGGGTGTGGGGAGGATAGGGATTCTTGAAGGCTCAGGAGTGTGGGCTCAGGGACCCAGAAACAGGCATTTTATTTAAACATCCGAGAAGTGGGCCGTCATGGACTGTGGCTTCTTTCCGTAGATCTTTCTTCCTGTGGGCAGGGCTGGTCTGACACTGAGAAAAACAGCATTACCAAGGAAAGTGCCAGTATTAGGCAACTATTCTGTACTACGTATGGGGTAGAGAGAGAGAGAAAAATCGAGTAACAAGAGAAGTAATCAGAGACCAAGAAAATGTGGCTTCAAGATACCAAAACAGTCCTAATTGTTTGGGCACCACTCACCTACTTAAAAAGGAACATCCACGCTCACCTTGATTGTGTCGCCCCCAGCATTTGTGTCGTTTCCCCCCCCCCCCCCTTCCCGGGAAAGTGGGAGATGGGTGAATGGTGAGAGCTTGCAGGTGGTGAACTGCCCCAGGGTCTATGCAATGGGATTCGGCACCCTAGGTGAATCTTACAGCCTTGTGCCGTCCCCCCCCCCCCCCCCCAAACACAGACTGTAATCCACAAGACAAAGTCTTTCATTAGGCCTCAAGGTCTCTCATGTCTAAATACCTGGCAGGCAAGCCTTGAAAACGACAGACTTGTTAAATCACTGTGGAAAGACACAGGCATTGACCGCTGCTAGGCCTCATGCCCTTGCCTCAAACTCAGGATTCTCTTTGTCTTACCAAATTCTGGAGATCTGAGCAGAACAACAGGCCTTCCTTCCTATGGCATTTCAGAAAATATCGGCAGTCATGCCTTATTGAACATACTGTGTGGTACGCTGCCGTTCACAGAGACAGACATTTTGTTTTGTAAGCTTCTGGGTGCCTACAAGGGGGCCTTTCTTGCCGCTCCATTTTTCCCATCATAAGGAACGCTGTGCTAGGACTGGCACTCATCCCGCCTCAGATCTTTCCCAAGCACTGATTTTATGCCCAAGGGATAAAAGAAAAGAAAAAAAAAAAGACCCACATGATGAAGGATTTTCAGCTAAGAAACCACCTACAGACAAATACTTTAATATGTGTAGTTATGATCTCATTTCTTGTTCTCTTAACTCGACAGTAAGCTCACTTCAAACAGCAACATTCAATTGCTCTGTTTTATCTTTACAAGTGTACAGATGTATTGACTCAAGTGAAACGTCTTCAGTTTCAAAAAATCCTGCCACGTAAAAATGACGACAGGTTGCTCCCGGGACTTTCTTGATGTAAACCAGCAGCGGTTCTTCCCCCCAGGCCGTTGCTGGATACCGAATTTTAGGCGCCGAGGGTTTTCCCAGCTCTGCACCCCAGCACTGTATTCCAGTACTCTGCACCCATGCATGGCATTACAACTCAGCCGACCCTTCGGGTTGACTGCCAATGCCCTGACAGGTGAATGTTTACGAGATGGCTTCTACTTTGGGTGAAAAGTTTGAAAAGCCAAGCAGAATGATGCTCTGATCCACTGGAGATGACAAACACAAACATAAGAATGTGCCGTGCTGGGGGCAGACCAAAGTCGATCGAGCCCAGCGCCCGGTCTCCAACAGTGGCCAGTTTGGGTCACAATACCCCAGCAGATCTCTAGAAGTAGGATCTTTTTCTTGTTGCTCATTGCAATGGATAAGCAACAGGCTTTCCCAAGTCTGCCTGGCTAATAATTGTTCATGGACTTCTCCCTCCTGTGGCTGCTTTTTCCTATGGTGCAAAAGGGGCAACCACCTCAGGCCTGTTTAATCAAGGGAGGGCCGACTGCATGAGGACACAGACTCCGCCCCCTCATGATTCTATTGACCCCACCCCCTCCCAGGCAGAATGCAGGCCATGGGGGCAGGGGGACAGAAGGGCCTGGAGAAGACAGAGCAGATATTCAGATAACTTTATTAGCATAACACTTTTTTACATGGGGTTCAGATCTTCAGAGAGATAGCCGTGCTAGTCTGGCAAAGCAAACATGACAAGAGGCGGGTGGCACCTTATAGAATTTACTGAGGCATGAGCTTTTGAGGACAGAGTCCACTTTCAGATTCATCAATTTTGTGTGTGTGTTAATCAAAGTAATACATAAAATGATTTCAAATAAAAGGGAAAACATTTACAAAACAGTAATGAGTAATAACAGAGCTGAGTAAAGAGCCACCTCTAATCCAGCCCTATTCCTAACCAAAGATAGGGTCCAGCTCTGTGGGTCCAGTGAGTATTTTCTAAAAGTGTAAATAGATTTGCATTTTCCTGTTCCACTCCTCTCATGAATTTATAGACCTCTTACCATATCGCCCCTTAGCCATCTCTTCTCCAAGCTGAACAGCCCTAACCTCTTCAGCCTTTCCTCATAGGGGAGCTGTTCCGTCCCCTTTATCATTTGGGTCACCCTTTTCTGTACCTTCTCCATCATAACTATATCTTTTTTGAGATACGGTGACCAGAATTGTACACAGTACTCAAGGTGCAGTCTCACCATAGAGAGATATGGAGGTATTATGACATTCTCTGTTTTATTAACCATTCCCTTCATAATAATGCCTAACTTTCTGTTTGCCACAACACATTGAGCCAAGATGTCCACGATGACAGCTAGATCCTTCTCTTGGGTAGGGATTCCTAATATGGAACCTATCCGGTACAGTTTGAATTATTTTTCCCTATGTGCATCGCTTTGTACTTGTCCACAGTAAAATTTCGTTTGCAATTTGGATGCCCGGTCTCCCAGTCTCAGAAGGTCCTCCTCCAATTTCTCACAATCTGCTTGGAATAATTTTGTGTTGTCTGCAAATGTGATCACCTCAGTCATTGTTCTCTTTTCCAGATCATTTATGTTAAAAAAAAATAAAGAGGAGAGAAATCTTGAACAGGCACAGAGGGGCATGGAGTGAGATGATCTGCTTTTTGGAACGGCGAAAAGCAGCATCACTCTGAACAAAGTGAAAATGAGGGCTCTGATACCTGGAGAAGGGAAGATCTGCCATAATCAAAACATGAATGCACTAAACAGAAAAATGAGTGAGGACCTTAGCAAGAAGAGCAGAACACGTTCAACAGTGCATGACTGATGAAAGGCAGATTTACAGATGGTAGAGAAGCAACAAGAGCTGCTTTGGAATCAAGCACACCAAGGTTAAAAGGACAGAGGCAGCAAGTGTAAGGTTACATCCAAAACAGGAGAGCAAAGTGCTGAATTTAAGTTGCTACGGCATTTTTTTTGCCCAGAATGACGTCGTCTTCAGGCTTAAAAGACATTCATTTGCAAAAGCAAAGGCAGTATTCTGAGGATGCAAGATCACCAAGAGACATGTCAGTTAAACCTCACACAAATGCCTCCTGCTTTTAGAATACTAAGCACTCTCTTAAGGACATAAGACGCGTTCTTCTTCTGAGCTCTAGAACTGAAACGCGGTGAGGGAACAGACCGTGTCTCATCCATCTGTCGCCTCGTTCCACTGGCGCTAATGACATCAGTTCCACTCCTGGCAAATTACATTCAAAGCTAAACCACTTGAAAGAGCTACATTAGACACAAAAATAGCATAAACACAATGCAGAACGATTGTCCATGTGATGTTGTGTTTATGTTCATTGTTCAGTCATGAATGGACGTGTTTCCAGAAATTACTCTTGGCTTTACCACTTGCAAGTTCCAACAGTGCCTTCTTGCACGAAATGAGAAGGCATGGCAATCCCTTCTGTGTCCTCTACACACGGAGTTCAGACCTTTTCAGCCACCATTCACCTCATGCTCACAAAACTACGGGGCAGGACAAGAACACGCCGAGATTCAGAAAGGTACAGGGCACTTATCTCATTTAGCCCTGGCTAGATGCTTTTTTCAAAACTAAGAAAACACATGCATGCGAGTGCCATGCCTCAGCCGCTGGACGCACCCAGTCGGACATCACTTGTCACCTGCTCTATGGAAAGGCCGCAGGTGAGGTGAACGCAGACCCTCAACAGCGGCAATTTTGTGCTGGGGTACTGGCAAACTACCATGGTTTGTCATTAAATGGCCAGCCGGGGACTCACATCTGGTTAACACTGAGACCTGCTTAAAGGACAAGATGATGGGTTCTTTATAGAAGCAATAGAACAAAACGCTCCAAAATTTCAAGGGTTGAGCAGTAAGAAAATAAAATCCATTGCCCGAGAAACCACTTTTGTTTCGGGCATTATCTCAGCACACCTCTATAGACTTCTAATTAGCTGACACTCCACACATTAGTTCCCCAGACATGTCCAGTACAGAAGCAGCACCGTCCAAAACTCAGGATCCTAGGGGCATGCCCCAACTGCTGTACAATGAGTTTATTGTGTGAAAAAAAAATAGCTTTACATCCACTACCAAACTAATCACTCCTCTCTAAACCGTTGGCCAATGTTGCTCTCTCTCTCCCTCCCCTGATCACAATACTGGTTTAATTTTCAAACCAAGAACATTTTTCAAGAGTAGAACTTGTTGCTATGGATGTCAATGAATGCTCTAAACAGACCTGCTAAGCCCATTAGTGTCTCATAAGAACATAAGATATGCCATACGGGGTCAGACCAAGGGTCCATTAAGCCCAGTATCCTGTTTCCAACAGTGGCCAATCCAAGTCACAAGTACTTGGCAAGTACCCAAACATTAAATAAATCTCAAGCTACTATTGCTTATTACCGTCATAGCAGTTTATGGATTTATCCTCTAGGAACTTATCCAAACTTTTTTTAAACCCCGTTAAACTAACTGCTGTAACCACATCCTCTGGCAATTAATTCCAGAGCTTAACTATGCACTGAATGAAAAAAGAATTTTCTTCGATTTGTTTTAAATGAGCTACTTGCTAACTTCATGGAGTGCCCCTTGCTCCTTCTATTATCTGAGAGAGTATATAACTGATTTACATTAACTTGTTTAAGTCCTTTCATGATTTTGTAGACTTCTATCATATCCCTCCTCAGCCGTCTCTTCTCCACACTGAACAGCTCTAACTTCTTTAGCATTTCCTCATAGGGCAGCCGTTCCATACCCCTTATCATTTTGGTAGCCCTTCGCTGCACTTTCTCCAGTGCAATTATATCTTTTTTGAGATGCGGTGACCAGAATTGTACACAGTATTCAAGGTGCGGTCTCAGCGTGTAGCAATACAGAGACATTTTGACATCCTCCGTTTTATTTTCCATTCCCTTCCAATTATTTCCTAACATTCTGTTTGCTTTTTTGACTGCTGCAGCACACTGAGCCGACAATTTCAAAGTATTATCCACTATGATGCCTAGATCTTTTTCCTGGGTGGTAGCTCCTAATATTTATTTATTTATTTATTTATAATTTTTTATATACCGCCGCTCATCAAAGATATCACGTCGGTGTACAATGAACAGGAACTTACGCCGGAGCGTTATACATTTAACAGATTTAACAGATTTAACAGATTTAACTTACGCCGGAGCGTTATACATTTAACAGATTATACATTTAACAGATTATATATTTAACAAGTTATATATTAAACGAAAGTATGTATATAAATATTTAAATATAATAAAAGTAGAATCTATTAAAAACACAGAACTATACTTTGGGGGTAAACTTTGGGGGTAATATGGAACCTAACATCGTGTAACTACAGCAAGGGTTATTTTTCCCTATATGCATCACCTTGCACTTGTCCACGATAAATTTCATCTGCCATTTGGAAGCCCAATCTTCCAGTCTTGCAAGGTCCTCCTGCAATTCATCACAATCCGCTTGAGATTTAACTACTTTGCTTCATTTTGTGTCATCCGCAAATTTGATCACCTCACTCGTCGTACCCATCCAGATAATTTATAAATACATTAAAAAGCATCAGTCCAAGTTCACCTTCCGAATGTCTTTTTTTTTTTAATTTACATTAAAAGTTGCAGAACAAATAAGCACCCCAAAATTACAAGACCACCTGCTGCCTCCCCACTGTGCCACAGCAATGATCTGGTGCGGCACAGAATGCCAGCTACCAGGCCGGCCTGAGGCTCCCTGACACTGCTGTGCACTTCCATGCAGGGGGGATCTGGGTTCATTCCCCGGCTCGTGACACTCCTGGTGGTTATACGAGGAGCCCTGGTGCACAATGCCCAGCAGAGGAACGTCACTGCGACAACTGGACTAAAATAAGTTGGGGGAGAAATACAAAATAGGGGGAAAAATCCCCAGTTAGTTGCAAAATTAAAGCACCTGGTGCCAGATCCCATCCTAGTTCCAACTGAGCTGGAAGACCACACACCCCACCCATCCCCTCCCCCCCCAAAAACACTCAGCTATAAGCTACACAAGGCTAATTTCCATAAGTACATATAGGTTGGACAAGAACCTTCTTTACACAGCCTTGTATTCCATGGTCTGTTCTCTCTGCATTGTTTCCTACGCCCACAGATAAACACTGTAGCTAGGGTGGGCCACTTCATATAGAGCGGAGGGAGGCTGCATTTCAGATGTATGAAATTTCAGGCCAGGAAAATTAATTCCCGGTGGAGCAGGTCTCATCTCTCCAGTTCTTGCCCCTGGTTATGACATGCACTCTTGTCACCATATTTTCAATTAAAATGGTAATTGGATAAGCACTGGAAATTACTTTCTATCAACAAACTTGGTATTAGCCACAAGACATGCAAAATGAACAAAAACATTTTCTCTCTCAACTTTCAATTTTGGTCGTTCAGACTTGTTGAGATAAGTCAAAGAACAAGCCATAGGTACCATTTTATGGGACTGACGTAATAACTCTGTAACTCTCTTTTGAGAGCTACACTCTCAATATATAACATGGAAGAAAACAAAAATCGCAGTGCGTTGCGCATGAAAGGTCATGGCACCAGGACCCAGCCCTGGTTCTGACTGAGCTGGAAGTACGAAAGGAATAGATAGAAACTTCCAGATTAAAATAAAAAAAAAAAATCCCACTTCATTACCTGGGGGCACATTTACTTTCCTGGCTCTCCATGACAACTTCACTGCTTTCTATACATTTGACGTATTCCTCATGTGCTATTTAATAGTATCTGGCCACATAAAATTAAAAAGAAAATAAAAGATTACTTGCTTTTTTTCTGCATGAATGCGCTGGACAGTTCTCTCATGCTGTGCTGGTTGAACCAGTGATTTCTTCAGGACAAGTGAATTGTGTGTCCAGATTTAGGTGTAGTATGCTATGCTGCGCAAACATTTTGCACAACACAGCAAAGGGATTTCACATTAAAACAAGAAATACAGATGTGAATCTAACCCTGGGAAGCAAAGTGCAGTAGTATAAAAGGGGGGAAGGAGTCATGCAAAGTTGTTTCAGTGTTTGGCTGAGAGCAAAAAAAAAAAATGTGAATGAGTCAGTCAGGCTGAGGGTCCATTTTCCCACATAAAGCATCAGGCCCATCACTTACAGGTCAGGCATTACGTTAGTTCGTTACCTATTAGCAAATTACAAAAGGATAACAGGGAGTCAGTTTTGGAAATGTTCGATTTCTGTGTTATACACTCTTAGGGGATAATTTTTAAAAAGACCTATGTGCGTAAATATAACTACCATTGTAGCAATTTTCAAAAGCCATTAACTTGAGTAAAACCCAATTTACTTGAGTAAATGCTTTTTAAAATCAAGCCCTAAGTTATTAAAAATGGAAGAGGCCCCCCCCTTTATGACAAAATCTTACAATCTTGGCAACTGGAACAAGATGTGGACTTACCTGTGTCTGTCTATGCCAGTTGCTTCACTAAGATATGGTCGGTAATGTCCCTTTGTAGTAAACACAGTATAAATTTCAAAAACTTGCTCATTTAACTAAATTAACTCCAACAGAGTTTTGTGTAAAGTGTACTAAGAATGTGGGTACTCCAGGACATCAATTTTGGGCAAGCTTGCTTGCATTTTTATTTCTGTGGAGTTTTTCCCTTCCTGAAGTTGCAGGAAATTCAAAGATTGCCCACAAGATGTGGGATTTCAAAATTCTGCATGCAGACAAGTTTGCAGATTTTTGGCCCTCTTAAGAACATAAGAAATTGCCATGCTGGGTCAGACTAAGGGTCCATCAAGCCCAGCATCCTGTTTCCAACAGAGGCCAAACCAGGCCACAAGAACCTGGCAATTACCCAAACACTAAGAAGATCCCATGCTACTGATGCAATTAATAGCAGTGGCTATTCCCTAAGTAAAATTGATTAATAGCCATTAATGGACTTCTCCTCCAAGAACTTATCCAATCCTTTTTTGAACCCAGCTACACTAACTGCACTAACCACATCCTCTGGCAACAAATTCCAGAGCTTTATTGTGCGTTGAGTGAAAAATAATTTTCTCTGATTAGTCTTAAATGTGCTACTTGCTAACTTCTTGGAGTGCCCCCTATTCCTTCTATTATTCGAACGCGTAAATAACCGATTCACATCTACTCGTTCAAGACCTCTCATGATCTTAAAGACCTCTATCATATCCCCCCTCAGCCGTCTCTTCTCCAAGCTGAACAGCCCTAACCTCTTCAGCCTTTCCTCATATGGGAGCTGTTCCATCCTCTTTATCATTTTGGTCGCCCTTCTCTGTACCTTCTCCATCGCAACTATATCTTTTTTGAGATGCGGCGACCAGAATTGTACACAGTATTCCAGGTGCGGTTAATTCAGACCCAGTGCTACCTTCACCTTTATTAATCCATAAACTGATAAGTGGTTGAAATGCTTTTTGGTATGAAAAAGAGAAAGCATGAAAGCAGCTAAAATATAAAAAAAAAAAAAGAGAGGAGGAACTAATAGCAGAACTAATTTCACCCTTGGCGGATTAGCACATACAGAATGCCAACACAGATTGGTTTATATTGTGGCAGCGCTGGCATGGAAAGCTCAGGCAGGGCCACAATATCTTTCAGATATTCCGGTTTCCTTTTGTTGCAGCTGGACTTCAAAAAATCTGGGACGATCGGGTGAGGCAAAGCTGGGGAGAAGAGAGGTTCGTGCAAAAGCTCAGAAGCTGCGGCAGCCCGCCCTG
Organism: Rhinatrema bivittatum; assembly: GCF_901001135.1. Classification (NCBI taxonomy): domain Eukaryota; kingdom Metazoa; phylum Chordata; class Amphibia; order Gymnophiona; family Rhinatrematidae; genus Rhinatrema; species Rhinatrema bivittatum. The sequence goes on along the minus strand of NC_042617.1, from coordinate 559,745,011 downwards.
GAAAGGATCTACTGAGTGATGGCGAACTTTCCTCCTGCTTCTGCTGCAGTGCTGACAGAACTTGGAGAAAGTCTGCAAAAGACCGGTTTCTAACGCTGAACGCAACTCCTTTATTGCCCAGACTATTTGAATACACACATCCATATATATATATATATATATATATTAAACAAAAAAATTTTTGGCACTATCGTCTCCTCCAGTGCTATCTGCTTATCTATTTATCAAAAAAAACCCCAACGTGATACCGTTGGAGACAACTAGCACTTTTTACATATACTCAACCAACTTATAAAACCCCACAATATTTTTTAAAAAAATTATTAATTTTTTATTAGTGTATTAACACTCACTTTACATATATATTAATGCAAGATTACAAAATTATATCAAATACATTATTATTACACACATTAAAAAATCCTATGAGTCTAACAATTATTAACCCTCAATTTTCTCCTAACTACTAAACTCAATCTCACCCTCAGTGGACTTACATATATTCTGTGATGTTGTACTTGGTCTTCTGTAACAAATCAACCACTAAACTATTGCACCTTTTATCTGCATAGCTCAATTGCTATGCCCATCAATCTTAACACAATTTAGTGGTATGTTCTATTTTGAAGATTCCATCTTCCATCCCGACAAGGGCCTTGTTTCGCCAATGTTGGCTTCTTCAGGGGACTACTTGTATAGAGACCAAACATCAACAAAACCAATGTCTTCTATTTCATATATCTGAAAATCACACAACTATGTTAAAACAAATCTATTACCCACAATAATCCTCCCACCCCTCCATAATCATATAATTACCCAATCCTCAACAATATTCAAACATCTTCTTTACCCCTATTTTGTCAACAATATTCAAAAATACTTCGTGATGTTTCATTAATAATTACAATAGAAACCATGATATTTGAAAATTCTAACCTGATACCCACTCCTGCCTAAACTGAAAGGAGTGGATTCAGACCAACACATCCAATTCACTCCGGCTGAATAGCTCCAGAATTTAATTATAAAACTCCCGAATATGAATGTGATCCTACAAAGTATTTTCAAAGGAATATTCTTTTATTCAATTAGATCCTCATCTTTAAAACCATCTTCAAAAATAAATAGTTTCTAAAAATTATCTCGATGTTTCTTTTAATCTGGCATCGTCTTCTGATGTTCCCCCAAAAAGACTAATAGGACCTTACCTTTATCTCTTCACCAACTCCTCTCTACCGGCGTCTACCAAGGATACAAACTTTCAAAGAGTGTTAACTGGTTCTCATCACCTATGGACATTCCAAAGTACAATTTTCTATTAATGTAACACCTATGAGACAAGACCAATAACGCTCCCTCACATTATTCTTACATCTATTTAAATTGTGAAAATTACCTTTTCCTCCACAGTGAAACTGCTATTCACAATGATGTTGCCGTTTCAAACTCTTCTCTCAATTTTCGAAATGTTTCCGAAACAACTACACGCCACCGCTGTTCAAGCTCTTCTCTCAATTTTCAAAATATTTCCAAAGCAACTGCACGCTACCGCTGTTCAGTTCATTCTCATTTGACTTCAAAGTGATTCCCGGTAATTCTCAACCACCTTCAATTTCTATAAATTTAAAATCAAGACAATAACAACCCCAAACCGTTCTTAGTCAACTTCCTGCCTTTACAATCATTCATCACACTCACCTTCCTCAGCATGTAGCCGTGCGTCAGCTGCAAAGATTTCTCCACAATGAGGATCCTCCTTTCAAAACCACCCTTATATACTTCTCCACGTTTTCTATAACATCCAATCCCAACTCACGTCCGAATCTCTCTCCAATCAATGCTCTTCTAGAAAGCATATGTTATACGCAATGAGTTCCCACCCACCAAACGTACTATCTGTGCCTTACCCCGTTTGTCACGCTTTACTTTACACAAAGGCTTCCCATTCTATAGCGGCATTAAGCCCCTTAGGTGCCGTGGTCTGCCAGTAATAAATGAATCTTTGCTCTGCAACATCATTGTGAATAGCAGTTTCACTGTGGAGGAAAAGGTAATTTTCACAATTTAAATAGATGTAAGAATAATGTGAGGGAGCGTTATTGGTCTTGTCTCATAGGTGTTACATTAATAGAAAATTGTACTTTGGAATGTCCATAGGTGATGAGAACCAGTTAACACTCTTTGAAAGTTTGTATCCTTGGTAGACGCCGGTAGAGAGGAGTTGGTGAAGAGATAAAGGTAAGGTCCTATTAGTCTTTTTGGGGGAACATCAGAAGACGATGCCAGATTAAAAGAAACATCGAGATAATTTTTAGAAACTATTTATTTTTGAAGATGGTTTTAAAGATGAGGATCTAATTGAATAAAAGAATATTCCTTTGAAAATACTTTGTAGGATCACATTCATATTCGGGAGTTTTATAATTAAATTCTGGAGCTATTCAGCCGGAGTGAATTGGATGTGTTGGTCTGAATCCACTCCTTTCAGTTTAGGCAGGAGTGGGTATCAGGTTAGAATTTTCAAATATCATGGTTTCTATTGTAATTATTAATGAAACATCACGAAGTATTTTTGAATATTGTTGACAAAATAGGGGTAAAGAAGATGTTTGAATATTGTTGAGGATTGGGTAATTATATGATTATGGAGGGGTGGGAGGATTATTGTGGGTAATAGATTTGTTTTAACATAGTTGTGTGATTTTCAGATATATGAAATAGAAGACATTGGTTTTGTTGATGTTTGGTCTCTATACAAGTAGTCCCCTGAAGAAGCCAACATTGGCGAAACAAGGCCCTTGTCGGGATGGAAGATGGAATCTTCAAAATAGAACATACCACTAAATTGTGTTAAGATTGATGGGCATAGCAATTGAGCTATGCAGATAAAAGGTGCAATAATTTAGTGGTTGATTTGTTACAGAAGACCAAGTACAACATCACAGAATATATGTAAGTCCACTGAGGGTGAGATTGAGTTTAGTAGTTAGGAGAAAATTGAGGGTTAATAATTGTTGGACTCATAGGATTTTTTAATGTGTGTAATAATAATGTATTTGATATAATTTTGTAATCTTGCATTAATATATATGTAAAGTGAGTGTTAATACACTAATAAAAAATTAATAATTTTTTAAAAAAATATTGTGGGGTTTTATAAGTTGGTTGAGTATATGTAAAAAGTGCTAGTTGTCTCCAACGGTATCACGTTGGGGTTTTTTTTTATATATATATATATATTTATATATCTACTAGATAAAGGAGCCCTGACCGACATGCCGCAAATGCGCAGTAGAGAGCAGCTCTACCGCGCATGTGCGGGCGAGGACATTGGTCAGAGCGTGCCTGTTAACAAAAATGGCGCTGGGAGGAGCAGTAGCGGTGGCGGCGGTGAGGAGCAGTAGCGGCGGCGGCAGCGCGCGAGGGAGGGAAGGACTCCCCCCGGAGATCTTCCGTCTGCGCCATCCGAGGGAAGGGGTTGTGGATGAGCTGAAAGGGGAAGGAGGAGAGAGGGAGGGAGACTAGAGAGGGGGAGGAGAGAGGGAGTGGGAGGGAGACTAGAGGGGGGGAGGTGAGAGGAAGAGGGAGGGAGACTAGAGGGGGGAAGGGGAGGTGGAAGGGAGAATGAGGGGGAGGGAGGGGGAGAGAGAATGAGGGGGAAGGAAATGGACCGAAAAATTTTTTTAAATGTAGCCCGTTGTTACGGGCTTAACGGCTAGTATATATATATATATATATATATATATATATATATATATATATATATATATATATATATATATATACTATATATACCACCGCAGGAAGCCACAAGACAGGCCCTCCTATTTCCAATCATCAACCAATCCAGGAGAAGCACGCGAGGTATTTAATCACGGACATCCGAGGCGCCGCAGCCCCTGAGAGACCCTGAGCCCTTAACCACCCATTTCTCCCACCTACCTCTCCTAACTACCGGAAGCCAGCCGGACTCTTACTAAAACCCACCAAGCCCTCTAGCGTGCCAGAACAGGACCGTCTACACCACCCAAGTCAACCATCTAACACTCAAGCACCCCATCTGAAACTTCCAATGCATGACGACACAGCCAGAGACAAACGACTGCTCAGGTGACATACTCTGACAACGCACAGGAATACAGCACCCACTCAACCACTCCAGACAAAGACAATCAACCTCACAACTGAAGCCACACTCAAACAATTCTACAGGACTCCAGCATCAAACCAGCAACTACTCCACAACTCAACAAATCCATTCAACAACTGCAATCAATCGAATCAAACATCCTATATAACACATACAATTTAAAAGGATCCAGCCTCCAAAATGCATCCAACATTCTCAATCCCAATCATACATCACTACTTCCCACAGAAAAGAAATCTGACTAGACAAGCAAACCTCCACAACCTAAAATCACTCACACCAATACTAATAGCACCAATAACACAACTACTAGGCCTCACCCTATTCACCCTATCGCTCTTCAATGCGCAATCTATAACGAAAAAGTCGCTAATTCTCAATGACTACCTCACCGACACCAAGCCTGACATTTGCGCAATAACAGAAACATGGCTGAAACCATCAGATACGGCAATCTTAAACCAATTACCGACGCTAACCTACGATATCTTTTCCCTTCCTAGACTGAAAAAAAGGGGAGAAGGAATCCTTCTTGCTACAAAAAAAGACCTCAAATTCTCTCAACATCCGATCCACTCCAATAATAAACTGGAGATAGGCTTCTTCACATCTCACCAACTCCAAATACTTCTAGTCTACGCCCCCCCGGGACTCTTAGAATCTGACGTCTCATCCATCATCGAAATAACAACAACACTCCTCAACCTGGACACCCCAGCAATAATACTCGGAGATTTTAATCTCCACATGGACAACCCTACTCTCTCACCTAGCTGCCAAACTCTTTTACTAGCATTCTCAGCGATGGGCTTCTCCCAAATAGTCAATAACCCGACACACAAAGCAGGCCACACACTAGACCTGATCTTTATCAACAAAGGCATAAAATCGACTTCTCCAATAAAAAATCTGAAGGTACCCTGGTCTGATCACTCCCTCATTTCTACATCATTCTCACTGGAAAAATCTACCACCAGTCACACACCTTCTCCATCCTTTACCTACAGGAAACCCTGCAATCCAGAAGACCTTACCATTCAACTAACCAAACACCTTCACGATATAACTCTCACTGATCCTAATATTGCTTTACACTCCTGGAATACGATCACGGAATCAATAGCCAATAAGCTCTGCCCACTTACAACAAAAAAATCTCACCCAGATGCCTCCAAAAAACAACCATGGTTCTCAAACGATCTTAGAAGGATTAAACAAATACTAAGACAAAAGGAATCTAACTGGCGGAAAACTCCAAATCCCAGCACACTCTCAGACTACAAACGCACGCTACAACAATACAAGGCCTACACCTCCAAAGCAAAAAGAGACTTTTTCGCCGCCAGAATTCACAACTTAGTCTTTGACGCGAAAGCTTTATTCAACTACGTTTCCACCCTCACCCAAGTACCCTCACCAGAATGCCCTAGTAATCAAGCTCAAGCCAAAGCAGATGAACTCGCTCTCTTCTTTCAAGACAAAATCAAGAATCTGCTTACCCAACTTCCTTCCAATATCACTCCCCTAACTCAAGCGCTAATGCCACACATCAAAAACACCCACCTAGAAATGTTTGAACCTACCTCCTCCTCTGAAATCCAAACCATCCTTAGAAAAATGAAACCATCTTCACACCCAGCGGACCATATACCAACAAAACTTCTCCTCACAATACCAGAAACCATCTCCAAAACATTGGCTGACATAATCAACTGTTCGCTCTCACAAGGTTCCTTCCCAGAAGACCTCAAACAAGCCTCACTCAAACCACTTTAAAAAAACCCAACCTGGACCTAAAAGACCCCAACAATTACCGCCCAATAGCTAATCTACCTATCATAGCCAAGATTATGGAAAAGCTTGTTAACTCCCAACTATCGGACTTCATTGAAGATAACAAACTGCTTTCCGCCTCACAACATGGATTCTGCAAAAATCGCGGCACAGAATCCCTTCTTACATCCCTAACAGACCTCCTCATCCTAGGTACAGACAAAGGACAATCATTTCTGCTGGTCCTTCTAGACCTTTCAGCAGCTTTCGATACCGTAAACCACGCGATCCTCATTAAACAGTTAGCTGCTATAGGAATCTCTGGCTTAGCGCTCTCCTGGTTCAAATCATTTCTAACCAACAGAGGCTACAAGGTAAAAATACAGAACAAAGAATCAGCACGCCACGATTCGACCGTCGGAGTCCCACAAGGTTCCTCCTTATCCCCTACACTATTTAATATTTACCTCCTCCCATTATGCCAACTCCTCACCAACCTCAACTTAATACACTTTCTCTATGCGGACGACATCCAGATCCTGATCCCTATCAAAGAATCATACTCAAAAACCCTCGAATTCTGGGAATCCTGCCACCTAGAAATTAAAAGCCTCCTCAACAGCCTTAATCTGGTACTAAACTCATCTAAAACTGAAGTCCTACTCATAACACCCGATAACAAACCCACAGCCTGTCTTCCAACCAACCTTCAAACCACTCATGTAAGGGATCTAGGTGTCCTAATCGACAATAAATTGAACTTCAAAGCCCACATCAACAAAACAACCAAAGACTGCTTCTATAAACTGCAAGTCTTAAAAAGGATAAGACCACTCTTCCACGCCAAAGATTTCAGAACCATTCTCCAAGCCCTCATCTTCTCCAAATTAGACTACTGCAACGCGACTCTTCTTGGCCTCCCCTCCTCATATACAAAACCACTCCAAATGGTCCAAAACGCAGCAGCACGTTTACTAACAAACACCAGAAAAAGAGACCACATCTCTCCAGTCCTTCAAGCCCTCCACTGGTTACCAATCCACTTCAGAGTAATTTACAAATCCATCACATTATTATACAAAATCATTCACCAACACACCACAATCGACCTACAAATTCCTCCCCGTGTTCACGAATCAACAAGACCGACTAGGGAAGCCTACACAGGATGCCTCCTTGTTCCACCCGTAAAAACTACTAATCACAGAACCTTGAGAGACCGAGCCCTTTCAACAGCAGGCCCTCCGCTATGGAACTCTATCCCACCAGATCTAAGAAACGAACCGTGCCTCTTAACGTTTAGGAAAAGACTTAAGACATGGCTTTTCAGGCAAGCCTTCCCGAACTCCACCTAACAAGATCCATCAATGACTCCTATGCTAAGTAGCTGTATATAATGGACTCCATATTTATTTTGTTCTCTTGTATTTATAGAGAACTCCTTATTTACATTGTACACTTGTATATAATTATCCTCCTCTATCTCTTTTATTTCTTATAATCCCAGTTCATGATCCCTTGTTAATTGTAACTGCTTCTCTTCTCCACGTTTAGTTATGTTTTTGGTTATATTTCTGCACCCCTGTTTTCTGTAAACCGACATGATGAGAACGAGTTCTTGAATGCCGGTATAAAAAAACCTTAAATAAATAAATAAATAAATAAATAAATATAAAAATACAGAAAACCAGAGAACTTGTAGGCATGTACTAGAAATAATTTTGTGATGTGCGCCATAAATCAGTACTATCCAGTACCAGAGTAAGGCGGTTTCCTCTTCTTCGAGACGTGTATACTGCGCAGTGGCATTCTCCTCGCACCCCAAGCACCACTATTAAAAACACCGGTTAGGGCGCAGCATTTCACGGCACACGGATGATCTCCGTCTCCATATGCGACAAAGGAGAATTTCACAGCTAATCCCACATAAATTCTAGGCCAATAAGTGATTGACAAATGCAGTGTATTTTACCTTAAAAGGAAAAAAAAAACATAAGGAAAATATAACTTCTCTTCTTGAATGCACGTTACATCAATCCGTCTAGGATGTGATAATAATGTGCATGGAAAGGAGCGGTCATTTCATTAAGCAAACAAACCTGAACTAAAGAACATTACAAGTTAGGAAACGAGGTGGCTAACGCCATGGACCACACTCATGGCTGTCTGGACTGCATTTACAGCTCTGCAGCTTTTCAGGTCCATTGGTCAGGAGGTGTCGCAGATGAGGGCTGGCTAGCACTCTCTTCCCCCGAGTGTGCCGGCCGCTGCTCCTGCAACACTGCCAGCACCTGCTGGCCAAGGAGCAGCTGCCACCTCTGGGAATCAAATCCAGACCTCCTGCACAGGGTCAGAGAGCACCGGCATCGGGCCGGCAGTCACTGACCATACTGCACTGATAGACTCACCCAACATCATGAGGCCCAGCACAACTTAAAACCATTTTCTCCTCAACAAAGAATCTCTCTTAAATATTACCTGAACCCCATTACATTTGGGAACGCCACTTTTCAACCAATGTTTCATCTTATACTGAAGGCGGCAGGAGTTGGGGGCAGTGGGGGAGGCATAGTATCCAAATCAGATGGTGTAAATATGACGCCTAATGTTTCCTCAATTCAAGTCCTGCTTTTCTGCCTCAAACTTTGTAGCTTCAGTGACATTAACGCCTTGTGCTTAGTATTTAATATTAAACACTATGCAAGTCCAAATTATTATTATTAAATGAGATCTCGTAGATTCAGTCAATAAATACCAGATAACACCATGTATATTCCCATGGAGAAAGATACCACGGCTGCTCTCCGAGGCACAAGCACAGCTTTCAGCACTGTGAACCAGAAATAATTACAGCACAATGAAAGGGAGACTTTTTTTGATACCAGCTCTCAAGTTAACCATTTACTGTCAGCACTTGACCCTTTCCCGGGGGCTAGAGATTACTGTCAAACCAGTTGCCTACTGATGTACAAGCCAGCAGGGAAGGGGGTGCAATAAAACCACGAGCCTCCTAACAAAAATGCAGAAAAACACCGCTGGTATTTATTTAAAAAGCTAATATTCTGTCCATAGCACCAAAAACTGTGCTGGGCGGATCACAATAACACATTCACAATAAAACAAAAATACAATCCGACAAAATTTAAAACAAGTTAAACACAATAAAATGTCCTGAAAAATCATAGAACAAATACACACGTTGTCCGACTGCTTCCTGAAACAAGCAAGCCTTGAGCTGTTTACTGCAAGAGCAGGACAAACGGCAATCTCCCCGTTTTGCTACAAAAAGAGATTCGGATTTCCCATCATCCATGGCACGGCAACACCGGTTTACAAAATCAAACCGCACTCCTTCCTCGGCCCTCCGCCTCTGCTCGCCTCAGGGCCAGGGCCCTGTCATTCTAACCCTAATTATCCGTACCAGCGCTGCAAAAGGTACTTCCTGGCGTTATTTCAAGGGGCATGTCCCCTTCCAGGGCTGCCTCTCTCCTTCACTCACACCAGCAGGGCCCACCGAGAAAGAGTTAACTGGCTTTTGAACGTGTTTCCCTTCACCTTGCTAAAGCAATATACAGATACTATTCTGACTTAAACTACCTCTGCACCAACTCCAATTTAAAAGGATCAGATTTAGACAGGCACCTGCTGCCCAGAACAAAACCCAAGCCCAATTTACAGGGGCTCGCTTACATAGGCGCTGTATCCGCTTATTCGGAAGGTGACATCGCACAAGGCACTCTTTTCTGCAGCTGCACCAGATCACGATTTTGCAGAATTAAGAGCGGTGCTGGGGAGCAGGGGAGGTTTTATAATGAGGCTGGGTGAGGTGGCCGCTTCAGGCGGCAGAATTTTGAGGCAGCAAAAAAAAAAAAATGCCCCTCTCAGAACGCCGCTGTGACATCTGGCCTCACACTGCCTGCCCTTGCCTCACAAATCATACCTGGGAACTCTCCGGATTTGGCCCCGAGACGCCGGAACTCTGAATGAATTGCCAGGTCTCCGGTCCAACACCCGAAAACTCTGGTTTGCTGCAGGGGCCTGGAGCAGCGCGCGCTCGGAGGAGGAGGAGGAGCATCATCAGCGCCCATGCCCCTGGAAGAAAACGTGAAGCCCGGTGCTGCGCGGCAAGAAAGACGAGAGGGGGAACCTCGCCCTCCTCCACGGGAAACTGAAGACGCAGGAGGAGGAGGAGCAACAGTGCCGGGCCACGCGCCGAAATTATAACAAGGGCAGAGCGGGCCGACGCTACTGGAGGAGGAAGTGGAGCGCACGTCTCACGGGCCTGGGGGAAGAGGAAGCTCTTGTGGCTAATGAGAATCGAGGTGAGAAGAGACAACGAGAGTGCATGTGTGTATGGAAGAGGGAGAGGAGTGAATGAGTGTGTATGCGGGTATGAGGGGGTGGGTGGAAAAGGGAGGGGGGGTGCACCATCTCATTCCCTTGCCTCAGGCGGCAGATTGCCTTGAGCTGCCCCTGGCTGGGGGAGAAAGAGGCCAATAGTAGACAACACACCCTTCCATTGCCAGGCCACTGCTGCAGTCACAAGGTTTTAGCATGCTTGTGATTATTCAAATTAAATATTTACATGGCTGGGCCCGTTATTCACCTGAAGCATGGTACTCAGGGAAGGTGAGAAAATCTGACACGGTGATCATCCCACAGCAAATTGCCTCCTCCGTTTTCGCACTGCTAAGATGCTGCTTCCTCCAGTCTGGTGTAATTGCTCAGTTAGCAGGGGAGATGGGAGGGTGGGAACTGGCAGTAAACTGGTTAGAAAAAGCCCTCTCCAGAAGTGCTCTGTGCACCCACTCTGTCAGACTGAAGGGATGGGAGCTCAAGCAAGAGGAGGGATAAGCTGATTTCAGAGCACTCTGCCGAAAGGTGGAAAACCAGATGTGCCTCACAGCTGTAGCAGCCAGTGCCTTCCACCTGCTGCAAGAGTCACTCAACCCTGTGCAGTGTAAGCTGCCCTTTATATGGAAATAAAAGTTACGAAACTGGAGGTTATACCTTTTAACTAGGCCTAAACCTAAGAGAGTTGGGATGTGCTTTTCAGAGTTCAGTTGTTCCCCACCTCTGTAGCTCGTCGTTATAGTCTGCTTTCTGACCACCTCTTAGCTGTCTGCTGTCCTATACAGGTGACATACAACTGGCAATATTTTATTCTTCAACCAACAGGCATCAAAGCCACTAAGCCCCAGGTCTGCTGAAAATCCTATTCCTTACCCAGCTCCGGCAGGAGCCTGCAGCAGCAGTGACAGCGTTGTGGGGCGTCTGTGTGCATGAACGGGAAAGCACAGGCAGCGTTTTCCGCCTCGGATCCTGGGGTGTCTTGCCAGCGCACTACTGCAGCTACCCGCGTCGGCACACGAGCAATAAAACCCTCAGAGCCCAGCTGCAGCTGCTCAGTTAGAGAGGAGGAAGCTGCCAAGCTTTTATGGGATATATATAAAGGAAGAGAGACGGGATTGGGAGGCGCTCGTGTCAAAAAGGAAAAGGCTCTCTGGAAAGCCAGTGACCCAGGCACTGCGCGAGTCCAATGAAAAGGGATCGCCCTCAGCTTGCTTGCTGACCCTTCCCTTCTACACATTCAAGCAATAATTTGCTTCCAAGCAAACCAAATGGAATCCCAAAAAGTCTACCAACCAGTTAAGGTACATGTGTGTGTGTGCTCAGTGATGATCTTCTGCCAGGTCTCGGATTTGGTACCTTTTTTTTTATTTATTAAACTACTGATGGAAGATGGCGGCTGCTGCTGGGCCCGACCTGGTTCCTTTTTTCTTAAGAAAATTACTACTGTGATAGTGCCTCCAGGCCGCACCTACAGAAATTTCTACAGTCTCCAGAAAATGACTATGCCCTACAGAAAAATGGTTCACTTGGACACAAAGTCAGGCTTGTGGACAGCAGTGCCAATCCTGAAGGGCTTCACTTGAGGCACTGCCTCCAAATGGGTTTGTTTCCCCACGTACCGCAGCAGGAATGCACCTGAATCATACGCCAGGGGGGTGCTGGATACCATACAGACCAGTCGCTCAGATTTCCTGCTGGTGCCCGCCCTCAGTGCTTGCATTGTGTGCCAAACCCAGCTACCTCCTGGATTTCATACGGTGCACAATACACACGGCCAACATATAAAGTTACATTTGGAAGTTCTTTCTAATCAGGCCAGCGATGCCCGAGGTATTGGGAACTGTATCCGTAACTTTCTGCCGCATTTTCTTGGCCTCTGATTGCATCTCTTGGTGCTTGATTATCGTCCGTCTCTCCATCCATGAACTGGTGAGGCGCTTCCGACCTGTCTATTAGCAATGCTGTTCTTGTGGGTTTTCTCCTTAGCAGCAGGCCCTGCTTTCTGTCAAGCTGGGAACAACCCAAGTGATCACAATGTCTTCTGAAAGGGCTGTAATCCCACTGCTTCCTCATACAGCAGAACTATTCTAGTGCTTCCAGTAGTTGAACCACGGGCTGCCATGTGCTTGTAACCTTTCTGTGTAACACCAACCAAAAATGGGGACTGTCCCTTTTCAAAGCAACAATGAAAAGAATACAAAATGAATGCTCATTTTATTATTATATTATTATTCCCAACTGGATCCTAAAAAAAAAACAACAAACTAAATTCATTATCACTTGCAGCATAAAAAGCAACCCCAGTTACCTCCATGCTTAACAGATGTAAGCAGTGCACAGCGCACATTTCAGCAAATAACAAAGCACGTCTAGGAAACTGCCTACAGCTATGAAGGTAAACAAGAGGACAGAATAAAAAAAATGTCTGTATACACTATCCCTTCACTTTATTTACCTTCATAGCCAGCAAACATACTGCATTTTTCTAAATCTCAAACAGGTTGAGGTGGAGCGCACTGTTAACCCGCGATTGGACGTGTGTTTTCGACGGGCTAGCGCTACCCCTTATTCAGTAAGGGGTTGAAAACGCGCATCCAACCCCCCCCCCCCCCCCCCGAACCTAATAGCGCCCCCAACATGCAAATGCATGTTGATGGCCCTATTCGTTATTCCCGCGCGATCCAGAAAGCAAAATGTGCAGCCAAGCCGCACATTTTACTTTCAGAAATTAGCGCCTACCCAAAGGTAGGCGCTAATTTCTCCGGGCACCGGGAAAGTGCACAGAAAAGCAGTAAAAAAAACTGCTTTTCTGTGCACCCTCCGACTTAGTATCATGGCGAAAGTTACAAAAAGTTAAAAAAAAAAAATCTGAAGTCGGCCTGCGGCTCGCAGGTTGAAAACCGGACGCTCAATTTTGCCGGCATCCGGTTTCCGAGCCCGTGGCTGTCAGTGGGTTTGAGAACGGACGCCGGCAAAATTGAGCGTTGGCTGTCAAACCTGCTGACAGCCGCCGCTCCTATCCAAAAAGAGGCGCTAGGGACGCGCTAGTGTCCCTAGCGCCTTTTTACCTATTTTTACCGCCGACCCTAATTTGAATACTGAATCGCACGCACAGGAGAGTGACCCGCTCTCCCGCGGACTTTACTGTATCGGCCCGCTAGTAAGAGAGAAACTATTAGCATGAGCAGCCAGGAGGCCAGCACTGGTTTCTCACACCAGGTTTCACCTACAAGAGAGAATGCCTCCGAGAAAGCTGGGGCTCTGCCGCTGGCTGCCCTTCCTCGCCGAAGAACATCGGCGGCTTATTAAAGGGCGACTGGAGAGAGGAGAGCTGCAGCTCGCCATTTCTCAGATGTCAGCTAAAATTATTTCCACAGGAATTTCTTTGTGCGTGCAAGACATTTAGCTCCCCGGAATTTCCAGAGTTTATTTTATTTACAAAAAAAAAATGTAATCTGCCTTATTCACAATTCAAGATTGAGTACATAAAAAATAAATGATGATAATACTTCTTCTGATATGGGCTTAGAAACTTTCTTCCTGTCCATGGAAATACTGTAAGCCTGCTATTAGTATAAAAAATGAGTAGGGAATTATGCCAGCTCTCTGCCATGTGGCTGAATGCCATCGTGTGTATACTGGTACAATGCAAAATCTTGTCCTACAGGTCATGCCAACCCCAGTTACAGATCCCCCATGAATATGGTACTTCATTGTTCAAACAGCAGTTAGCATCTATTACAAGGCTAATTTATATTCTATCTTTCCGTAAGTGTGATGACTGCAAAATGCTTTGTATTTAATACGTTTAAGTAAATAAACTTTCTGACATATGGATGAACATCTCTCACTCCAGCGCTCTTGGGCAACCATGAGTGATTTCATGGATAGCTTTGGTGTTAGAAGCTAATAGACTGCGCATGCACCAAACACAAGTAGTATACAATTATAATTAACTGGTCAAGAACTTTTATGTTTAACGGTTTTTATTGCATTTTCCAAAATAACACATATAACAAACCATGTTGAGCACAGTGTTCCTTAGGCGCTCAACACACTGAGGCAATAACATGCTTAAGTAAAGAACAACCTATCCCAAAATCTCCCTCCCCTACCCCCAGTAAACCATGTCGTGGTTACGAGTGCCAGAGAAGCAAATCAGGAAAGTCAAGCCGGTCAGTCATTCAGAATCTGACTCCGTGCTTTATGGGGAAGAGCTTGAATATAGAGATTCCAAATCTGCAGGAACTTATTTATTTATTTTTAATTTTTATATACCGATGTTCCTGTAAAGAATACATATCGCACCGGTTTACAAGGAACTGAACAGACGCCTCCAGGGCGGAAATACATTAAAACAGTCGCCTCAAGGCAGAATACATTAACACAAGTATACAGGAAAACTATTAAAAGAGAACTTTCATAAACTCAATTAAATGTAACTGTGAACCATAAATCAGGAACCATAAATCAGGAACATATGTACAGAGGTAGGTATATCGTCTGTCGCTTCACCAGATTTTAGCTCTCAGGGAAAGCTTGAGTGAATAGCCAAGTCTTTAGCTTCTTTTTGAATGTCGGAAGGCATTCAAGAAGGCATTCAAGAAGGCATTTGAATGTCGGAAGGCATTCAAAAAGGCATTCAAGAAGGCATTCAAGAAGGCATTCAAAAAGAATGTCGGAAGGCATTCAAAAAAACTTGCGCCGAAATCGAGGAGGGGTGCGAGCTGTCAAGTTCTCCATCAGTCGGTGTAAGTGATTTCTCCAAGCCCAAAAGGAAGGTGCCGTCGATTCTGTCCAGTTAAGGAGGATTAACGGTTTCCCCCACAAAACAGGCTTTCATAAACAGTAGACGAGGCTCCGCGGATGCGCAAGAGGGGAATGCATTCAAAAAGCAGCAATAGAGGCGTCGCTTGCAAAGCAACTCCCAGTAAATTGGCCATATAAGCAACAATGCGTCTCCAGAACAAATGAGAGAGGACTCCAACCTCTCGGTTATATTTCCCACATGTTGCCACCGGTACCAAGGTAGTGTGGAATGCCACCTGTGTGGAGATACACGCTCTCCAGAGAAATCTGTATTGCATTTCTCTATAATAGGAGCTTGAGGAGATCCCCGCAATGCGCCTAAAACAGGCACCTAATTGGACTTCTGTTACCCGAAATACTCCATCCTTGTTCCAGCGCTCCGCTAACGCAGAGTATGGGGCTTGATAAGCAACCTCCCGTAATTTCTTATAGTGGTATGAGAGCGATGGCACTGGTACTTTCTCCAATCGGAAAAAATCCGCCATGGCGTGAAACACAGTAGGCGTTACACTTTCCCCTGGTATCGATTTAATGTAGTGGGCAATTTGCAGATATGAAAACAGAGAGAGATTCCGCAGACCATAAAGTTCTGACATCCTGTGTACAGTAAGCAATTGCCCTGTGTCATCTAAGAGATGGCCCAACTGAGTAATACCTTTAACCGCCCATCTTCTAAATATTGTAGAAGAGGAGCCCGGGGAGAAATCCAAGTTACCTCCCAAAGGTAGCAAGTAGGCACACATCTTAGGGATCCGCCATAATTTGGTCAAGAACTTTAACAGAAGTCCTAATATAGTACAGCACGGCAGAACCAAAGTTCATTTATCCAGAAAAAAAAAATCACAGGCTTCAGTCATCTTCTATTATTTGGAACTACTGCACACACAGGTTGGGACCCATCAATCCACTGCTACAGAAATATTTGGCAAAGAACAAAAAGTCAACCCGAAAAGCTAGTTCTACTATCACAAACCCTTAGGGCTGTTTATCAACTTTTCCTTCAGTGTGTTCCTTTACCATTCACACTAGGATCCCTGGTAACTAGAATGGCAGTGATGGCCCGCTCCAGTCCTCCAGTGCCACAAACAGGCCAGGTTTTCAGGATCTCTCATGCATATTCATTGTGGCTATCCTGAAAACCTATGGCCTGTCTGTGGCACTCGAGGACTGGAGTCTGCCATCACTGCTATCAGAAACTTGGCTATTTGGTCTCACTGCACATCCATAATATACTTTAAGATTAAAATAATTGTTCCAGTCTTCCAGACCATATGCATTCATCTTTGTCCATTCAAGAGGCAACAGTCACCAAGCCAATCCCCATGGGCCTAAACTAAACGTTTGGTTTATATTAGACTTTCATCAGCTAATTCTGACCAGATGCAAAGGTTTATTTCATGAAGCCTTTTCTAATGACAGTCCCCGAGACCACACACAGCCTCACCCACATACAGAGAGCATAGGAAACAGCACAGAGGGATAGGATATTTACATCCAAATTCCATTTTTCCTGAAATGATCTGCTCAATTGGGTTTCACATATCTACGCACAGGACCCCACAGCCAGCTGGATTTTCAAAATATCCACAATGAATATGCATGAGATAAATCTGCATATCATAGAGACTCACTATATGCAAAGTTTTCTCATGCATGTTCATTGTGGGTATCCTGAAAACCCGACTGGTTGTGAGATCTCCAAGACAGGTTTGGGAAGCCCTGTGTTAAAAAAAAAATACATTAAGGAGCACTCTACAGAATGTTTATATTACTGTATTAGGGGCTCTATTAATCAGTCATAACTAAAACCATCATACCTCTTTTCAAAGACCAGAATTCACATTGCGGCACACGACAATAAAATGGTGTGTGCTTCTGAAGTCAGTAAGGATGAAAACTTATAAATAAATGGGTAATTTCTATTTAGTGCTTCCAGATTCTGAAAATCCTTGGGAAAGCAGCATTTTCTGTCCAGGAGCGCGGATCATTCTAGGTACTCCTGCCCAGCCTCAGGAGCCTTTTGATCATCAGTGCTGGATGCCAGGGAACAGCAGCGCATGCAGGGAAATGAAGAGGACTTGCAGGACAAATTCGTTTTAAGGCAGAATACGAAGGCTGTGCAATCTGGGCAAGAGCAAGCTAGCTGATATCCTGAATTACGGGGCTGCAAAACACTCAGAAACCACAGGACTTTACTGTACAAGCGTTTGTATCATCACGGTGCAACATGCAGCAGTGAAAAGGTCACTTTCTGCTCTTAAGTCAATGGAAACTACATTCCCTTCACATTTTTTTAAATGGATAAAATGACTGCTGTGCAGGCATGGAAGGATTTTTTTATTTTTTTAGAAAACTTTGGAGACAGAAAACTCCAAGGAGCGAAAGATTAAACCAAAAATAGAAAAATGCACACACTTTATAGAGTTTTTTTCTTTTCACTTTTTTTCTTCCTTCCCCACGTCCTCCCTTCTTCTGCAGCCTGCCAAGCTGCTCCTGGTCCTCTGCTTCCATCTTCTCCTCCCCGGCAGCAGTGGCACCCAGAGTTGTTTTCCCATCCCGCTGACACGCATAGTGTGGCACTTCGTGGAAGGCCAGAGAACCTCTCGAAAATAGCAGCCTTGCTTCCTCTAATAATGCAGCAGCTGGTCTGTACAGTTATAATGCAGCAGGCTACGGCCCCTGCATGGTTTTGCTCGGATGCTTCCCAAATATAAATTGGTTCTACAGAGACCTGTGTATCCAACATATACATATTTTTCCCTTCATTCATAGAAGCAGCCTGTTGAACCTGTTTTTGATTTATATACACACAGATCTCACTTATTTTTGCTGACAGTGTAGATGGTTATCCTGGGATCAGCAAACAAGAGAGGGCGAGCTGCAATAAAATCTGGTGTCCATTAGTCTGAGTGAAGTTTCAAATTCACCAGACTATGTTGACTTTCTCTCCTCCAAGCTTCTTTGTCTAAAAATGCTATTTATTGAAAAGTAACAATAAAAACAAGAATTGTAATGATAAAAAGTATACTTCTAATGCATAATGCAGTAGAGTCAGAAAATGAAATATCCCTGATTGATTTAACACCATAACTCTTACAAAAGAACATGTTTTGCCGTACTGGGTCAGAACTAAGGTCCATCATGCCCAGTATCCTGTTTCTAACAATGGCCAATCCAGATCATAAATTCCTGGCAGGATCCCAAAAGATCGAGAGATTCCATGCTGCTTAACTCAGGGATACGCAGTGGATTTCCCCCAAGTCCACCTTAATAATGGTTTATGAACTCCCCCCCCCCCCCCCCCCCAGGAACTTGTCTTGAATACCATGCACCCACCCAATGATCACCAAAGTCAGAAGTCATCCTATGTTGCTTGCTTTTTATTTATTCTAATTTTACCTTCTCAAACTCAAGCTGTTCACATGGAATAACCAATTTCTTGAAGAGGCAATGAGATACCCAAAATGATAAAGATTTATCAAATCAGAAGCAACACATCTACCCTGCTTTGCAGTCTCTTCACTGGTTATCCATACCAGTGGAGAATAAAATTCAAAACTAATATCCTCATTCATAAATCGCTACGCAATGAGGTCCCTTTATGCATTGGCAGAGTTTTATGAATCTTTCATCCTTCTCGAGCCTTATGCTCTGTCAGCTGGGCTTGTTGGATGTACCCTCACCACGATTAGCATCAAAGACTAGGGACCTAGAGCCTTCTCGGAGGCCGAGCCTCTGCTCTGAGCTCTTACCCAGAGACCTTCAGGGCTACTGCATGCACACAGACCTTTAGGAAGCAAGTAAAAGGGCTTTTTTGTTGTTGTTTTGTTTTTAACACTTTTGCTAGAATTTGGCCCGAGTAAGCATGCATTTCCGTTTGGCCTCCCATGCTAGTGGCACATCATTTTGTTTTTTTAAGCAGAGTCCAATTTTAGTCAATGACACTTGCTTGTAATGTTGCTGGTTTTATTTTGCCAGTGGGTCTTGATGTTAAATTATGAATGTATGCTGTGACGGTCCTCGAACTATGAAGAGTGCAACTAGCAAATTCTTTTATGTTCTTGGATCTGTTGGGTACTTGTGACCCGGATTGGCCATTGTCAAGGAAAGGATGCTGGGCTTGATGAATCATTGGTCTGACTCAGCATGACATCTTATAATGTTAATTTGTACTCATTACTTAAATTTATGAAATTCACCCAACATATTAGAATAGCAGCATACAGTTTTGGTTATAACATATTAAAATAGCAGCATTAAATCAGAGGTCATTAGCAGCTTAACAATATTAAGGTGCGAATTTAGGACTAAACTAGATCAACACTACTGACTAGGCTGGAGCAGTATCTTGGCAGAACACTAGAGACTATTTCAAAAATACGTTCACAATAAGCAAACAGCTCAGAGATGCAATAGGTTGTAGGAGCAGGTTGAAGGCTCTCAAGGTGGTGCCAGGCCGTTTCTTGTAGTCAATTCGGCAGCTTTCTGGAGTGGGGGAAGCTTTATGGGTTTGGCATTAAAGGCCCGACAGAAGAGCCAGGCTTTTATTTGCTTACGCAGAACTGCTCTATGACAGAAGACAAAGCACCAAAGATTTTACTTGTATTTCACGGGAACGCATCTCAAATGCAATGGCTATAAATAATAAAAGGCTTTCAGGTGTCATATGCTTTGCTGGGATAGCCTCCTATTCTCTCTCATCACATACATCAACAAGTTTGTACAGGAGTACTTTAATAGTGCCCCCTCAGGCAATCCTCTTTCTAGAACATTAAAATGCCTACAATGCAACAGGCGCTCCTTCTCCCTCCTTCCTCCCACCTACCCACCACTCTATTCCCTCTCCCCACCCCCCACACACATACACCCTAAACCTCCAATGCAACTAAGAATTCAGAAACCTGTGTTAGGATTTGAGAGTTTCAGAAAGGAGTGATAGCAAAACCCGGAAAGAATCGATTATTTATATCCACTGGCTGGTTAATTTTACAGCTTCTACCAGACTGCAGATTACATGAGTTAGGAGCGCCAGTCAATAACCTAGTCGGTAGACACAATATGACTTGTCAATATGCTGTGATACTGCATGCATGAACAGGTTAGTCAGACTTTTCTTTTACGGCAGTATTGGCTATCTCCGAAAAGAAAATGCTTACACTGTCCAATTTCAGACACATCTGAAAGAGACCTACGCAGTCTCAAATGCTCAAGCACAGCTTTGCATAATTCTTATGTTGATCCAGTAAAAAGGTAGCACACCCTGCAAAGAATCCACGTAACACGTGTAAAATGGGACGTTTTACTTGAAGAAAATTAAATCCTAATGGTCTGAGAAAAAGGTGGCCGAGATAACAGGGGAGAGGAGAAAAACAGAGTAAGGAATACAACCTGCTGACAATGCAGGGAAAAAGGGGAATTAGTGTTCCTGAGAGCATCACTTTAAAAACCGACCCAGTGGGATTCTCAGATCATCAAGGGAACAGTGGAGTGGAACTGCACATCTGGCTGTTCAAGATGAGACGGGGAGCCTGAATGTCCATCCCTTATCTGTGCAATATGGGGGGGGGGGGGGGGGGGTCCAGTGCACTGAAGGCAATGACATCTTCACAAGCAGATTAAAGGCTGAAAGGAGAAGCACATTTATACATGGTCAAGAGTCAGTAAAAAGATGGCGTCAAAGAGAGCCGGGGCAGGAAGCGTCTTATAGGCATCATGGAGTCAGGACAACACTTGTGATGTACCTCATGGAAAGAGGGGGCACATATGTATCAATAAACAGCCAGTGGGCCCTTGAAAAAAAAAAAAGGCAAGAATAAGGTAGGATGGGATGGAGGCGGTAGGGTGGACTTTCAGTTACTTCAGACATGGAAACCAGGTGTCCTTCCTCCAAAAAAAAAAACAAAACAAAACACACAACCCCATGAAATGATAAAAGAACAATGCCTCAAGCCAGCATTCTCTGCAAATTACTCACAGAACAAAGGCCTGAAATAAAGGAAAAGCAAATAACTCAAAGACATTACCACCAAAAGAATAAACATTACTTTGCTCATACTCATCCTCTAGATCTTCTGTTAAAAACGGGTATATAGTACTTTTTTCTTCTCTGACATACAAGCAGGACCCTCCAGTGCAATGTAAATGTATAACCTTGATTGATGCACCAGGCTTTTCAGCACATGCACAGCTAGGGGTCCCTGGGGTTTCAAGTCATTTTCGAGCTTATTAAATTCTACAATCTGTCACAAAGCCTCCAACTCTCACTCTCGTAGACAGAGAGAGAGAAAAAAAAGCACCCCATTAAAGGATTTTCTTTTGATAAGGCAAGCGGAAAACCCTCCAGCATTATCCTTCTTTTGAAATGTGAATGTGGCGTGTACCCCAGCACCATATAATAAAGGAATATACACACCAAGGGAAGACTGGCTTCACTCAATGCAGAGTTTAAATCGCTTGGCAAAACCAGAGGAAATCATTTAAAGCACAGTATTAACAATTATTTCTTGGCTCTCTCTCATTCCTTCTTCAAAATTATGAAGTTTCAGTGTAAGATAACACAGAACTTAACTGCAATCATGTCTTAAACAAGAAAGCTGCCATACAACGTCATATGACAATAAATTAGAAAAAGAATACCCAGATACATGTGGGAACTAAGTCGCAGAGAAGTGAATTAATGAACTCGCATGTCTTCTGGGATTCAAAGAAACGCCCGCACCATTCAACTGATACCAGTTCATTCTTGGTAAAAACACAAACCGTATTCCAACACGTTCATTTCCAACACAGAATTATTCTTCCAATTATTAAGTACTAATAGCAAAATAGCTAGTAAAAAAAAAAAAAGCAGGAGCTAAGACTTGTGGTGGGATAATACTGACTCAAGCAGCAAGGATTTGAAAACAATCCTCAAGGAGTGCTCTTCCTGAATTGGCAACAAATAGTACAACTCCTGTTCCACACCTGGGACCAAGAGGAAACAACTGGGTCAATAAAACAACAGGTGAAAAACGGCACCCAACTCTGCAGCACAGCACCAGCAGTTCAATTTCCCAGATTGTATCCACTTTGATGGGGGGGCCAAACTGCTTGGTGGATTAAAAACCAACACGACTGAGTGACAGAAGCTAACCCAAAATTCCATCCAACCATCAAAATCCACTCCCAAAGCTAAATCTGTTTCCCAACCCTTTTCAATCCCAAACACAGCAAGATTTAAGACGTGATTTCAAAGACCTGTACAGTTTGGAAACTGGCTTACCATCAGATAACACATTCAGCAAGAAACCCTCAACCGGAAGGAGCCCTTTAAGATTAATTTTAGAAGATACAACACAGAGATGAGACATGGGTAGCTCAAACTCACTATGCGGGTCGAGGAAGGATTTTAAAATTACCCTCCTTTAAAAGATGACCTATTGACCATAGACCTACACCAATTAACATTATTCATTTTAAAACAAGCAGTAATCTATAAGAAGACAACCAAGAGGAATTAATAGACCCCCCCTCAAATTTGCGATAACTCCATAAAGTAGCCTTGAGCACCAGATGTTTCTCCAAAACTGGAGGTAGGCACATTTCTAAAAAATGGTTAAAGGGAAAGGATCAACTAGTGTGCCCTCAAACAGCAACCAAACAGGTGTAGTGTCAGAAAGCCCAGGAAGAAGCCATAAGCTACCTTACTTTAATATAAATGCAGTGCAATATAATGCGGAATCCAAGAAGTTAAACACCTTAAGTCTTTAGGTAACTTCAACTTTTTCAAAGCAATCCTAGGGGATCTTAGAGTTCCATAGGAAGTTAATTAACCTTTCAAACTTGTTGTACACCTCACCCTTAGTGTAGCATACTTATTTACATAATTTACCTTGGAAGCTAGGATCATTTGGATAGCTTCCACCTACCCCACCAGTTCAAGTAACAAGGGGACCAGTGGGAGATAAGATCACTAAGAATTTACTTTCCATTTCATGCTACACTTCAAAGTGGTAGCGCACCAAACCCCTAAATACTTGACAGCTTCAGGCCACCACTAGAAGAGATAATGCCTAAGATCTTCCTTAAAAGTAAAATGATTAAGAGGGAAAGCAGATTTCGTCCAATTAACTTTATATCCTGAAAACATAGAAAAGGAGTTAATCTGTAAAAAGGAGGGGATAGAAGCAACTGTAAGGAAAGCCAACAGATCATTCGCATAAACCAAAATTTTACATTGAAAATTCTTGAAATGCATCCCTTTAAATTCTACTGCTTGTTGTACAGCAAGCGCAAGGGGTTTTACTGCAATATTAAAAAGAAATGGCGACAAGGGGCAGCCCTGCTAGTGCTCCAATGGAGATGCAACATCTCAGAACTAAAGTTGCTTATGTAGAAGTCTAGCTGTGGGTAAATTGTACAATAGCTTAAGCATAGCAATAAAACTGGGACCAAATCCAAACCAAACTCTAAAACAGAAAATAGGCAACTCCATTCCACTCTAAAAAGCTCTCTCATCATCTAAAGAGAGAGCTACTAGAAGCATATCTAAAAAGAGTTAGCCAAAGACAGAACATTGCAAACCAAATTAGTATTAGCGGAAGTCAACCTGGCTGGCATGAGGCTATGCTAGTCCTTTGTGAATGATGGAGTCAATGACGTTAAGCAATCTACAGTCCAAAATCTTGGCAAGGATTTTCTAGTCCACATTTATAAGAGATATGGGCCTGTAATTTTGCTTGAGAGGGGGATATTTGTCCCATTTCTCCAACACAACGACTCTTGCATCTAAAAAGGAAACTCGTGTCTTACTGGCCCACAAAAAAAGCAGAGTTGCTTACCTGTAACAGGTGTTCTAGGACAGCAGGATGTTAGTCCTCACAGATGGGTGATATCATCAAATGGCTACATACCATTTCATCAACAAGACCAATCAGAAAAGCCTACCAAGGCTCCCTGTCCATCCCTCAAGCCAAAAATCCACTAAGGAATAGGGCTTTTTCCACCACAAGTCCTGCCATTTGGAACGCTCTTCCGCCGGACCTCAGACAAGACCCTTGCCACCAGTCATTTAAGAAAAAACTGAAAACCTGGCTTTTCGGCCAAGCATTTCCCTGACTACTCACAAGCCACCCTCAGATTGCAATTATATTCTGCCTCGCTCTATTTATAACTTGCAATCACGCTCTGCTCCGTTCCAATTTGTATAATTCAGGTTATACAATTGTATAACTCATGTCATCTAATTTGTATTAATCTATTTGTACAACTTGCAATCATGCACTGCTTCATTCTAATTTAGTATAACTCCACCCCCTCCCCCCCCTCCACCACCTAAAGCTCTAGACCAACTGTTTTTCCCTCCCCTCCCTTCATCCTTATGTCCTCCCTTTCTCTTCTTCCCTGCACCCAGTATAATTGCGCTCGATTCTTTCACATGTAAGTTAATTGTATTTTTTTCAAGGTTTCATCAGCCTATTTCAAGGCAGCTGCATTTCTAGGAATTTTATCTCCTAATACCTTTAATTATTTATTATATAATTTTTTTCTCATATATTTATCTGTTATTTAAGAGTTGTTTCGTTATATGTAATGCTACCAAGCAAGTTACTTTGTTCTATGTAAACCGACTTGATTTGCATACAACGTAAGAAGACCGGTATATAAAAAACCAAAAATAAATAAATAAATAAATGGAGCCCAGCACAGAAAACGTTTGTCAAAGTTTCTAGAACTTTGACTGGCACACTGAGCATGCCCAGCATGCCACTATCTGCGTGGCCACGTGGGGTCCTCCTTCAGTCTTGTAACAGAATTCATGAGCGAAAAAATAAAACAACAAAAATGCAGAAGAACCCAACTCCGTGGGGTGGCGGGCGGGTTTCCTGAGGACTAACATCTTCTTGTCCTAGGAGAACACCCCTAACAGGTAAGCAACTCTGCTTTCTCCTAGGATAAGCAGGATGATAGTCCTCACTGATGGGTGAATACCAAGCTACGGGCTGCTCCTGGCAACAACCATGATCAATGGCACAAAAATAACTGCGGTGCTGTTGGTAACATAGGGAGACAGCCTGAACCCGAACAGTGGGCCCCCTAGGGTAGGGAGAGTTGAGTTTAAGCCTGGAAGAGGTTGTGAAGGACAGATTGGCTGAAGCTACTGTCATGTCGACCATCCCTGTCCAAGCAGTAGTGGGTAGCAAACACGTGTAGGGAACTCCACGTTGTGACCTTGAAGATTTCAGCAATGGGAACTCTTAAGTGGGCAAGCGATGCCACCATGGCTCTCACAGAGTGAGCTTTTGCATGGCCTCCAAGCTAAAGGCCCACCTGCGCATAGCAGAAGGAGATACAATTCACCAGCCAGTTGGACAGTTTGTTTGCCCATCACAACACCTAGCCTGTTCCTGTCAAAGGACATAAAGAGTTGTGTGGACTGCCTGTGACCTGCTATGCGTTCAAGATAGTAAGCTAAAGCCCTCTTGCAGTCCAAACTGTGCAGAGGCTGAGGGAGCAGAGCCAGTCTCATTTCTTAGGACCATCTTGAACCTTTCTCTTTGAAGGAATAGGGCGTAGGCACCCAGTTCTCTTTGGTATCAAAAAATACAGAGAACCCGTCCCCCTTTACCCCGCTGTGAAGAGGGACGGGTTCCACCGCTCCAGCCGTTAGAAGGGCACACTGCTGTTAGAAGTATTTCCTAAGGAGTGGACGAAACCCACGATGGACGTGGGGGAGAGTCCACAGGGACATCCCTGAAGTTGACCGATACCCTCGGTGAACGATGGTGAGAACCCACTGGTCCTATGTGACGTGAGGCCAGCAGTGCGCAAACTGACGCAGTCTGCCTCTGACCGGGGGGGCAGGATGCAGAGGGTCCAGCAATCTGACTCACGCTCCCTCGCTCCCAGTCAAAACCCATGGCAGGACTTTGCTGGGGAACTGGCTGAGGCCTGAGGGTCCGCTGCTGAAGGGAACAACCTCTGGAACCAGTGCAGGGTGTGCGGGCCCGCAAGGCAGGAGGATAGTATTTCCTCTCATGAAAGAATGATTTCCTCCAGTTTTGTCTCGAGGATGGCAGGTCAGAAACACTAGCCAACAGATGTTGAAGGATCTCATGGTGGTCCTTCAATTGAGCCACCGCGTCCCTGACCTATCCCCGATGAGATTCTCACCCATACAGGGTAGATCTGCCAGCTTTTCTTGGACCTTCGGCCGAAGGTCCGAGGCTTGGAGCCAGGCCATCCTGCGAGCACAGATACCCACTGCAGCCACTCTCGCTGCCATTTCAAGAACATTGTAGGTGGATCTCACCTCATGTTTTTCTGCCTCCAGACCCTGCTGTACTACTGCTGAGAACGCATCTTGTTGCTGTTGAGGCAGGCACTCTGACAGCTTCTGGACCTGCTTCCACAGGTTCCAGTTGTACTGGGTCATATTTAGTTGGTAGGAGGCGATATGGGCCATGAGCATAGCACCCTGAAACACCTTCCTACCCAGAGCATCCAATGCCCTGTGCTCTTTCCCTGGAGGGGCAGAGGCATGGGTGCAAGAGCGCTTGGCCTTTTTAAGGGCAAACTCCACCACAACAGACTGGTGTGGGAGATGGCACCTCTCAAAACCCACTTGCTGGACCAGGTAGATGGAATCCGCCTTCCGATTAACTGGAGGGCGGACACGGGATGTTTCCAGATCCTGAGGAGAGGTTCCTTAAAAATATCATGGACTGGGACAGTTACTATTTCCTTTAGAGCATCTACAAACTGGAGGACCTCCAGCATTTTGTGACAGGCGACCTCTTCCATGGAGAGCTGAAACAAAATGTCTTCGGCCATGGCCTGGACAAAGTCCGCAAAGGAAAGATCCTCCGGGGGAGATCTATGCCTCTCATCCAGAGGAGAAGGCTCTGAAAGAATATCTTCAGAGTCCTCTGAGAGGAGGACTCTGAAGTATTGTCCCTCCAGGGGTCATATGGGGCCTCTTCCTTGATAAGGTACCCTGGGAGCCAGCGAGGATGGTCCCTGCCCAAGTCTCTCAGTTTGGGCACAGAGGACACCGGGGGCATCAACAGCGCAGAGGGTATTAAGTCCCTGACAGCCCAGGAAAAGTCCAGGAAATTCCAGCTGCGGGCTCAGTGGTCCCATAGGCGCCGAAGGCCATGGAAAGTCTTCCTCCTCGGAGGATCCAATAATGGGAATCACTCCAGAGGGGGGCATTGGAGACCGCTGAGGAACTGATGGTCCTCTCCCAGCACCAGCTGCATCGGAAGGACAACTAGAAGGATGTCAAGACGCTCTAGCAGGGGCGCCAAAAGAGACGGCGCAGACTATGGCATGGGGACCAGTGCCACTGGCAGTTCAATAACCTGCAGAGCTCAGAGTACAGCCATCTGAACCCCTGTGGTCCGACTCCTCCTGAAAGTCCAGTGAAGTTAGGACGGAAGGAGGAAGAGGGGTCACCAGAGCTTCCTCTGAGACCCGAGGAGGCTCGGTGCCCGGCACCATTATTGGTGGGGAATGCCTGGGGCTCCTGGGTCTGATAGAGGAAGGTGCCTCTTCCTCATGGAGGCTGCCGATGCCGCACCGGTTCCGTGCGTCAACGGCGACCAGTAATGGTGTTTGCGGCGGTACTCGGACCGGTCTTTCCCTGGCGCAGAGGAAGCTGAAGATCCCGTCTTGGAATGAGACAACATCGGAGATGGCCTTCTCCGGCTTCTCTCTCTCGAGACGGGCCTGCTGGGGAAGTGGAAAGAGACAGAGTATCCAATGGTTCCCCTCAGCCTCTAGGTGTCGACGACCCTGACGCCGGAGTGGATGGGTCCAAAAAACTTTTCTATCTTATCCTGCTGGGCATGATGGCCCTTGGGGGTCATCTGATCACACAGCTGGCATCCTCGGACATCGTGCGATGCCCCCAGGCAGAGGATACAGACCTCATGTGGATCAGTAATAGACATAGTCCGCGGGCACTGGGGGGCACCGTCGAATACTGGACGACACCATGAAAAACAGAAGGTGAGTGGTCGATAGCCGGCAGCCACCGAGGAGAGACACGCCAGGAATCAATCACAACAAAGGAGATATATAGCACCTACCATGCTGCTGGATGGCACCAACTGGAGATGAGGAACCCGGTGCAGAAAAAAGTCACAAAAATAACCGGGAACACTTTTTGAAGAAAATACGAACAGCAGAGCTCCAGAACCGCAAGGCAACTACTTTGTGAAAAAAAAAAAAAAAAAGAGACTGAAGGGGGACCCCTGGTGGCTGCAGGGTTAGTGGCATGCTGGGCATGCTCAGTGTGCCAGCCAAAGTTCTAGAAACTTTAACAAAAGTTTTCCATGCCAGGCTCCATCTGATGATGTCACCCTTCTGTGAGGACTACCATCCTGCTTGTCCTAGAAGAAAACAATTGTACACTTCACTAAGTTTAGGGACTAACTCTTTAGAAAATGCTCTTAAAAAAATTGACAGTCCATCAATTGTTACCTGGAGATGTCTGAAAAGAGAGAGACTTAGATTCTAATACTTTTATACATTTTTGCACCATTGATTATGGTGCTGATGATCATTGACAAGTGCTGTCTTTCATACAAAGGTTGGTAACTGTGGTCACGATCCCTTTCTTTTAAAGCACATTTTATAACACAGGAAAACGTGCCTCTCAGCTTCATTTGTGCATCTGCACACACGCCTCATTTCTGTCACATGATCCAGCACTGTTTTAAGCATTTTCTTAGCGGAGTCCACTCTTCGGCCAGTCATCCTCATGTCAACACTTCACGTGCATCACTGTGATGAGGCTCAAGGCTGCAGCACTCCTGATTCACTTGATAATGAGAGAAGCTGCTCCACAAGAGGAGCTTTCAGAAACTTTGCACAAACATCACTTTAAATGATCCTAAATCTCTCTTTGTAAGAATCATAGTCTGCCAGTACAGCTTCTTTCTCAGAATACAGCATAACACAGGTTATTAGAAAACTAGAACCAAATAAAAGAAAAAAACCACTATATATCTACATCTTCCTGCATAGCCGCAGAGGTACCAGTAAGCATCCAAAGCATCAGCTGATGAGCTGGAAGAGTAGAATACGAGGGTTCCTGCAAGGAGAAGTGGAGGAATAGCTTAGTGGTTAGAGCAGCAGGCTGTCACTTCACCCTCCATTGCCACAGGTACGAACTTAGATTGTACGCTTTCTGGGGCAAGGAAGTACCCACTGTACCTTGCCTTGAGCTCAGATTTGGAAAGGAGATCAATCAAATCCAAGGAGGGCAAGAACCTTACAAGGTCCCAGTGAAATTTCTATAGCAGGATGGTCTGAATATTAGCTGGCCAGCGATACACAAGGGTACGGGGGAAAAGGAACACGTAAGGAAGTCTAAAGCAGTTGCCAAGCTCCTGCAGGAAGAACAAACAAAAGGCTGTTTAGCCAGCAAATGGGGAAAGGCCCTCCTGGAGGGGCTACAGCTGTGCCCTGATATCATCTGTTTCTCTAAGGAGAGCCTCGCCAAATGTAAGCACCGGGAACAGGGCCGGGGAGAAACAGAAAGGGGCTAGATAAAGAAAGGGATATGCATATTAGTCAACATATGCATAGCCAACATAAACAATTCTAGAAATGAATAATATTCATAATGCTTCCAGGATGCCAAAGGTTACTATGAACAAGTCGTATGAATATTTCATGATGCCCAGTTTCCCTCTTTGGTAATGAAATTTACACATCATTATGAGAACGTTCATCCGGTGAATTTCTTTGTTATACAGTACCTCATTAAGCACTGGAGAGATATTTTTCCCCTGTAAGAGCAGAGGCAAGAAATGGAGTGCACCGGTGGTCGACAGTACTAACCAATGGCAAGGCAGCTTTCAAAATGCTTGATGACCTCACAACATGCTACGACCTCCTTGAGATTTCACCTGAACTGCACTGATCCGTTTCCCTATAGGAAATGAAGAAGGGATTCTAAATGAGGTCGTCGGATGCTCTCTTCGTGGCAGAAATCTGAATGGAATTGGATAAACCATGCAACGGTGACAAAGAAGGGCAAAGGACGCAGACACTGATCTTCCAAGGCCTTTTTCTGTGTAAGAAACTCATCTAAAAGTACTATTCAAATATCAATGGGGTTTCCATGCCTTATGCTTCAAGTGTCGCATTGCTGCTCTTTGCATGGTATCACATCGTGCTGCCATATTAAACACACCCGTCAAACAGCTGAGAACACAATTCGTGTATCAGTACAACACAGCCATGCAATCGCAGTAGTACAACACAGCCATGCAATCGCTGCACAACAGCGGATTTCCCTTTGCAGGCTTGGGAGCACATTTTTTCAATTCCCTTCTAATTCAGCTGTAGTATTTTAAAAGCAGCAGCACCTCTGGCTCGTGGAAAAATTTTACAATTTCATGCAAGCAGAACGGCCCTGCTTTCGGGAAAGGGATCGGAACAGTCACAGCTGTGATTTCTAAAATGGGCCTGGTTTGATGGAACGAAAACACAAAAAAAAAAAAAAAAAAAAATCACACACACACACAAAATTCATCCAGAAATGGGGTGCCCTTGAGCTCTTCTCGCATCTCTCCTGCTCCTGCCCTCTCCCCTTCATGGCTGGCATGCAGAGTTCCTCCTCAAAAAAAGAGTTCACAAGGCCTGCCGGGGACACTTCCAAAAAGGCTGTGCGGGGCAACAAATATTCACCCTGTCAAGTTGTCAGACACAAGGGAGAGGAAGAGCCAAGGTCCACTGCTGCTAGCAGATTCTACTAAGGACATGGGGGATTGTTTTAGGATTTCCCTCCCCACACCCCCAAAAGCAGGACAGTTAAACGCATGGCAGTTCTGACACCCCCCCCCTCCCTCCTTCCTTCTGTAACCAGGGCTGCCCTCCTTTAAATTTTGCTGCCAGCAGGAGGCACTGCTGCTTTAAAAAAAAAAAAAAACCAAGGTAGGAGGGACTAAGGTAATCAAGCCAACTCCTATATTCAGAGGATATTGTGAAGAAAAAAAAAAAGCATCCATGTTAAGCTGAAAAATAAGTGAAAACCCTCGCTGCACTATTAAAAAAAAATCAAGATAATCACAAGAGAATATCAAAACACCTGAAGTACCCTTCAGCTATCCTGTTAGATTCACACAGCTGAAGCCGTTTTGACTTCAGTGTATTTCACTTCATTTTCAAACAGAAATTCAGCGAAAGTGCCCCATCCACCCGCCTCTCTTTCCCGTGAATCCTGCTACTTGCGAGCAGGCGAGAAGATGCCTGAATGAAAGGGACCCTTGCTGCCGAAACGCACCACCAGCCAACCTGAGGAGCCACCGCCGGCCTCCTGGCAGAGCCTCAAACCCTCCCCTCCCATGCCAAAGAGCCCCCTAAGGCATCACAGTACCACCAAGGAGCTCCCATCGCCTGCCTCCTTCCCTCCCCCCCCCCCATGCTAAAGTGCCCCTGAGGCGTCGCAGTACCACCAAGGAGCTCCCATCGCCTGCCTCCTTCCCTCCCCCCCCCCATGCTAAAGTGCCCCTGAGGCGTCGCAGTACCACCAAGGAGCTCCCATCGCCTGCCTCCTTCCCTCCCCCCCCCCCATGCTAAAGTGCCCCTGAGGCGTCGCAGTACCACCAAGGAGCTCCCATCGCCTGCCTCCTTCCCTCCCCCCCCCCCCCCCCCCCATGCTAAAGTGCCCCTGAGGCGTCGCAGTACCACCAAGGAGCTCCCATCGCCTGCCTCCTTCCCCCCCCCCCCCCATGCTAAAGTGCCCCTGAGGCATCGCAGTACCACCAAGGAGCTCCCATCGCCTGCCTCCTTCCCTCCCCCCCCCCCCCCCATGCTAAAGTGCCCCTGAGGCGTCGCAGTACCACCAAGGAGCTCCCATCGCCTGCCTCCTTCCCTCCCCCCCCCCATGCTAAAGTGCCCCTGAGGCGTCGCAGTACCACCAAGGAGCTCCCATCGCCTGCCTCCTTCCCTCCCCCCCCCCCCCATGCTAAAGTGCCCCTGAGGCGTCGCAGTACCACCAAGGAGCTCCCATCGCCTGCCTCCTTCCCCCCTCCCATGCTAAAGTGCCCCTGAGGCATCGCAGTACCACCAAGGAGCTCCCATCGCCTGCCTCCTTCCCTCCCCCCCCCCCCCATGCTAAAGTGCCCCTGAGGCGTCGCAGTACCACCAAGGAGCTCCCATCGCCTGCCTCCTTCCCCCCTCCCATGCTAAAGTGCCCCTGAGGCGTCGCAGTACCACCAAGGAGCTCCCATCGCCTGCCTCCTTCCCTCCCCCCCCCCATGCTAAAGTGCCCCTGAGGGCGTCGCAGTACCACCAAGGACTCCCATCGCCTGCCTCCTTCCCTCCCCCCCCCCCCCCATGCTAAAGTGCCCCTGAGGCGTCGCAGTACCACCAAGGAGCTCCCATCGCCTGCCTCCTTCCCCCCCCCCCCCCCCCATGCTAAAGTGCCCCTGAGGCGTCGCAGGACCACCAAGGAGCTCCCATCGCCTGCCTCCTTCCCTCCCCCCCCCCATGCTAAAGTGCCCCTGAGGCATCGCAGTACCCACCAAGGAGCTCCCATCGCCTGCCTCCTTCCCCCCCCCCCCCCATGCTAAAGTGCCCCTGAGGCATCGCAGTACCACCAAGGAGCTCCCATCGCCTGCCTCCTTCCCCCCCCCCCCCCCATGCTAAAGTGCCCCTGAGGCGTCGCAGTAACCACCAAGGAGCTCCCATCGCCTGCCTCCTTCCCTCCCCCCCCCCACATGCTAAAGTGCCCCTGAGGCATCGCAGTACCACCAACGAGCTCCCATCGCCTGCCTCCTTCCCCCCCCCATGCTAAAGTGCCCCTGAGGCGTCGCAGTACCACCAAGGGAGCTCCCATCGCCTGCCTCCTTCCCTCCCCCCCCCCCATGCTAAGTGCCCCTGAGGCGTCGCAGTACCACCAAGGAGCTCCCATCGGCCTGCCTCCTTCCCCCCCCCCCCCATGCTAAAGTGCCCCTGAGACGTCGCAGTACCACCAAGGAGCTCCCATCGCCTGCCTCCTTCCCCCTTCCCCATCCCCCCCCCCCCCCCATGCTAAAGTGCCCCTGAGGGCGTCGCAGTACCACCAAGGAGCTCCCATCGCCTGCCTCCTTCCCTCCCCCCCCCCCATGCTAAAGTGCCCCTGAGGCATCGCAGTACCACCAAGGAGCTCCCATCGCCTGCCTCCTTCCCCCCCCCCCCCCATGCTAAAGTGCCCCTGAGGCATCGCAGTACCACCAAGGAGCTCCCATCGCCTGCCTCCTTCCCTCCCCCCCCCCCCCCCATGCTAAAGTGCCCTGAGGCGTCGCAGTACCACCAAGGACTCCCATCGCCTGCCTCCTTCCCCCCCCCCCCCCCCATGCTAAAGTGCCCCTGAGGCGTCGCAGTACCACCAAGGAGCTCCCATCGCCTGCCTCCTTCCCCCCCCCCCCCCCATGCTAAAGTGCCCCTGAGGCGTCGCAGTACCACCAAGGAGCTCCCATCGCCTGCCTCCTTCCCTCCCCCCCCCCCCATGCTAAAGTGCCCCTGAGGCGTCGCAGTACCACCAAGGAGCTCCCAGTCGCCTGCCTCCTTCCCTCCCCCCCCCATGCTAAGTGCCCCTGAGGTGTCGCAGTACCACCAAGGAGCTCCCATCGCCTGCCTCTTCCCTCCCCCCCCCCCCCCATGCTAAAGTGCCCTGAGGCGTCGCAGTACCACCAAGGAGCTCCCATCGCCTGCCTCCTTCCCTCCCCCCCCCCCCATGCTAAAGTGCCCCTGAGGCGTCGCAGTACCACCAAGGAGCTCCCATCGCCTGCCTCCTTCCCTCCCCCCCCATGCTAAAGTGCCCCTGAGGCGTCGCAGTACCACCAAGGAGCTCCCATCGCCTGCCTCCTTCCCAGCCTCCACCTGCCTGCTGCCTCCTTTACTCTCTCCCTCCCACCTTTGCTACTGCGTACCAGGAGCCCAAAGCACCCTGGGAAGTCGACCCCTGCCTGCCTTCCCTCCCTCCCCAAGCAGAAGAGGCAGCCCTTCCTCTCCGGCCGGCACCCAGGAGCCGGAGGTGCTGAAACTCAACTCTCTGCCCAGAGCAGAGCTCCTCCCGCGCTCCCACCCCCAACCTGTGCAGCCTTGGCTGCCAAACCCTCCCCCTCCCACTGTACTGGACCCAAGGGACCGAAGCCGCCAGAACCCTGATGAGCCTGAGACGATCAAAGGAGGAGCCAAAACAGAGAGAGAGCAAACTGGAAGGCAAAACGGAGCCCGTCCTGCAAGATTGGTGCTCTCTCTCTCTCCCCCCCCCCCCCCCCCCCCCCGTGGCATTGCAGGGATAGTGGTAAAAGTGCTACCCTTTCACCCTAATAAAGCTTCAACTCTTGCTAGCGGGATCGTGGAGAAATGCCCAAGGCCTGATAAGAGTATAAGCTGAAAATGTGGAAATTCAAGGGGAAAAAGCTGTTTTCTACCACTGAATATGTGTTTGGGTACTTGCCAGGTTCTTATGGGCCTGGATTGGAAACAGGATGCGGGGCTTGATGCACCCTTGGTGTGACCCAGCATGGCAATTTCTCATGTTCTTATATGCCAGAGGTAGTGAGAGATACATGCTGCTGCTGCTGCTTGACAGATGCACGTGCTGCTAACTCAGAACCTCATTCGTCTACTCTCCCCCAAAGCAGATAATGCCGTCGGAGATGAAGGCTGCAAAGTAACCAGCCAAAAAAAAAAAAAAAAGCAGAACTGAGAAAAGACCAAGAAAGAAAGTCCCAGACTACAGAACTGGTTTTCTCAATTTTGACCTCTTGATAACCCAACAAACACTCATTCCTCACTCACAGCTGTCACCATGTCCAACAGCATAAAACACAACTGGCAGAAACACATGGAAACACAACTTGGGTACCAGAGATCAGAGACTACTTCAGGCTTTTGGAATCTGTTCCTTTATTCCAGGGGTGCACAAATGGAGGGGGCAAAGGGGGGGCGGGAGGGAGGAAGAAAAATATCGCTGTGCTGTCCCAGTCTCGGCGGCGCAAGATCAGGCGGGCGACACCTGCCGGAAGCATGCCACGGGTTAGCCCCACGTCTCCATGCGCCCAGGAAGAGAGCCGCTTCCTCTGCCACGGGCCCAGGCATGGGAGGAGCCACTGCGGCATTCCACAGCCCTGGAGGGGGCTGCCCACCCTCACACCGCAGCCTGGTCCCTGCCCAGAGAGAAAGATCACAGCTGCTGCCAGCCCAAGGGAATAGAGCTGGTGAGGCAGGGGAGCGAAATGGGCAGGGAGGAAGAGGAAAAGAAGTTAGGGAGAATAAAGGCAAAAAGGGTTACATAAGCAAAGCAAAACATGGCAAAATAAAAAAAAAAAAAAAAAAAGATGAGCAAACAAAAAAAATGAAAGAGAAAAATGGCAAAAAAAAAAAGCAAACACAAATGTTGGGCAGACTGTGTTGGAGTTTTTCCAAGCTCCTGGTCTCTCTCTCTCTCCGAGTGTGGAGCCTCTGTCTCCGCCTGGACCTGAGGTATCTGTGTTTATGTTTGCAACTTGAAGAGAAACAAGATAAGGCTTTTGAGCCACTGCTTAGTACAGTGGCTTCCTGATTCTCAGCAAAGGGTTCAACAGCTGATTGGTTGGCAAGAGAATTTGACAACCGGCCAGGAATCCAGGATACCCTTCCCTAGTGTATATAACAAATGTGCCCCCCACCCCCCAACCAATTGTACTGGATGGAAGGGGAGGGGCTTGCTGCTCGAAAACTTTGCTTTCCCCTGCCTTATTCTGTGACAAAAAGCCCTTAGAAACTCCCAGCTAGTTTCCTGAGTCTTAAGCTTAAATTTCTGTTGTTTGTGGGTCTGATGTAATCAGGTGCACTGGGCAGAGCACACAGTTTTATGAGCAATTGTGTGTGTGCATTTTCTCTGCACAAGTTTCAAGTTTGCTGCCTTGGGAGTGAAATCTGCATTAGATTTACATGCGAGGATGCTATCCAAAATGCACACATTGGTTAGAGTCCTCGCATATAAATCTAATGCTAGTGAAAGCATTATTAGCTATTACCCCACCCCCGCTTCAGAGAGGTGCACAGGCTTAACCCGTGTTTTGTGAACGCTCCAAATTTAACACCTGCTCAGAGGTGGCACAAAGTTGCTGGGACTAGTGTTAGTCTCTGGGGCTGAACTGTGGTTCGGAGGGTCTTTGGCAAACAAAATGTTTTTATGCACAGAAAACATGGTTTGTGCATTTAAATCACATTTCAACCTGTGTGTGTTAGTTGTGTTATATATATTGCAGGACATGCGGCGCCAAGGAAGATCCCGAAGGAAGAGAGAGTGAATTTAAGCCCAGTGCCAAAGGGATATTTATTCCAAGCAATGTACAGCTGGGGATTCTTACATGGAAACCTGCTGGGAACAAGCAGCCTCCATGGAACGTGAGCACCCTGCATGTTTCAGGCTAGCACATTACCCGGCGTGTCTGGAGTAACGTCAAGGAGATGTGCGAACATGTCACCATGCCTATTTTCCTTCACTGCTACGTAAATTTGCAAGTGGTTACAGAAGATGAGAAACGCGGCTCACCCAGGTGCCTACAAAATTGGCACATGGTGCCTGCTGCTAGCCGGGCCCAGAAGAAGATGCTGCAACCGCAGATGGCCCAGGCCTGTAGAGTGCCACAGTAGCCCACACTGCCCCACTGCCTGCCCTGAGGATGGAAGGGGGGAGAGGAGGGGGGCCAAAAGTGGCTAGCTGGAATGGAAAGAGAAGAGAAAGAAAGGGAAAAAAAGACAAAAAATATACCATGCAAAATCATAAAATGCCCAAAAAAAAAAAAAAAAAAAAAGCAAACCTGAACAAAAAAATAGGCAAAAACAAAAAGCAAAATAATTCTTTGTCCTGGCTCCTAATATTTTAGGCTAGCACACAAGTTTCCAAACTAATTTTCCACCCCTGCAGAGTTATGTCAGCATTTGTTATGATGGATTTATTACCCAGAAATTCACATTAAAAACATAGATTAATTTTCCCAATATGAAACTAGGCAAGAAAAGAAGTCAGCTGGAGATGACCAGTGATAACCAATGGCAGGGCAGCTTTAAAAATGCTCAATGACATCATCTCTTATTTATCTTCTTTGTCTCTGTTGACTAGATTGTAGACTCCATGGAAGATGGACTGTCTCTTACGTAGATCTGCACCGTGCTCCATCCACCCTGAAGCACTACATTATTATTTTAATGTGCTCTGAACTCCCTGAGATTTCAACCGAACTGACCCATTTCCCAAGGGGAAACAAAAAGGAATTAAATATGGGGGCATCGAAGACACATGAAAAATATACGTTGGGGGTCATCATGAAATTGGACGCAGTTAAACAAATTATTAGTGGGGGAGTAAGAGAGGCAAATAGACATATTTAGGAAAAGAGAGACAAGATGATCGTATAACGCAAGTTCACTACAGGAAAGTAGGAAAAAGTGTGGAGTTCTTGGCAGGAGCAGATGAATTTGATCACGAGTACATTTTTTTTGGTTTAAGGATCCAGCTTTTCCACAGCTCAGGTCCTTGCTCCATTATTAAATCATTTTTTTTTTTAATCGAGTGCCAGTGGGCTGGAACAGACTGAGCAAGGCACGATTTTGTCTGTGGACTTGGCATGCATACAGCTCTTCCGGGTTCTGCATTAACGGGAAAACTCAGTGGGGCGTGGGAGAATAGTAACTTCCCTGTCTACTCTAGGACACCTGTGAAAAAGGAGGTATTTGAATGCCCTGCATGCTGCCCATTAATTACCACATTCCAGGGCTCATTCTTCAGCTATGTATGATTACACCTGTTGTAAGAAAGGAGCTCCAACATGTGTCTTGCTCAGTCTGTTCCACTGGTACCTCTTTTGTTGCTGCAAAGTACTGACAGCAGAACCCAGGTCCTGGTCTGGATTTTAGCAGCAGGCAGTAGTGACTTTTCAGTGATCAGGTCTGAAGGCACACTGTTCGGAAAACATTGTCC
The DNA here is from genome assembly GCF_901001135.1 of Rhinatrema bivittatum. Lineage (NCBI taxonomy): Eukaryota > Metazoa > Chordata > Amphibia > Gymnophiona > Rhinatrematidae > Rhinatrema > Rhinatrema bivittatum. The sequence goes on along the minus strand of NC_042617.1, from coordinate 559,706,969 downwards.
TACAGACACTCATTCCTGTGTTTACCCTGCACCACCCTACCTCTCAAGGGGTAGGCCTTAGTGTCTGGCGATCAGAAAGCCATCACCTTAGGGTAACAGTGTCTGGTAATCTGAAGGCAGCGAAGCAATGTGACAAGGTAAAAGCTAAAGCCAGAAGAATGCTGGGCTGCAGTGAGAGAGGAATAACCAGTAAGAAAAAGGAGGTGACAATGCCCTTGTACAGGTCCTTGGTGAGTCCTCACCTGGAGTACTGTGTTCAGTTCTGGAGACCAAATCTCTAAAAGGACAGAGACAAGACAGAAATGATCCAGAGAAGGGTGACCAAAATGGTGTGGGGGTCTGTATCAGAGGACTTATGAGGAGAGGCTGAAGGATCTGAATATGTACACCCTGGAAGAGAGGAGGTGCAGGGGAACATAAGAACATAAGAAAATGCCATACTGGGTCAGACGAAGGGTCCATCAAGCCCAGCATCCTGTTTCCAACAGTGGCCAATCCAGGCCTTAAGAACCTGGCAAGTACCCAAAAACTAAGTCTATTCCATGTAACCATTGCTAATGGCAGTGGCTATTCTCTAAGTGAACTTAATAGCAGGTAATGGACTTCTCCTCCAAGAACTTATCCAATCCTTTTTTAAACACAGCTATACTAACTGTACTAACCACATTCTCTGGCAACAAATTCCAGAGTTTAATTGTGCGTTGAGTAAAAAAGAACTTTCTCCGATTAGTTTTAAATGTGCCCCATGCTAACTTCTTGGAGTGCCCCCTAGTCTTTCTACTATCCGAAAGAGTAAATAACCGATTCCCATCTACCCGTTCTAGACCTCTCATGATTTTAAACACCTCTATCATATCCCCCCTCAGTCGTCTCTTCTCCAAGCTGAAAAGTCCTAACCTCTTTAGTCTTTCCTCATAGGGGAGTTGTTCCATTCCCCTTATCATTTTGGTAGCCCTTCTCTGTACCTTCTCCATTGCAATTATATCTTTTTTGAGATGCGGCGACCAGAATTGTACACAGTATTCAAGGTGCGGTCTCACCATGGAGCGATACAGAGGCATTATGACATTTTCCGTTTTATTCACCATTCCTTTTCTAATAATTCCCAATATTCTGTTTGCTTTTTTGACTGCCGCAGCACACTGCACCGACGATTTCAATGTGTTATCCACTATGAGATGTGATACAGACCTTCAGATACCTGAAAGGTTTTAATGATGCACAAATGTCAAACCTTTTCCACTGGAAAGCAAACAAAGGGGTCATGAAATGAAACTCCAGGGGTGACGACTCAGAACTAACATCAGGAAATATTTCTTCATAGAGAGGGTGGTGGATGCCTGGAATGGCCTTCTGAAAGACGAAAACAGTGAACAAATTCAAAAAGGCATGGGATAAACCCTGTGGATCCCTAAAGGCTAGAGGTGAAAATGAAGAGAAGGGTGCACGGGGTAATCTGCATGAAGTGGCAGTTAGTACACCTAACAGAAGGCACGGGGATTGCTATTCTTAAACAATTAGCTTTCATGACTTTGACACAACTGCAACATCGCTCTCCACTTTGATGGCGGTGGGAGAAAGTCAGGGCCCTGACTTTTACAGTCTAGATACGCAGACAGAGAAAAAGCACAGGACTGCTTGTTCGGCCAAGTAAAAAGTATTGCACGTTCAAGCAGCATTGTCTGAATTATCAAGGAGGCTGCTCACCCTATAAAAATGTTAATAGCAGTAATTTTGATATGGGTTTGACAGTGCTTGGTTTTGATTGTTAATATTTATGACCTATATCATAAGGCTTGGGTGTAACCTGCAGCAGTTACTTCCATAAGGAACTTGCCGGGAAGACTGGATGGACCATTTGGATTTTTTCTGCCGTCAATACTATGTTACTATCCTCACCGGTCCCTCTGCCCTCCATGCTCTCATGTGACTCCAAAACGAAACATGAAGAAAATTCTAGTCGAGTCTCACTGTCTTGTTTATTCTTCTGCACACATTTAAACAACTCTCGATAAGTCTCAACAGAGGCCTGGACGATACAATTCAATTGGATCCAAACTGGCGATGCACCATGTGGTGATAATTCAAGCTTAGGTGCATTTATCATCCTAGTCACTCAATTATTCTGAGATTCACTAACAGTGGACCATTGCAAACTCATGGCCCTCACAGGAAGAGGAACAATTTTAACTTTCAGTGAGGGAAGAATCCAGTTAATTAATCCTCCCTGCAGCTCATATTTGCTCTATAGAGAGCTTGGATCCCCTTAAGGCTGCATGCGGAAGAGAAATATCTTGCTAGTTCCCAGGCTCTCCAAGGAGTAAGCCTACCAAATCTGGAGCATGCTCAGACATGGGGGTGTGCAACCAAATCATCTAATTAAAATAACCACACTTTTTATCCACATCGCCTCAGACACAAATTAGTTTTCAATATTTGGCAAAAGTATTTTATAACCACCATTGAGAGAAAAAAAAAAAAGGATGCTTCAGCAAACTTTACCATTTACCTTCCGCTGATCAGTAGATGACAGCTGCTAGAGGCAAAGCGACCGCTTGCCGTGTATCAGAACAACTTTCATTATAAGGAAAAGGGACAAGGCTCGCTCCTCTCCCAGATCATTAGCCACTCTTCATGCTTCACTGCCCCCTGGCTATCTAAGGATCATGCCAGGCTCACTCACCCGCTGACAGGGTAACCTCACTGACCTGAGATACCTTTCCCCAACAATCTCTCCTCTTTCTGAAGTCTGCTTATTAACACACACAGCCAAAATCACCACTGCTGGCAAGGCTACCATGCACCCAAGAAAACGGTTTAAAGAACAGTGGAATTCAAAATAAAAATCGCTCTCTTTGTCTCTAAATATTTAATTTCTTCAATGGCGGCATTAGAGATCATAAGAAACAACTCAATACAAGAGAGGACCTCAAACAATTATGCCTCAACAGCCTGGGCGCTGCAGGGAAACACTATCATCATAAGTCCATGCTAAACTGCTCAATTTAAACATTTCTTTTTTCTGATTTTAGATTTTCTGCAAATAAAAAGTCTTTCACACAAATATAGAAAACTTAGGACCCGATTCACTAATAGGGATGTGCAAAAGCCCAAACCTTTGGTTTGGGCTTCATTTTCGGCCTGCTGCGGGAAATATTGCATTTCCTGTGGTTCGGGCCTTTGAAATTTGGGGGACCCAAATTTCGGTTTGTGCGCGCTAACATTTTTACATTAGCTCGCACTAACCCGAAAATGAATTTTTCCCGATATTTCAAGAAAAATTAGTTCAGGTTTCGGGGTCCCCAAACCAGGACAAATTAGGCAATTTCAACGAAATTGCCTAATTCGTCCTGAACGAATGCACATCCTTATTCACTAAGGCTTTATATGTCCAGTCTGTGTCTATGGGAAAATACCTTAATGAATCAGCTCCTTAGTTTTCTGATCCGGGGCAATTGCGAGAAATTCAGACCGGTCACCCTACGCCAGAGTTTCGAGAGTGTTAAACCTTCAACTCTCCGCATCAGGGGAACTCGCCCGCATGGGCCCTGGATCAGAAAGCTAAGTTTTCTAGATTTATGTTAAAGACTTATTTGCAAAAAAATCACAAATACATTTTTAAATTGAACATTTTAGCACAGACATAATGATGTTTGTGTTTCCCCGCAGCGCCCAGGCTGTTGAGGTCTGTTTGAACACCTTTGACCCCCTTTTGTATCGAGTCGTAAATTTGTGAATGGAAAAAAAGAAACAATTCACTGTTAGGCCCATGCAGTACCGTGCGCTCAGGCTAGCGCACAGGTTAACCTGCGGTTGGACGCGCGTCCATAACCCGATGCAATAAGGAGATCAGCGCGTAGCTAATAGCGCTTATCACATGTAAACGCCATGTTGATGAGGCTATTCGCTATTACCCCCAATGTAAAAAATAACAGTGTGCCTGTTAAGTACATAGTAACCCTCAAAAAAATCATGGCAATATTAAGTCGGGGGAACCACATAAAGCAGAAACACGGAAAACTAATAATTAAAAAAAAAGTCTTGATGGCTATCATGTTTGGAAAACAGATGTTCAATTTACGAGCGTCCGCTTTCCGACTCGCGCACAACCGCTTCTCCTGGGCGCCGATGCCGAGGCGGAGCTAGGGATGCCCAATTTCCTCTAGCGCCTCCTTTTTCACGCAGCTGCTCATTAGCATTCTGCAGTGCGCGCCCAGGAGAGGTGGAGGGGCGCGCGTTAGGAAAGCGGACGCCCAATCATGAGCGCCCGTTTTTCGCGCGCCCGAATTGCATCGGCCTGTCAAGAGAGTCAGAGGATTCTTGCCATGAACAAAGCACAAAATTTAGAAAAAGCACTGCAACTTTTAAGCAGCCAAAACATACGCTTAAGTCCAGCTAAGGTCAGGCCTCCCCCAAACACACGAACAATCCACACCAGGTCTGCTTCACCCCTCATAAGCCTACTTCAAGCACTGGCCTGACACTCTCTGTCTGTGTTGTTGAAGTAATGCATGCCCTCTATTTTAAACGTCCCATCCACGTGTTCCCCTCCAATTGATTCCACATGCTGCTAAAAACCGCACAGGATAAAAAAAACACGCATGTGGCTCTCAACCCTCAGGTTGAACAGCACTGACCCACAGCAACAGGAGAGCCCAATCTGCAATTTTGTGCCGGGATCAAAACAGACAGACATCCTTCCTTCCAACTTCCTTTGCAGCCAGTCACAAAGGTTTTGCAAAGCATCATTCTAACACATTACAGCTCGTGCCTGAACAAACTAAAACCTCTCTCTCCATGTCACCCCACTTTTCCCAGTATTGAAAAACCTTTTAACAATACTCTCCAAAACAAGGAGATTCAAATGAATGTGGAGCGTATACATCCAATATTCTTCTGCATGCAGTATATAGTAAGCTTGAATTTTCATTGTAAAAAAAAATGCAGATATGCTCACACAATGCCTGCCATCCCTCTGCAAATATTTGTTGAAACTTCTGAGATATATTTATCACAAAGAAAAGAAAGGGTATGATTATATTAGTTCCTGTTTGGAGTACAAAACCCTATCAATGTTCTCAAGAAAGGCCCTCACACCGACCAGGCCAGCAGCCAGGCTAAGCCCAGCTCCAAGCCAGGAGCTCGTCACTTGGAATGCTGGGATATGTAGTCCTGTTTTTGGTATGACAGACAGACAGGAGAAATGCCAGAATAGATAACCACAGCTGGATAAAGTAAGCCACGGCTTACACAATGTGGGCCAGAGTGGTTTGGTGTTATCCTAGACTGAAAAGATCACCTATAGAGCAGTGCTTCTCAACCCAAGCCTCGTTGCACACCTAACCAGTCAGGTTTTCAGGATATGCACAATGAATATGCATGAGATGGACTACTAGGCCGAGAAGCACTTCCCCAGAGGAAACGCACAAGAGGGGAGATGATAGAGATATCTAAATATCTCAAAGGTTTCCACGCACAGGAGGCAGGCCTCTCTTTCGGAGGCTGTAGAAAACGGATCATGGGATGAGGCCGAAAGGGAATAGATTCAGGAGTAATCTTAGGAAATATTTCTTTACAGTGGATGCATGGAGCAGCCTCCCAGTGGAGGAGGTGGAGACCAAAACGGTATCTGAATTCAAGAAAGCAGGGGATGACTGAGAGAGTGATAGCAATTGTTAAGGGCTTGATAAATTAGACGGACGGACTATACGGTCTTTTTCTGCTGTCATGTTTCTATGTGCACAGCGCTCACAATGAAAAGGTGGGTCCTAAAAAGTTATTATAAAGAACAGGAGGAAAGGGGAACTTCACGTTTTACAGCCCATTAAAAAAAAAAAAAAACTCCACTGGGAGAGAGAGAATGTCACAAACTGCTGAAGGCTCAGGCACTCCAGGGATTGTTCTGTACATGAAGATTTATACACATTAACTGGCATTTTAGTTCCATAACTGGAACATTTCTCTGGGAACCAAAAAACATTGCATTGCGTATATTTAAATACATTATACATCTTAGCACATGGAAGACTTGGGGGGTTTAGTATCCATATGAGAGATATGTTCTTATGAGAAAGAACAAAAATCAAACAAGCTGTGTAGATTGATACTTGGGGAGCAACTTACTTGTATTGTTGAAATCATCCCCACCCCCCAAAACGTCCTCCAAAAATACCCTTTCACAATACAATGCCGAATTAACACAGCCGCACTTGCTGTACAACAGTTCACTCCCTCCGTCACCGCCTGCTGGCAGGAAGCAAGCACTGCTGAAAAAAATCTCACATTTCAGGATACAGCAGTCTCTCCGGCCGCAGACTGTGCTGGAGGAGGAGAGCGACACGGCCCCCGGGATCCCTTCCGGTAACACGCTGCCCGGTGAGAGCCGCGGGGGAGAGCGACCAGCACCCAGGGCTCCTTCAGCCCTAGCACACAGGCTCTCCAAGACAGGGAGCTGTAAGCCCCTATGGATCATTTTGCCCTGCCCTGCGTGCCCCCACGGTTCTGGGTAACACACTAAGATCATGCTCACCGAGCAAAGAAAACGTCAAAATGTCATCTTCCATTTGCAACTCATGTCGATGACCCTGAGGTCTGGGGGAGGGGAGAGACCACTGAGGATCAAGCTTCCTCTCCCCAGTCCTTAGGGGTGCCGGATAAGGGGATTGCAAGGGAAAGAGACGGAGACGGCTCCCTGCGATCCTTGGGCATCGAGGGTACTGAAGCAGGAGTGGAAGATTTCGGGGTTCCCCCGAAGAGCTTCGCCATTTTATCTAGACGTGCCCGACGCCCTTTGGTCACACAAACGGTTCCCACAGACGTCGTGCAAGGCCCCCCCAAGGCAGAGGATACAGACCTCGTGCGGATCCGTGATGGACAGGATCTGCAGGCACTGGGGGGCACCGGCGAAAACCGGACGCCAGTCGACGGCCACCACGGTGTGGATAGTCGGGCATCGACCCCAAAGTACGAAGAAAGGGCCGAAAAAGGGTACAAACCGCGACGGAAGAATGCCGACCGCGAAGGGGGACCCGACGAGGAAAAAGACACTCGAAAATCCAGAAAAAAATTCCAACGAGATTGGAGCTCCACAACCGCGAGGCAACTGCACCGTGGAGAAGAAGAGACTGATGGGGGCTCCATCGGATGATGTCACCCACACGTGAGGACCACCCACCCTGCTCGTCCTAGGAGAAACGACGACGTGTTGCCAGCACTCAACAACATGAGGTGTAAACAGCAGAGCTGGAAAAAGCCAGGCAATCAGGTCGTCAGGATGCCTAAAATTTGGTACCTGCTGCTTTAAATTCAGAAAAGCAAAAAATAAAAAAATAAAAGGAAAAGCAACCAAGGAAAAGATGTTTTAAAAAATAAGCTAAAAATCAGACAAAAACAAATATACCCCAAACAAGCAAAATAGCAACAATTTTAAAAAGGGCAAAAAAGCAAGAAAAGTAGTAAGAAAAAAACTGTTTGGGCAACTACGTTTTCTGACTATATATTCCCACCCTTGTTTCACAGTATAAAAGCACCAGGCATTTCTGAAGGCCGGTGGTTTGGCTTCACCAGGATCCTGGAAAAGTAATGTTAGGTTAGGGCCCATTAATATCAGCATTTACTGTACACGCATCACCAGTAATTCCGCCCCAGAAAAATCACAGATACAAAAACAGATCTGCAATTTCAGGGAGCCCCGTCTCTCCAAAGGAGGTTTTAACTTTCCACGTTCTGCACCGCAGAGGGCTCTGTGAACAGGACGGCATCACCGCACGTTTGGGATGCCAGGGCGCTCTTGAGCAGGATCACAAGGAGCACCTCTCAGGGGCTGAAAAACCATAGCTGGAACACACAATCTGGCTGCAGCGCACGGTTAACCCGCAACGGGACGCGCGTCCGTATCCCTCCGATGCAAAACGGGGGTTTGCGCGTCCAAAACGCGCGCGAGGGTAATAGCGCTCACCACACGCAAATGCACGTTGATGAGACTATTATGGATTCCCCCTTTGTGCAAAAAAAAAAAAAAAAAAGCTCTCAAAAATTAATGCCAGGAGCAGACGTTAAGTCTTGAGAAGCACAAAACAGAAAATACTGCTTTTCTGTACTTCCTCCGATATTAAGTTGGATAAAAAAAAAAACAAAAAACCACCTAGAAATATCCTCCCCCCCCCCCCCCAAAAAAAAAGTATGGTCAGGTTAGGAAAACGGACGTTCAATTAACAAGCGTCCATTTTCCTAAGTTGTGGATGTGCGCCGGTTCTGAAAACGGATGTTCTAAAATTGAGCGTCCGTTTCCCTAAGTGGCCGACAGCCACCTCTCCTGGGTGCCCGCCGCCGAGGAGGCGCTAGGGGCGCGCAATGTCCCCTAGCGCCTCCTTTTTTTTTTACTGCGGAAGCCCATTTGCATGTAGGTGGATCGGCGCACGTTAAGGGAGCGGGTGCATCGGCCTGAATGTCGCCGGGAGTAAATCAGCCCTCCCCTGCTTTTTCTGGCTGTATTTCATGGGTCGCTCACATGGATACAGGTCCTGTGGTCCATGGGGGAGTGTAGCATCTCCCGGTTTTTGTGACTGGACCCTTTTGGCATGTTTCTGCCATCCCCAGCGGCCCCCCCCCCCCCCCCCAACGGATCACTTTCCTGTAGCTGACTTTCGGGCTCTCTCCCCAGCTCCTGGACATCAGGCGTCACGGAAGTGCCAGCGTCTGCCTGCAGTCCCCCCCCCCTCCTCAGTACCTGGTATCCAGGATTTCTGAACGGACAGCATGGTTCTTCTGCTCTATGGCTTTCAATTCAATTCTGTTTCTTAATATCTTTTTTTTTTTACATCGGAAGAAAAGTGACAAAAGACAAGGAGGGGGCGGTGTTATTTGCACAGTTTTTTTTAATGCAAACTTCCGGAAGCAGACAATGAGCAGAAACCACTGGTAAGATCATTGTGCCAGTGCCTGTTACCATAAAACGCACAATAGGCTATTCTGTGATGCTTCCTATAAAGTAATTCACCACAAGTTAAAACTAATTTGTACTAAGGAACCATTACAGTCTGGTCACACACACACACACGCACTAAAAATAAAAACATGTTTTATATCAGGCCAGTTATTTTTTTACCTACCTACCATGGCTCACAAGACTGAACAGGACCCGCAGTTCTGACGTGCTGCACCAGCGGGAGCAGACCTACACAATAAGCAACCAGATGTCCAACTGGTAAAAATTTATTATGTGAAACCAATTGTATGCAAATGAGCCCGACTCCAGCCGAGTTTCGCCCTCTTTCAGTAGGGCTGCATCAGGGGTATTTGCATATGTAAGATCTCTATCTTCATCAACAAATTGTGTGTGTAAACAATAAACGATACGCGATCCAGCGCGGACAAAATAGCATAAAACTGGCAAAGATATAGCAATGTTGCACTCCGGATCCTGATATATGCGATCCAGCGCAGACAAATTAGCATAAAACTGGCACATTAATAGACAAAGATATATCAAAGTGGTGCTCAGAATCCTGATATATCTGCTCGCGTATCGTTTATTGTTTACACACACAATTTGTTGATGAAGATAGAGATCTTACATATGCAAATACCCCTGATGCAGCCCTACTGAAAGAGGGCGAAACTCGGCTGGAGTCGGGCTCATTTGCATACAATTGGTTTCACACAATAAATTTTTACCAGTTGGACATCTGATTGCTTATTGTGTAGGTCTGCTCTCACGGCTTTATTAAGCAGCCTTCCTTGCTGTTTTGTTAGCACCAGCGGGAGCAGCAATACTTCCTCTTCTTGGGTTAAAGAGCGGTCACCTTGGGCCCCAGCCTGGTGGCACGAGATAGTCTCCCGTCCAAAGGGACTGGCAGTGGTCTGGCAGGCCGCTGCGGTGTCTCTGAGGAGACTCCCCCCCATCCAGCCCTCCTGGGACCAGCAAGAGACCCTGCATGACCCAAGCGTGGCATCCGTAAAAGATGGGAGATAGAAAACTCTGGCCAGCAAACTATGCAGGCGGTCTGCCGCATGCCAGGGTGGCTGGGTCACGACCCCCCCCCCATTCCCACCGCACATGGCCCAAAATGCCCCTTGCAGCAACAACAGTGACACAGAGGCTCCTACAGACCCAGGAAACAACCAGCAAAACAAAGAAACGAGTGGGTTACGTGGAAGCGACCGCCAGCTACGGTGGTAGGGAGCACTTTTTTTTATACAGGACGGTTCTATGTAAGCAAGCACGGTACACGCAACTGTCCTATGCTGCAATCTGGAAATGAAAAAGAAGTTCAACTACATTGCAGACATAACACACGGGGGCAGATTTAAAAAAGGGAGTGTGTGAGATATATCATCTTTCTCCTGCTCCCTTCTCCTCGGACCGTTCTCCCCCACCTCACCTTCTCTCTTCCGCTGCTTAGGTTGCTCCCCATTTCCCCCCACCTAAGTACCACTCCATCTCTCTGCCTTCAGCTGCCTCTTCATCTTCCCAGCCCCTTTTAATTCATCTCCAGCTCCCCTCCAGCTCCACGTGTACACAGGTTCCTCGCCATCCCCCCCCCAAGATTTCTGCCTTTTTATTCCTCCTTCATCCATGTAGGCTCCTCCTCCCCCGGGTTCTCCTCATTTTCTCGGCGTGGCAGGCCGGCAGGGCAGGGGACGTGGCGCGTGAGGGTTCCCTGTCCCCCCTCGGCTGCTCCGCTTCCCTTGCAATCAGGCAAGCCTAGGAGGAGGAGGAGGAGCAGCCGCTGCGAGGACTGGGAAGTCTGTGCTTTACCGTCACAGCCCGCCCTCACTGCCAGGGAGAAGGGGGCGGCCTTTTAAACGGGGCAATGTTTGCTGATGGGCTTTTAACCAAGCCAGAGTCCTGTATTCTGGGGACAGGTCAACGGCCGCCCGCTCTACCGCCAGGCTGTCACTGCATGCTTCAAGCGAGCAAGGGATGGCCGGCAGCTCGCCCCCTGTTCATTAAGGTAACACAAGCTGTTGCTGAAACAGTGCATGACCTCTACACCTGGCACTAAACTCCACAGTAAGAGGAGGTGAAGAGGATAGGAAACCTTCTCTAAGGAGAACAGGGGTGATTCAGGCTGAAACAGTCCCTTCAACCATGTAGCAGTACACATTCACTAAAGGAGAAAACACCTTACAAATCACAAGTCACGTCCTCTGTAAGCCAGACTTTACTTCTGTAGGTTGCACATCAAGCTGCCCTACAAGTGCCCATCTTAAAAGAAATTATGACGAAACAACCAAGTAAGAGTCCTTAAAATAGTTCAAGTTTCCTGTTTAAATTAAAACGCTCCTTGATAAGGGGGAGGGGGGGGGGGGAAAGAGAGCCATCGGTCAGAGCCGAAGCTCATCCTGGCTTTCGGCAGGGGGCACCCACTTCTTTGCCTGCTCAGGTGCTCCATAGCACAGCGAGGGAGCAAGCAGACGAGCCCCCCCCCCCCCACCTGCTGGATGCCAGGACCGATGGGCCAGGTCTGCCCGAGCCCTGCGGGGCACCTTCAGCTTCTGTGCAAGACACGAAGCAGGATCCCTGGCTTCTGGAAGGCGGCGGGAAATCGGGTGGCTCCTGGACGGTTCTGCTTTGCCACCTGCCTTCTTCCACATTTAGTTGTCCCTCGAATCGCATCACTGCATGCAGCTTTTCTTTTCGGCTCTCGGGTAGACGTGGAAATGCAAACACATGCATGCGCCTGCTTCCTAAGAATAAGGATCTGGTGCCATTTCTTTTTTTTTTTTTTTTTTTAACTTGTACTTATTTTTTTCAGCTTTTAACTTGTAGGCCCCCACAGGCTCTGCCTCAGCATCACTCGTGCACATCCCATGTTTACCTGCCTTTGGTGCACTGCTTAAGGAAGGATCCCCCTAGCAATCCTGATACCTTATAGCATTAAACACTCAGTTTTATTTAGAGAAAAAAAAACCCCAAAACTGCCATCATCTCTGCCCAGCTTGGCTGCTTTTATTTTATTTTTGACATGCTAAGAGGTGCTGCTCCTCCTCTGCTTTCCGAAATACAGTAACTGTGGTATTTTCTCAGTGCCCAGGGAAAGTTTACTTTGCGGTGCACAAAGCAAAGCTTCTGTGCATAAAAACCTTTTGTGAGTGCAAAAGTGCTCGTTTTTTGTGTGCCGAAATCACGAGTCCGAGAGACTCCTTTTCCCCCACGTTAAAAGTGTGCATTCAGCATATGGAAAAGGCCGCGTGTACACTGTGACTCTGCTTTTTAATTCTCGGTCTATTAACCTATCCTTTGCTTATCGTATCGGGAGGGTTTTGGGGCTTTGTTTTGTTTTTTTTAATGTTATGTGGGTTAAACTTTACGCTGAGCTTCAAGCTCACAGTTTTTCTGTGCTCTTTCTTACGTCAGGCCCTTAGAAAGGAAAGCAGCAACTGCCACCTAAAACAAGAAGAGCACTGCCAGTGCCATCAAGCTGGCTGTGCTGGGCTTGAAAGCAGGTCGCATAAGGCAAGGGGCGTAAGGAAAACCACAATCTATGGAAAACTCAAGCTGCAACCGCAATGAGCAGATAAGTCATCTTTATATAAGGACATCATTTAAATTCACTTAAAGTTTTGGCAATGACATTTAAAAAAAATTAAGATTTTCATTGACAAAAGGAACTTTGGGCAGCTTTTCTGACCCAGGATTGGTTGATATAGCTACTTGAATAGGCTCAAGCCAAGGCGAGGCTATCTCTGAGGTCTTTTCCTCCTAATTTTAATGCAATGTTATAATTCTGGTCGGGGTTTTCCATATATTATGGCCTAATTACAGGGCACAATCCTTTCCACGAGGAGGGGAAAGAAGAGATTGCTACAGGCTGGATCAGCACCAGGCCTTCTGAAGACCCCACCCACGTTGTGGCAATCTGATTCTCTTTTTCCGAGGCGCCTTTGTCTGCGGGGTGCCCGTTGGAGGCTGTCCCTCCCTCGTGCCCTAGCCCTGGGCACGACACCTATAGGCAGCCTGCCTTTTGACAGGTGCCTGTGCTCATCCCAGGCAGAAGTCCGCTCTTGTGGATTTAATAAGGGGATGCTGCTTTCCATCGGGATTTCAGTAACTAAATAAAAATTACACAGCTGCCAGAAAAAAAAAAAAAAGTATGTTACAGCTGGCAGTCTTCCAGTCATAAGGTCTTAATCCTCGTTTCCCTGCTGGATTTGAAGGAACTGGCGTTTTTCGTAATAGACGGCAACCCCTTTGCAAATATTAAGAAACTTAAAAGGAGTTGCCTCAGGCCACCCAAAATTTGCAAGAACAAAAATGACGAATCCTAGGTGATGTGTTTCTCTGCGCCATGCAACTTATCATTCAGGAAGGTGCATTCTCATTAGTATTGAAAAAAAACAAAAAAAAAATCTACGTTGCTTCCAAGCTTGAAATCAACAGCGCCTCCCAATTTCTCGAACTCTAGCAGGTCCCACCCCCCTCCTTGCACGCTGGCAAGAGGCGGCACGGCTTGTGCGGTTCCCTTCCCGCTGCCCTTCAAATGTAAAAAAAAAACCACTCTGCCTCCCGTATCCTTTACCACCACGGGCCTCAGCACATCTCCCAGGGGCGCACACGGCTTTCCCTGTCCCAGCACAGAGTCGGGAAGTGTGGGCAAAAGGCGCAGGCACGGCAGCATCTCGAGAAGTAGAGACACGGACCGTCCACCTGAACCATACTCGGGCGATCTCAAAGATGCGACAGAGGACTCGCCGAAGCCATGCACCCAATATAAAACAAAGACAGCTCAATCGATTTATTTATTTTACTTCTTTGTACTATACCGATGCTCAGGACAAAATAGTCATATCACACCGGTTTACATTGAACACAGGGTAACCAGCGAGATATAGGAAAGTTACAAAAAACAGGGAGATAAATACAGGATAACTTAGTAAACAGATAATTTCAAGAGGCATATAAATTAATTAATTAATTGATAAACATAACTTAGCTCAGGTACTTAACTATAATCAAGAGGCAGGTGGGGTCTGGGGGGGTAAGGGAGAGGGAGGCAGGGTGTGACGGGGGGGGGTATAGAGAGGGAAGGGAGGATGACTAATAAACAAGGGTGGGGGTGGAGGTGGAACGGCGTATTGAGCACAAGGAGATGAAGGGCGATGGAGGATGCATAGAGTTAGCGGTTTTGTAGATTAGGGAAATAGATCTCGGAATGGAATAAATATGAAGCCAAAAAAAAAAAAAAAAATGAGGTACTGGGCATCTCAAGGACCAGTGTCATATTTATTGCTGTTGAAAAAGTACTATTAAAAGGCAATCAATTAACACAGAAAGTTTGACAAACTAGAACGTCACTCTTGGCGCAAGGCCTAATTTACAAAAGAGGCGCAGGGAGGCAGAGAGGACATCGTAGGTATAAATATATGTGCATAGATGAGATCCCGTGTGATAGCTAACACAATATGTATAGCAGGAGAGGCCCATGTGTGTGATCTACACCCCCAGGCAATAAAATGAAGACAAGCAGACAGAGTAAATATGTCTGAACAAAACTATTCGGTGAGCTATAAACCAGTGTGGATCTTACAATGCCGCAGCACAACAGAGTGTACAAGCAATTAACAGCATTGCAAAAGTTACAAGGTCATTTTCAAGATTAACAATGATTTTTGGGGGTGGCTAGCCACATACTGTGCCAAAATGCCAAAACAGTAATAGCTTACTCTCCCTGGACTTGGTCTTAAAAGTAGTCCGGATGCGAGGCCTAATTAAGCATATGGCTATAATTGACCACAGCCCCAGTCCCCTGATCTGTAAAAGAACGGCTGCCGTTGGGATCTGTTGTCAGCGCAGTTGTTCACTGCTTTGGTGGGCATCGATGTTCCATATGCGAGAAGTCCATTAGCGCTGCTGTATCAGTACCTCCATGGCTGCCAGAGCCTGCTACTGGGTTGATGCTAGATCCAAATATCACAACTGGACACCCCCTAACGCCATGGTAACAACTCCTCGTTTGCCAGGGAGATCCAATCAAGAAGAAAATACAATAACTATGTGCTGCAGCCTAAATGTGTAACCAGCAATTGCAATACATCATGAACATCATTCAGAAATATGTCCAGGCCGGTGCACTTCATCTGGGCGGAACAAACCAGGGCAGCCCTTCTCAGTGAGGTCATGCATAAGGCTCCACCCTGGCAAAACTCAGCATGTTGTTCCTTCTAGTTTTCTTCAGAGCTGGATGGGATCTCCAGCCGCACCAAACTCTTCTGGGGGATCAGCTGATGCACGCATTACAAAACAAATTATCCTCCACAATGCAATCTTTTTTAATCTTCTGCACCAGCTCCACACTGTGGGTGAAAGCCAGGTCATTGCCTCCAAGATGAATAATAATTGAGCAGGGCGGGGCTTGCGTCTGGCGGAGATGCCATATCACAGGCATCAGCTAATCCCACATCACCCCGCCCTGCTGATTCACTGTGCAGGGGCTCGCTGGGGACATCGGGGGAGCATGCTGGCACATCAGAGCTGATAATTGCCTGAGCGATGGATAATGAGGCCCCATTCCCCAATAATTGGAAGACCTGTCACCTTTATTTTTTTTTTCCCCCTTTTTTAAGCCCGTAGTGCAGGGAAGTAGACAAAGGGAACTCCCAGCACTCCATTGGACACAGCCCATGGGAAGACCATTCCTTAGACCACTATAGCAAGTCGCTTTTACTCCATACTCGTGCTCACACACCAACAACCTGAAAGGACCCGCCTGCCGCCTTTAGCTACAGCCGACGCCCAGTTACCAATGCCACCACAATATCCTGCCGCCGTTAGGCCACTGCAAGACCCTTTCGCCGAGATGGCCGCCTCAACGCTGTGCCACTCCCTGCCCCCGAACGCTTCGCTGAGAAAGGCCGCAGCTGTTTGGTTTTTTTTTTGTATTGCTCCAAGTGCTTGATTACGCCTACACGCGGCAGGTAGGCCGCAAGTGTGAAGTGAGGTCGGAGTGCAAGAGGGCTCTGCAGGCCATGGGCAGCAATCAGAGCCTTCTCGACTCCACCTGCAATGACTCCATGCCCCTATCCCAAATCCTGCTTCCCGCCCCCTCCCTCCCCATCTACACTGTTTTTGACGCCGGGCACTTCCGCTCACCCCACATGGTGTCCACGATCCTCCTAGCCAAGTTGTCACGTGGGTCTCAACAGATATCCTGGTTGTTATCTGAAGAGGAAGAGGGGGCAATGTGTATTGTAGTGATTGATCTCTTTGGTTTTACTTTTATTCCTTATTTATTTATTTTGGGTCTCTCAGAATTCAGATTCCATTGCTCTCCTCCCTTACCCTGATGAATAAGATGTGCATCCCTGGATTTTCAAGGGCAGCAGCGGGACCAGATTAAGGCCAACTGAAGCCCTAAACACAGGCCAACAATGGTGACCTCCCCCCCCTTGGCCCTTCCATTGCTTAACTGACAAGACATTAAGATTCAATAAGTGCTGAAGATGAAATAAAGGATTAAAAATTCAGTTTTCTTCCAGGCCACCCCCCCAGAGCTATATTAAATATAAAATTTTTAAAAATTTTATTTAACACTAAATAGCAATAAACAATATAAGCAAATTATTTATTTATAACTAGAGGGCAACAGAAAAAATGCAATTTTTTTTTTTAACACTCTTGCCCCTTTTCCCTTGCTGCCCTATGCACGTACTTGTTTTTCTTAATGGTTAATCCAGGCTGGGCAGCAGCATAAAATCATAAAGTAAAAAAAAAAAAAAAAGGTAAAACTCATACAAGAGGGAAAAGAATGCGCACCCACACCCTGTTCACGTGATTCCAGCCCCAGAAAGTCACACTGTGTCACACCCTGTGGCTTACAAATCATCTTTACATTCACTAGCTACCTTGAAATGTGCCGTGGGCACAATGCTACCAGCACCCACCTGCCAAGAGAGTCACATGCCAAGCTCAAAAACCCGATCCAATCTCACGCTGCAGTGCGGCCATACAGGCTTCAGAGCAGAGTCCCACCAGTCCAGTCCTGAGCTGCACCCTGTCGTCAGGTCCATCTGCAGCTCTGCAAAAAAGGAGTTCGGTGACAAAGCAGCAGCCAAGTCGGCCACCGCACGAGACATCGGCTTCGCCCAGCAACAGGGTGGCTTGCTGCCGCGGCGCAGGTGCCCTTCTGTTCGCAATGACGACTCAGATTTCCATGGTGCCTTTCGTCCAAACCGAATTTCAACTCGCTTCGCAACCGTCAGCACTTCGGAAGCCTGCATGCAGCCATCTCCAAGGCGGATGGGCCAGGGAGGGCATTTCTGGCACAGCGACGCGCAGCCGTTCCAAAAAGACAGAGGCAATGGAATAATGTTACCATTGTATGCAGACACCACACTGAATTAATCTGGTTTAGTCTGCATTTATATGCTTCTTTTAAGGAAAAAAAAAAAAAGTTTTGCAAAAAATACTTAAAACTCTCCAGGCAGTATGCCAAAAGAAAAAAGAAAGCTGAAAAGCATTCTACTTGTGCCAAGGTTCCTTCTTGCCTTTTAAAATGTAGATTGTGACACCTCTCCTTCCTGAATCCGAGCTGCGTGAAGAAGAAAGGATGGTTTTTAAAAGCCTGCTCCCTTTCTCCAACTTATTGGAAGGGCCTATGCACCTCCCTGAGACAGATTATTCTTAATCTGCCAACCTGTCCGGACGTCCATGCCACTGAGCCCAAAACGGTGGCTGACAAAGAGACACGTTTACACGGTGGCAGGGAATGAAAAATAAAGCAAAAGGAACACATTGAAAGCCAATCTTGGGAAGCTCTCCATGAATCCAGGCATTTTTTATGTTTGCCCTAATGTAAATTCCCATCTACGGCTCAGTACTGGAATGGTCACCATCTCATGCACCTGAACACCGCGAGCAGCGATGTATTTGAGGTAATCCAGCACGTCATGAAGTAAACCGCTAGAGTCAATAGACGATGTTGGCCAACGGAGAACAAATATTGATGTACAGCATTAAGTGGAACACTGTACGGCTCCACACAGCAGCTTGCACCAACACAAGAAACTAGCTCCAGAGCAGGAAGAAACGCATTCACCAACTATGGACACCAATGCTCCCTTCAAAGCTGCCCTGTCCATTGGCTGTGCAGAGGAAATCCCATCACCATGCAAAAGCAATTTATCCTGCTCAAGGTGGAAGTGTCGGTTCAATGAGCTGGAGCGCGGGGGAAGAGGGACATAATGTTGCGAGAACATAGGACTATTACGGGCACCTCTGTCGCCAGTCCTTACCCATCTAACAAAGACAGCCATCACAAAAACATTTTCAGCCAAATTTCTAGGTGTATGTCTAGATATGTGCATGCATAGGAGAGCCAGAAGAAAGACAAAGCAACCCCTATGTAAAGGCCAGAAGCTCCCTGCTGTCTTTCAGTTATGCATCTCCAACTTTCGGGCTCAACGCATGGTAAGAATATAAGAACATGACATACTGAGTCAGACCAAGGGTCCCATCAGTGGCCAATCCAGGCCATAAGAACCTGGCAAGTACCCAAAAACTAAGTCTATCCCTTGCTACTGTTGCTAGTAATAGCAGTGGCTATTTTCTAAGTCAACTTAATTAATAGCAGGTAATGGTAGTCTCCCATAGGCCTGAAGGAAGGGCCTCTCTTCGCAGAATCAGAAGGAGAAACCCCATCTCCTTTAGCTCCACCACTCAAATCCCTTCTTGAATCCTGTATCCTGCCACAGCCTCCCAAGACTCATCTATCCCAAGGAATCATCTCTGTTCATAAAATCAGGTTTTTCTTTCCTCTAGCAATCAACAAGCAGTAAGATAACTTTTGTGCCAGTTTTCCTCACACATATCTTACAAGAAATTCAAGCAGCACCATGAACAGAAGAACATGCTGGCCACACCCAGTCCACGCCTCAATGCAAAAGACAACAGCAGTGCAGCTTGCAGCTTGATACATAGAACCCCACTGGATGCAATGTGTGCATCCAGATAAGAAATAAAATTTAACACCTCTCATTCTCATAAAGATGTATTTTTCTCATCTGTCCAATCGTTGCGATGCTAGTTACATCATTCCACAAGCAGGTGGTCAAAAAAACTAACATACAGTTCAATTCCACTGAAAGAAATTCACATTTACCCCATCAACCCTAGTGACGTCCCTATCAGATGACCCAATTAAACTCAACTGTCTACAAATCTCAAAGAAACATGGAAAGGCCCGAAAAAGAACTAGTTTGAAAAGTAAAAGGAAACAGAATGGACACGTAGGGAAAGCTCCCTTGTCTCTCACCGAGTGTCAGCCCCCTCAGATAACCACCATGTACAGTGGCTATAGAAAGTTTACACCCCCCTTCCAACCACTATTGTTTATTGCCTTATTGCTTGGAAGTAAAATGCATTCAACTAGTGTTTGTCCCATGTATCCGTGCATCCTACCCCATAACTGCCACACGAAACATATATTCCAGAGTTCCTTAGAAAATGAAATAGAACATGAAATAGCTTGGTTAGGTAAGTGTCCACACCCTCTTTGTACTTATGTAACAATCCTAAAGCTCTGGTGTAACCAATCGCCTTCAAAAGCTCACATCAATGATTTCGCCCCACCTGGGTTAAATTTTACTGATTCACATAATGACTGGATAAATTCAGCACATCCTATTGGTTCTCTCTTCTGGGTAGTGTATTTCAAAGGGTATAACAATAAGCATTAAGGAGCTGTCAAAAGTACTCCGGGACAAAGCTGTGGAAAGGCACAGATCTGAGGAAGGGTATAAAAGAATTACAAGGTCCTTAAAAATCCCTAAGAGCATGGTCAAGACATTTATTAAGAAATGAAAGGTGTATGGAACCATCAAGACTATGCCTAGATCAGGCCATCTCGCCAAACTGGATGACCAAACAAAGAGAAGACAGATTAGAGAAGCAACCAAGAGACCAACGGCAACTTGGAAAGATCTACAGGCTTCTATGGCAAGAATGGTAAAGGGGGTGCATGGGACAACCAGGGTTTATAGAAAAAAAGAAAGTGGAACTGTGGAGCAGGTGGGGAGGGGAGGCAGTGGCCCATTTGCATTGGGCACCCCGGAGAGGCGACTCAGCACGCATTAAGGGAGTGGGCGCTCAATCATGAGTGCTTCTTTAACACATGCCGATATTGCAGCGGCCTGAATGTTGGATGGGGGGGTCGGTTTCTTGAAAGAGGAGAACATCAACTCCCCATCCCCCCAGGAGCTACAGGGCTTGGTGAAGGCCTACATGCAAGTACTACTGAGAATGGAACGCGGGGATGGACTTCCTGTTCCTACCATACTGAAAACAGGTTTACAATGCTCCTGAACTAATGTGGCCTAACCACAGAAGACTACATTATTTTGGGCCTCGATAAAGGACAGGCCTTCCTACTGATCTTATTGGATCTATCGGCAGCGTTCGATACTGTGAACCATGCCATATTACTAAATCAACTAGCGAACATCGGTATTGCAGGATCAGCACTAACATGGTTCAAAACATTCCTAGAAAACAGAGGTTTCAAAGTTAAAATTCACAACAAAGAATCCCCCAGATACCCATCATCACAAGGAGTTCCTCAGGGTTCCTCTCTCTCACCAACACTTTTCAACTTATACCTTCTCCCGCTTTGCCAACTGCTAAACAAATTGAACCTAAAACACTTCATATTTGCCGACGACGTCCAGGTTGTGATCCCTATCAAAGAATCCATCACTAAAGCGCTAGAACTTTGGGAAAATTGCTTTCAAGAAATTAACGAGCTCTTATCCAGCTTAAATCTAATCCTAAACCAATCAAAAAGTGAATTCATTCTAATCTCTCCAGATAACTGCAAAATCACTACAAATCCGCCACCCAACTTGCAAACCTCAAAAGTAAGAGATTTAGGAGTCTCCATAGACAACAGACTAAATTTGAAATCGTTTATCAACCAAACAACCAAAGACTGCTTCCACAAACTGCACGTATTAAAAAGAATAAAACCCCTATTTCACTTCCATGATTATAGAACAGTGCTCCAAGCAATAATATTTGCGAAAATTGATTACTGCAACTCCATCCTACTAGGCATCCCATCATCTCATACTAAACCGCTCCAAATGATACAGAACACCGCAGCAAGAATTCTAACAAACAAAAGAAGAAGAGATCACATTACACCAGTCCTTAAAGACCTACACTGGTTACCAATCCACTACAGAATAATTCATAAATCCCTCACCACAATCTACAAGAATATTCATGGACTGGCTCCACTCCATTTACAAATAGCTCTTAAAAAACACTCCTCCAACAGCCCCATCAGGGAAGCATATAGAGAATATCTACAGGTACCACACAACAATACCACCCAACATATAACATTGAGAGATCGGGCCTTCTCCACAGCAGGTCCCCCACTGTGGAACTCCATCCCCCTAGAACTAAGACAGGAACCATGTCTTCAAACCTTCAGGAAAAGACTGAAAACATGGCTGTTCTTGAAAGCATTTCCGGACCCTTAAAGATTCTCTACCATCAAATGCAGCATTACTGATCATTTCCTATTAAACTGAAACAGTCTCTATCTACCAATCATTACAATGTTTTACTTCTCGTTAAACTGTTTATCTTTCCTCTAACTCTAATCCCAGTTAGAATGACCCCGTTTTATTGTAACTTTTTTTCTTCCATGCACTTGTTTTACCTTTTAATGTATACTCTTATGTTATTAGTTATTTACGTTATAATGTATTTCTCACCCCTTGTTTTATGTAAACCGACATGATACGAACTCCGTGAATGCCGGTATAGAAAAATACAAACAAATAAATAAAAAATAAAATAAGATGCCACAGAAAAGCTATGGCAACACCCTTCCCTTCAAACACTGAAGAAAAAAAAAAGTTAAAGCTGTGGGGAAAGGAGGCAGAGGAATTTGGTTGCTTAACTTTGCTTTCAGATTATGTGAGAAAGGGATTTCAGGATTTTCTTTGCATACCTTTATGTGTAGCTTGAAAACTGCCGTAAGCTACCGAAGTTTGTTACCAGGACCAGCAAACCAGAGCTGTTGTGTGATGTGCCTTCTAAAATCAATCTGGTTTAGCACATGGACATTGTACCATTTTATTTAACTTAAAATAAACTTTATTTTATTTAAAATTTATTTTATTTTATATGTTAAGATGAGTTATATTATTATGATATGTTAAGATGAGTTTTTGACCTGTTTTCCACTGTTAACTGTCAGCAATGTTCCTTGTACTGCTCCTGAGCGAATGTTGAAGTTTCATTGTAAACCGATATGATTTGTATATTTTTACAGGAATGTCGGCATAGAAAAAATAAAAATAAATAAATAAACAAACTCATTTACAGACCGCCTGTCCAGCCTCAAAAGTAGTGTATGCTGCTTATAAAAACTGTTGTCACATGGTGTACATAAAACAAAAATAACCAGTAGGAAAAAAAAAAAAAGGAAGTGATGGTCAGGCCCAGATTTAGACAACAGACAACAGCATCAAACAGAGGTCAAACAGAAGCCTGCTTCCATCTGCTTTAGGGCGGTGTTCCAGCACAGCATAAGAGGGTCCCCAATCTTACATCCAGGCTCCCCAAACTTATATCCAGCCACGAGGATGCTACCCCTCGGGAGGCCTCATTTGGGGGTACTGTGTTCAGTTCTGGAGACTGTGTCTTAAAAAGGACAGAAATAGGCTAGGAGCGGTCCAGAGAAAGGCAACCAAAATGGTGTGGGATCTGCAGAAAGAGATATGAGATGAGACTTCAGGACCGCAATATGCAGATCTTAGGGGAGAGAGAGAAGGGGATATGTTACAGACATGTAAATACCTGAAGCACAATTAAATATTTTCTAATGGGAACAAAACTGAAAAACCAGGGTCACAGTTTGAAGCTGCAAGAAGACAGATTCAGGAACATCAGCAGAAAATATTTGTTCACTGAAAGGGTGAATTCAAGGACAGTTGCAGAATTCAAGAAAGTGTGGTATAATGACAGAGTATCCAATTTTGCCAAGAAGATGGAAACAAATAACTGGACTAGTAGACATGGCTCAGCCAAAACCACATTGAAATTATTATATTGTGCTTCCGGGAAAAGCATGGGGTAACCTGTATGGAGCAGCAGTTACAACGCTAAACACCTTGCTGGACAGACTGGATGAGCCATTTTGTTTTCTATCTGCCACCATTTACTAATCGGGCCAATTCAATAAAATGCACGGGGGAGCCGGCGCTCTGAGGCGAGCGTCCACTCTCCCGACGCACTCCCAAGCCACTCTCCTGGGCGCGCAATTCTGTTTGCAAATGAGGGCCTGCGGTAAAAAGGAGGTGCTAGGGACACTAGCGCGTCCCTAGCGCCTCCTTATTGGCAGAAGCGGAGGCTGTCAGCGGGTTTGACAATAGACGCTTAATTTTACCGGCATCTGTTGTCAAACCCGCTGACAGACACGGGTTCAGAAAACAGGCGTCGGCAAAATTGAGCGTCCGTTTTCCAACCCGTGGGCCGCAGGCAGGTTTGTTTTTTTTTAAAGATTTTTTTTTTTTAAATTTTTGGGGCCTCCGACTTAATATCGCTATGATATTAAGTCGGAGGGTGTATAGAAAAAACATTTTTCTGCTTTACACTTTCCCGGTGCCATCGAAATTAACTCCTGCCTTTGGGCAGGCGTTAATTTCTGATAGTAAAATGTGCGGCTTGGCTGCACATTTTACTTTCTGTATCGCGCGGGACTAACTAATAGGCTCATCAATATGCATTTGCATGTTGCGGGCACTATTAGTTTCGGGAGGGGGGGGGGTTGGATGCGCGTTTTCCATGCGCTATTATCCCTTACTGTATAAGGGGTAATAATAGCGCATGGAAAACGCGCGTCCAAATGGGAGCTAACGATGCACTCAGCCTGAGCGCCCCGCACTGAATCGGCCTGTATGATAATAATAAAAACAAAAATAGGGCCTCTATAGTAGTAAACTAAATCCTGCCTTATAGATGTTTACAACTGCTGGCTCCACAAGAACCCTCACCAAACAGCTACTAATAAATGAAATGCCAGGGAAGAGGAAGGTTTTAAAGAGCTTTCTAAGAGACTCCAAAGACTATTCCTGTCTAAAGTCATTTAGGAAGGCGTTAAACCTCATCAGTGCAACCAAACCCGGCCAAAAACCTCACAAGCACAAAAGCAGGCCACCACCAGTGAACTCATTTTGTTAAAGGGCCTCGGCTGAGAGCAAGTCATCAGAAGAGTACTCTGCAGCTCCCACAACAAGGCCCTTTCCTGGAGACCTCCCCCAGGCTTGTCTCATTTCCCATGCATGCCATTACATACCGTAATGTCTGAATAAGATGACAGAGAGTAACAGCAGTGATGTTGGCTGTGGGAGATAAAAAGAGCTCCTAATTCCCTTGAAAATCAAGCAGAAGAGGGAGAAGTGGAAAGGAAAAAAAAAAAAAAAAGGAAAGTGCAAATTCAGAAGCTGCTTAACTTCAGAGGGGGGAATCCTTGTGATATACAGAAGCCCAGGTGGCAAATGTACTGAGCATTTTCTGCCAAGATATAAACAGCTGGAAACCACTTCTTAGCACATCCAGGGGCTCTCTCTCTCTCCCTCTCATGCAGCGCCCATTTCCATTAATATTAAAGCTCTGCCAACCAGGATTATTTTTATTCACTGCCCTTAACAAAAGCCTGCGGCAGACAACAGGATATAATCCTGTTCCAGGACGTGAAGGATTATTCAAAGCTCCGCATCATTGCTACGCATGGCTGCAGCTGCAGAGAGAGAGACGGAAAGAAAGCCCCCAAAAGCAGAGGCAATCAACAAGGCAGGAATGCGGAAGCAGGGAAGGCCTGGTTAGCCGTGGCTGAACAAGCCGCTCCCAGGCTGGACACGGTTTGGCGCGGTACAAGCCACGGGCCACGAGGCGCGTGAGGGTACCCGTTGTCATGACAACGCCGACGCTCCCCGATCGCCAAGAGCACGGCAACAGCTCGGGTCTCCCTCATTAACCCGACAGCAGCACAGGCCCTGTTTTTGGTCTTATTCTCGCCTTCACTTTTGTCATTTTATTTCTTCTTCTGTTTTGTACTAAACCTACATTTCGGGGGGGCAGACACCTTTTATTAGGTCCACATTTCCTGTATTCGAAATCTCCTTTAAGCCCGCTTTTTGGTGGCTTGAGCTATATTATTCATACCGTACACAGATCCGTGCCATTCCCGCCTAGGTTTCCGAGAGAGAGAGAGAGCGGCTTCACTGTGCCCCGATTTATCTACTGTTTTATTAGCTTCAGAAAGATGGGTGCCGATGAGAAAGAGCTGTTTTCAAAATTAAACCTGAAAAATGAACCGTCAGCTGAATGATCTAAAATAAATTGCCAAATCTTTATTTATTTTATTTTTTTTTTATTTGATTGATTTATATTCCGCTTCAAAGTGGATTACATTCAGGTACTGTTAGGTATCTTCTTGTCCCCAGAAGGCTCCCAATCTAACTGGCCGATACAGTAAAAATCTCGGGAGAGCGGGCGAGCGCACAGGCCACTCTCCTGTGCGTGCGATTCAGTAAATTAATTTATTTAAATTAGGGCCTGCAGTAAAAAGAGGCGCTAGGGACACTAGTGCGTCCCTAGCGCCTCTTTTTGGAAAGGAGCGGCGGCTGTTAGCGAGTTTGATAGCCGACGCTCAATTTTGCCGGCGTCGGTTCTCAAACCTGCTGACAGCCATGGGTTCGGTAACCGGACGCCGGCAAAATTGAGCGTCCGGTTTTCAACCCACGAGCCGCAGGCCTTTTAAATTTTTTTTTAAAATTTTTAACTATTTGTAACTTTTGGGACCTCCGACTTAATATCGCCATGATATTAAGTCAGAGGGTATACACTTTCCCGGTGCCAAGAGAAATTAACGCCTACCTTTGGGTAGGCGCTAATTTCTGAAAGTAAAATGTGCAGCTTGGCTGCACATTTTACTTTCTGAATCGTGCGGACATAACTAACTAATAGGGTCATCAACATGCATTTGCATGTTGCGGGTGCTATTAGTTTCGGGGAGGGTTGGATGCGCGTTTTCGGCGCACTATTACCCCTTACTGAATAAGGGGTAAAGCTAGCGTGTCGAAAATGCGCATCCAAATGCGGGTTAACAGTGCACTCTCCACCGGAGCGCACTGTACTGTGTCAGCCTGTAAGTTTGCACCTGAGGCAATGGAGAATGATGTGACTTGCCAAGGTCATAAGAAACAGCAATGGGATTTGAACTTCGCTTCCCAGACCACTGCTCTACCCACTAAGCTACTCCTCCACTCTTAATGTAAATTGCTTTGCCATGTTGGGATTATTCATTTCTCTCCTCTTTCCCACCTCATCCCACTCTCTTCCAAAGCCAGTTTAAAACTAGGACCTGAATTTTTATAAAGTATTCAGCTATAGCACAGATCCACTGTATTAGAAACCCAGAGTTGTGCAGATAGCCTCCAACACACACTAAATCAAGTCAGTCTGTCCTTAGACTGACCACAACTTTAAAAAAGCACAATGGTTTCTAAAAATACCAGCACTAGGTGGCAGCAAGTTAAATACAAGTTGCATTTTTTTCCACCCAAAGCCAAGGCCATTATTTGAATAAGACTTTGTGCCCTGGCTGTTTGACCAATGATTGATAGATAATATGGGGAGCCAGGACTAACTCTTTTCCCTGCACCCACCCTCTCACACTTTTCAATAATACACACACCTCAATTGGGGATTAAACAGGCCACAGCTTTATTGAACAATAAATTAGGTGCCTGATTTACTCTTTCAGATAATAGAAAGACTAGGGGGCACTCCATGAAGTTAGCATGTAGCGCATTTAAAACTAATCGGAGAAAGTTCTTTTTTACTCAACGCACAATTAAACTCTGGAATTTGTTGCCAGAGGATGTGGTTAGTGCAGTTAGTATAGCGGTGTTTAAAAAAGGATTGGATAAGTTCTTGGAGGAGAAGTCCATTACCTGCTATTAAGTTCACTTAGAGAATAGCCACTGCCATTAGCAATGGTAACAAGGAATAGACTTAGTTTTTGGGTACTTGCCAGGTTCTTATGGCCTGGATTGGCCACTGTTGGAAACAGGATGCTGGGCTTGATGGACCCTTGGTCTGACCCAGTATGGCATGTTCTTATGTTCTATGTAAAGCCCCTCTCTCAGTTGGGCAGTTTTTCGTTTTCGTATTATGTAAACCGGAGTGATTTGTAGTCCCTACAAGAATTTCGGTATATAAAAATTAAAAATAATAATAATAATAATTCTTATGAGCTCGAGTAAACTTATATATACATAGGCCTCAATATGCACCCGCCACCCGCAGCAAGGTGCACATGTCCAGGCCCATCAGCCTTGTAACAACAACATATGCCATGTTCACCCACAACCCCCCGACACCTCCCAGCAAGGAGTCGTGAAATAAGCCCCCACCACTAGCCAGCATGGAGCATCCCGCAGGACAACTGCACCCAATTGTCCTGCCCGCAGTTCAGACCTGACACCTGTCATACCATATTTTATTTTCATAGTTAATTGGTTACCCCTTGTTTCAATGTAAACCGGTACGATAAGACACCAGTCTTGAGTATCGGTATATCAAAAGTACTTAAATAAATAAATAAAAAAATAAGACCATGCTGAATCCTGATTAGCTCAGGCAACCCGCCCCCCCCAAGCTGCAACAATACAGCCCCGAACAAACTCAAACCCCAAATATAACAACACAGATGAGGGTGGGTGAGAGGGAAGCAGCTTCGGGGAGCAACAGCAGGCGAGTGGGGCCGACCGTTGCTCCCTCAGCAAGTCCCCCCGATCCAACTCTTCCCCACTGGGCAGCCTGGGAACACCCCCGAGGTTTGAATTCAAACCTCGCCTTGCCTGCCAGCCAATGGGCTGACGCGCTGGGCGCCAAAACCCCTCCTTCAGCGCCCAGCAGCCCACCCTTCCCTTTTGGGTGCCGGCACGAATTATGCCTGGTACCCATATTACTCTGGGCACCCCGATATCCTATCCGGGTGCCCTTCTCTTAATGTTGTAACATAGTAACATAGTATTAAGGGCAGAAAAAGACCAAATGGTCCATCTAGTCTGCCCAGCAAGTTTCCTATGGTAGCAACTGCCACTCCGTGCAGGTCACCTCGTGTTTCTGTCAAGGACGGTAACTGCCACTCCGTGCAGGTCACCTCGTGTTTCTGTCAAGGACGGTAACTGCCACTCCGTGCAGGTCACCTCGTGTTTCTGTCAAGGACGGTAACTGCCACTCCGTGCAGGTCACCTCGTGTTTCTGTTAAGGACGGGTAACTGCCACTCCGTGCAGGTCACCTCGTGTTTCTGTTAAGGACGGGTAACTGCCACTCCGTGCAGGTCACCTCGTGTTTCTGTTAAGGACGGGTAACTGCCACTCCGTGCAGGTCACCTCGTGTTTCTGTTAAGGACGGGTAACTGCCACTCCGTGCAGGTCACCTCGTGTTTCTGTCAAGGACGGTAACTGCCACTCCGTGCAGGTCACCTCGTGTTTCTGTCAAGGACGGTAACTGCCACTCCGTGCAGGTCACCTCGTGTTTCTGTCAAGGACGGTAACTGCCACTCCGTGCAGGTCACCTCGTGTTTCTGTTAAGGACGGGTAACTGCCACTCCGTGCAGGTCACCTCGTGTTTCTGTCAAGGACGGGTAACTGCCACTCCGTGCAGGTCACCTCGTGTTTCTGTCAAGGACGGTAACTGCCACTCCGTGCAGGTCACCTCGTGTTTCTGTCAAGGACGGTAACTGCCACTCCGTGCAGGTCACCTCGTGTTTCTGTCAAGGACGGTAACTGCCACTCCGTGCAGGTCACCTCGTGTTTCTGCCAAGGACAGTAACTGCCACTCAGTGTAGTTTACCCCCAAGCCTTATATATTAAAGCAACATTTTTACTGGCTGAGGAGCCTTCTTGAAAATTCAGACAATATTGCTTGACGTGCTTTGCTTTTGAACTTGGCCGTAGAAGCAGTCCTGTCCTTTTCCCCTTATGTCTGTGTATCCGTACCCCAGACTGTAAAATTTGGGGCTTGTGTTGATAATCCTCTGAATCCAAGTCCCCCTTTTCCCCCCCACGCCGTCAAAGGAGGATGCAGAGGAGCTGCGTCAAAAGCATCAAGGCTTAGCGGCTAAGGGTAGTAATCTCCATGCACATTAAGGGTAGTAACCGCCACCGTGCAGGTTACCACCATGCAGCCTTTTCTCCATTTCCATCCTTCAGCATTTAGGGATCCACAGCGTTTATCCCATGCCCCTTTGAATTCTCTGACTGTTTTTGTGTTCACCATCTCCTCTGGAAGGGCATGCCAGGCATCCACCACCCTTTCTGTGAAGAAATATTTCCTGGCATTGGTTCTGAGTCGTCCCCCCTGGAGTTGCATTTCGTGACTGCTAGTTCAGTTTCCTTTCCAATGGAAAAGGTTCGAAGTAAGTACATCATTTAAATCTTTCAGGTATCTGACTGTCTCCTTTCAGGTATCTAAAGGTCTTGTTAAGCATGAGGTCTAATCCTCCTGCTCTGGCAAAGGTTACTCTGTCACTGCGCCCTCAGTGGGTTGGGTGGCACATGGCATTAACCTCCCCTCGCGCCCCCCCCCCCCCAATACTGTACAGGATCTCACGTTTCAGCCCAAAGACCAAGGAGGGGTGGTCAGCTCATGGCTCACTCAGATCTTATGTTTGGATCTTAGCCAGACGGAAGCAGAGAGCATTTTATTTGATTTGGAGAGAGAGAGAGTATTCAAACAGCTAAAGGTAGAAGGGATGGTGTATGCTCCCCCTCCCTTTCAGCTGCACAATTCGCCAGTAAAGCCCGTCCAGCCTCAGCTTAACCCTCTAACCTTTCTTACTTCTCCGTAACCAGGCAGCTTCCATGTAAGCACTGCTTACGGCAAAACCTGGGCATCTGCTATTTTCTATTAGGCCGATACAGAAAAACGTGCAGGAGAGCCGGCGAGCACCCACTCTCCTGGACGCGCGATTCAGGACCGCTATGTCCTATGTAAATTAGGGCCTATGCAAATTAGGGCCCGCGGTAAAAGGAGGCGCTAGGGACAGTAGCGCGTCCCTAGCGCCTCCTTTTTGACAGGAGCGGCGGCTGTCAGCGGGTTTGACAGCCAACGCTCAATTTTTCCAGTGTCGGTTCTCGAACCCGCTGACAGCCACGGGTTTGGAAAACGGACACCGGCTAAATTGAGTGTCCGTCTTCCGACCCACAGGCAGATTTTTAATTTTTTTGGTTTTTTAATTTTTACTTTTTTTTTTTTTTTTTTTACTTTTGGGGCCTCCGACAATATCTTAGCGATATTAAGTCGGAGGGTGTACAGAAATGCAGTTTTTTTTCTGCTTTTCTGTACACTTCCCCGGCGCCAGCAGGCATTAATTAATTAATTAATGTGCTTCGCTGCACATTTTGCTTTCTGGATCGCGCGGGAATAACTAATAGGGCTATCAACATGCATTTGCATGTTGCGGGCGCTATTAGTTTCGGGGAGGTTGGCCGCGCGTTTTTGACGCGCTATTACCCCTTACTGTATAAGAGGTAAAGCTAGCGCTTCAAAAATGCACAGTCAAACCCGGGCTAACAGTGCGCTCCACCGGCCCGTATGATTGTTACTACAGTTCTAGTGAAGTAAACCACCACTCTTTTTCTGTTTGATTGGCGGGGGGGGGGGGGGGGGGGGTTTGGCTTTTAACTACTTCTCCATATTAAAGTTATTTTCGTTGCCCTGGCCTCAAAGAGCCATAGTGAATACCTCGGCTTCATATCATTAACACTGAAGCTGCAACACTTGATAATGGTGTGACTAGAGAAACCAAATGAAGTATTACTAAAACGTCATCCTGTGATCCACTAGTACTTTGGAGTTTAAACATTCCCGCCACTACCACTGCAACGTTCCAGGGAGTGGTGGGGATGCGAGGAACAAATATATAAGTTGCTTTCCCACCCTACCACCTCAGGCAGTTTAACAGGCTCTTAGGGATTTTTTTTTTTACCTGTTTATACTTTCTATTTGAGCATAAAAACCACTTAGACAGCAGGTCAATCTACAATACACAATTCTGCTGTATAAACTATGCATCAAATTGAAATCTCAGACCCTGCAAATCAGGCTACTGAAAGCAGGGACTAGCAGTTCCAAGAAACACTCTGCTGCCACTTTAACACAACACATAAAAAGGCCTCAAAGCAGCCTTTCCTCAAACAAAAGCCTAAAGCAAGTTTTCCAAAGCCTTCCTCGTTTTATCTCCAGTTACAAGATTTCGATGATGGCAATAAAAAAAAAGATGGTTTGGCCTTTGCCCAATTCTAGGTAGACTTTAGTCCGGCTTATTCACCGTCAATAACATTTTAATGCCACAGGGCTGACAGCAGAACCCCCCTGATCTCCTAGGATTCCCAAGCCACAGAAAAGGCAAACGCACGCTGTGCTAGGCCGCAGAACTGACTGCCTGGCCCCTCCATAATCACAGGAAACCGGGAACTAGCAAGCTGGCCGGGCACACAAACCTCTTCCTCTCCTTTCCCCTTTGCCATTCCAGGAGGAAGAGGAAAAGCTGCGGTGCCTCCAGCCACATCCTTCCCTCTGATGCTCAGGGACAGACTGGCACAGTTTCAACCGTGTAGCTTATATGGCATCGCAGAAATCAGGCCCCGGGCAGCAGAGAACAATTTTTTTATTTAATTCTGATGTATATTCCGTCTCTCAGGTACTTCAAAGATATGAGAGGGAAAAGGATCAGAACTGGAGAACACTTCCATCTACTCACAAGTTCCTAAAATCCCTCTCTCTCTCTCTCTCTTCCCTTGCTATGCACAATCCTCGACCCTCCCTCCACCTTTCCTCATCCGTCCCTGAGATGCCATCTTCTTCTCTTCCCTCCACATCAACCCCAAAAGAGCAAAATAAATTATAAAGAGACAAGCAAAAGCTGGAAATCTACTATACTTTTATTATGCAAAATACATTTACATTTAATAGGCAAAATAATATAAATTTATGGAAATGTGCACAGAATCTACTCGAGCAGTGGCAGGAAATTTGGGGTTGTGACTGACAATCTCTCTCTACAGTGCCAAGAAAAAGTTTGTGAACACCATGTGTAATTAGAATTACGAATTCTTACCAGAATGCCCTTGTTTATTTGAAACCAGTCTTTTCTTATGAAACAGAAAGTGTATCAAACAGTTCTGTGTATCTTGACACACAATAATATACAAAGCAGGAAGAGTAAGATCAATTCAGAATCAGTGTGTATAAAATAGTAAGTGAACCCCCTCGTTTCCTTAGTGCAACTGGCTAATCAGAATCAGGTTCTTAAATAATTGTGTAACAAGTAAATCACCATGCAGAGTAAATCTGCAGGACCAACTTTGGGCATCTTATTCTACATAAAGGCCCACACAACGTTCTGAGTTTGATTCTCACAATAAAAGTTAGTTGGACGTCATTATGCCATGATCAAACCAAAACTTCAGAGAACCTTAAAAAAAAAAAAAAAAGTTGTTGGATGTAACCCTGTCCAGACAGATGAACAAGATCACTTGGGACTCCATCTATCCACCATCAGACAATCTAGAAATGGAAAAAGCTGAAGACTACAGTGATTCTATTCAGGAGTGGTCATTCTACTAAGATCCACTCAAGAGCAAATCAGAAAATCATCCGCAAAAACCCCCAGACTAAAGATCTGCAGGTCTCTATTGCTGGAGCTGATGTGAGGGTTCATTGTAAGCCATCAGGAGAAAACTGAAATGGAATGACATTCGCAGGAGGATAGCTAAGAGGTAATCACTGCTACTCTCCTCAGGTTTGCCAAAGAGCATCCGGATAAACCACAAGACTTCTGTAATAATATTCTCCAAACAGATGAGTCAAAAAAAATTGAACTTTCCTTGACACAAAAACATTTTGTTTGGTGAAAACCAAACACTGCCTTCCAAATTAAGAACCTCATCCCGGACCAATAAGCATGGTGACGGAAATATCATAGTATGGAGCTATGTTGCATCAGGACCTACTAGCAGGTGGAGACAGAGGGCACACTGTTTTTCAGTGATATCATCACTTGGTATACAGGCTGCTGCATCAGCAACAGCCAGTATTCTTGTGTCAGAGCAATGGAAGTTACCAGCCACCCCTAAAAAATAATTAACTAGACGAACAATAAATAGAGACTTTATAAACAGGATGGAGAAAGGAAACTCTCCTATCTGTTCGTCCTGTCTAGAAAGACAACTCTGCTCAGCAGGGGCCATATCCCACGTATTTCTGTATGACGCTGTGCGCGTCAAGCAGCACCACAGGAGCAGTAATAATACAGAAACAGCAGTCTCAGGTGAACCTCAAAGGCGAAACTGAATTTTCTGCCAAATACAAAGTCCACCACCACCAAGGATAACAGTACAGGCCCCGACTTCCCAGGAGGGTCCTGAACTGATGTAGTAGGACTCCTGGAAAGGAAATTAACAGTTAAGACCAAATTTCACTTTCCTTATAACCCTGCTATCCCAGTCCAAACTAGTGGGAAGTACTCAAGCCTACTTCAACATGGGTGGGAAGACAAGGCTGCTATGAGAATGCCTGCCCCAAGGCAGTATCTCCCTTCATTTGCATATCTAGTGCATAGCGACAAGCGGCGGATTCCCGATGAAGACCGGTGTCCAAGGATTCGCCGCCCAGGCCAGCCCAAGAGATACCACATGGTTTGCCGAGTGTGGCTCTGTCACGGCAGTGCTCAGCAGACCACGTGACTAGCGTGACCGGCCCACCGGGGAATGCCTGATCCCCCAATAGGCCAATCCGCCCCTGATAGCGACTATGAAATAATATAAAGACCAGGTGGCTGCCTTACAGATGTCCTCCAGAACAAGCACTCCAGGCTCTGCTCAAGGGGAAGCCTGAGCCCTCATAAAATGAGCATGAAACACCTTCAGAACCTGTTTACCCGTCAACAAAAGGCAAAGGGGATCATCTGCTTGATTTACATGGACAAAGAGGATTCTGAATCTGCCTCTCCCTGTGAGGTGTGCTGACTAAAGGCCCATAGAACGGATTATCCATCTTTTAAATACCGAGGAAGGTTCAAAGGACCTTTAATAAGGGGAGAGACTACCCTTGCCATCACTTTCTCCTTTATGAGACACTGGAAGAGGTACCGCCTATTCGAATGAAGGCAAAAATAACCTTGGATAAGAAGGATGGCATGGGTTAAAA
Source organism: Rhinatrema bivittatum (assembly GCF_901001135.1). NCBI lineage: Eukaryota > Metazoa > Chordata > Amphibia > Gymnophiona > Rhinatrematidae > Rhinatrema > Rhinatrema bivittatum. Next base: position 559,672,731 of record NC_042617.1, on the reverse strand, counting down.
GAGGAGGAGGAATAGCCTAGTGGTTAGAGCAGTGGACTATGAACCAGGAGACCAAGGTTCAAGTCCTGCTGTTGCTCCTTGTGACCTTGGGCAAGTCACTTTACCCTACATTGCTTCAGGTACAAAAACTTAGATTGTAAGCCCTCTGGGGATAGAGAAATACCTACAGTACCTGAATGTAAACCGGTGTGATATCTCAATTGAGATGAATGTCGGTATATAAAAATAATAAATAAAATAAATAAATAAATAAATAAAAAGGTGAAAACCCAACCAATAATGATGGTCTCAAAAATATCGAGAAGTAGGGCAAAAGGCTTCTTATGGTCCACCAATATTCAGTCATATATAACCATTTATTTGACTTCTCTAGTCAAATCACAGGACAATTCCATTTTTTTGTAAGCTCAGCAGTCCCCCAATACAAACTGTGTTTCATAGCAAAATTGCATCGGGAGGGACCATACATCAAAGCTTCTAAATGTTATATGGAACCAGAACTGAGAGCCATCTTTATAACAATTATTTAACAGCTTTCAAACAAGGACGCCATGGGTTAAGAGAGACCAACTTTAGGAAAAGGAGAGCGATCACTGTCAATTAAGGTCCATAACTCCGTGCATAGGCCACTAAAAATATCACCTTTAAGAAATATCTTCCGAGAATGCGTGACTAAGCAACTATGTAATTTCCTGGATATCTTGCTATTGCAATCCGTGTATTAATCACCAATCAAATTGATTAATGCAATTCTCTATATAACAGCATCTCACAACACAGTTCGAAGCACCTCCAGCTCCTACCAAGTTCTGCTGCAAAAGCAACTGAGATCATATGGAGCCAATTTTATATCAACTTCACTGGTTCCCAATAGAAAGCAGGATAACATTTAAAACTACTTTGTTTTCAAATACTTGAACAAATAGGCCCCTGAATGCCTCTCAACTTCTCTCCCCTCAAGGGAACTCCAGTCCACCGAAATGGCTCTCCTTTCCTCTACTCCGCTCATTGTCGCCAAATTGTCTTGCACGAAACTCAATGCTTTCACCTGTTACACACCAAAAATTTGGAACAAAGAACCACTGACCCTGCGCCTGGAGCCATGATTCCTTAAATTCAGGAAAAAGCTAAGGCATGGCTTTCCAGCCAGGCCTTCCTTTAGGACCCACATCTTCAGCACGACTTTCTGAACTCCTGACGAGGGACTGTGTTATACACAACAAGGATTCAACTGCGTCTTGAAACTAGTCACAAATTGGTTTTCCTTTGCTGGATCCCAATGCTAATTAATTGCAAATTCTGCTTTGATTGTGAGCTGTTCTGATACCTTTGTTCATTTCAATTTAATGCAATTTGCCTTGAGATCAATTATGAGAAGAGGTGGAATATCAAATGTTCGTAAAGAAAGGCTGCATTATCGGGACCTGCCTCCAGAGGCCCCCTATTGGACCAGCAATTGAGGACGGTATATAAGGAGTTCTACCCCGACACACCTTTGCTGGTCCAACAGTTTTCTCGTTGTCTGCCCCAAGGAAGCCCTACCCATCCAGCCTGTGATCTGAACCTTGTTTCCAAGTTCTTGTCATTTATCTTTGTTCCAGAGTTCCTGTCCTATAACTTTGTACAGTATTCTAGCCTGGCAACTGTGCTTCAGTATTCCTATCTATAAATGCATTTCTAATCACATTCCAGTGTCCTGCTTTATCATCTTTCCCCAGTATTCATAACCTGCAACCCAGCTCGTGTGCTCCACCTTCACCAACTTTGCCCTGGGCCTCACTTCTTCAGGTCCACACCTTCTCCTTCGGGGTGGCCCTGGATTGCCGAGCCCAGATATCCATGCCAATGGGTTGGCATAATTGATGGAACCATGAATTCTGCTTTATAAATCAAGAAAATTCTAGAGGCGAATTTTCAGGCTGAAACAGAGCTGAAAGCAGGTCATACACCAAGACGACAACCCTAAACAAATATTTGAGTAAATGCACTACTGATGGCTGAAGATTTTGTGTTTTGGAAAGACCAAGTCAAAGCCACAACCTAAATCTTATTGAAATGTGGCAAGTCCTGAAGTGAGCAAAGAAGCCCTCAAATGTTACAGCGTTTAAGAACAGTTCGGCGTGGAAGAACATGCAAAAATTCTTCAAGGGCAACAGGAGAAGCTGAGCAACAGCTACAAGAAGCGTTTAGTTGAAGTTTCTGCTGCTCAAGGAGGTGGCCACCGATTACTGAATGAAAGGTTCACATACTTTTTCATACAAGGATACTATTGAATCTTTTTGTTGAATAAATAATCAAATAATATCCTTTTTGCCTGTTATTCAATGGGATTCTCTCTCTCTCTGGGGGTAAAGAGCAGCATAAATAATACAGGACTATCCTAGGGGCTGCACAAACTCTCTCAGCACTTGTATACATTTTAATTGGGTCTGTAATCTCTGCACTTGATAAAGAGGAGTTGCCCAAAGGCAGTAGGAGCCTGGATTTTCATTCATGAAACACACAATTAGCCAAATCCTTTTTTCCCAAAACCCAGAAGGTTCCAAAACCTCTCGCTGCAGAGCTGAGGAGGAGTTGGGGTGCAGAGAGGAAGGAAGTGTCTGGCCAGAACAGAAAGCTCTTTGTTCATGCAGAAACCTCCCACCCGCCTGCCAGCTGAGCACCTGTCAGACAATTCCACCCCCACACAGCACCACACCTTAGCTGCCCCGCCACTACCATCATTATTAGCTGCTCTTAATCATCTGTTCCGCACCAGGCTTTCCTCTTCTGCATAAGGTAGCAGCCGAGGGTTGAAATCCGTTTTCCAGGCTGGGTGCGGAAGATGGGACGTTTCTGTCTGGGTAGGCAGGACCCACACCGTGAGCGAAGCAAGAACACCTGTGCAATTTGGGACTAGTTACAAAAATAGCCTGGATCAAAAAGAATACAAAAAAAAAACCCTCAAAGAAAGCAGGGATTCAGCTGGCAGGTAGGATAGCGCCAGAAGGAAAACCAGATTATTATTATTATGTCTCCAGTCTGAAAGAAACACACTGAACTCATCCCGATTTTCAGCTCCTTTCCTGCTCAGAAGCCTGCTTTCTTGAGGTAAACAAAGTGCAGGTCCCTGCATGCGATGGGACAGCGCCAGAACTGGCTCTCCTCGTTGACCAGGAGCCATTAGATAATCTCTGAACACCCAATGCTACTCGACATACCCAGCTCTGTAAAAAAAATAAATAAATAATAATAATAATACATAATAGACAGTCCCTGCTTGGCTAACTTACAAATCTAGTCAAGACAAACATGCAGAGGCTTTGGGAATGCTATTTATAAGAAAATGGTTAAAATCAGTAGTCCAAAGTCAACCCAAGCCCTTCCTCATCTACTCTTCACAAGCCAGCAGAAGCTGGAAGAGGGTGGGAAACAGAGGTGAACAGCTGTAAGCATGCCCTGCACTGCTGTCCTACTGAGCCCAGGGCAGAGGTGGGCACCCAGTCTAACACGCAGGCAAGCCCAGCCCGCGACAGCATTGCATTCATATCTATCTATTTGTTTGTTTGTTTTTATATACCGAAGTATTAGTGTTGGCCTTCACTCCGGTTTACATTTGAACAACATTATACGTGAGAACTCAAGAACATTATACATAAAAATCATGAGAGGATTGTGGTAACAGAGAATATTAGAATCAGGGGATAACTGGAACAAGATATAATAACCTAACAGGAAATGACGGATTAACAACGGGATAAAACTGATAATTTGGGGGGGGGGGGGGGGAAACAGTTGTTCTAGCGAGGCGATCGTGGTGACTAGTGTCGCATGACTGGGAAGGGGGCAGAGCTGGGAAAGTAGGGTAGATAGAAGGGGTCATAGGGGAGTTTGTTCAGTGGGGGGGGGTGGGGGGGCTATGGAGGGAGGAAAGAGGATTGTGCTGTGCAGTGGTTAGTTTAGCCTATCCCATCCCATATCCAACCAACACTGGCTGAACGCTTGAGAAATAAGTTCCAGTTAGAAACGTTGCGGGGATGGACAGGCTGGTTTAACTGTCCATCCCGAAAACCCTGCACATCCCCCGCCCCCCCCCCCCCCCCCACGTTACACAACCGTGTTCTTTGGCGATTATTTGTCAACTCACTGCCCAAGATTTTAGTGCAGAGCACACACTTAGTGCAGGCAGAGAAGGCACACGCTTAGTGCAGGCAGAGACGGCACACACTTAATGCAGGCAGAGACGGCACACACTTAGTGCAGGCAGAGACGGCACACACTTAGTGCAGGCAGAGACGGCACACAATTCACATACGAGTTGGGGATTTAAAATCCCACACACTTGTAACTACTTTCCTTTTTATTTTGATTACCTGAAACACACAAAGCATGTATTTGGCTTCACCCCCCTAGATTACGAATAACTCCTATACTTGGGATAGGGAGTACCACATGAGAAATTAAATTCACTAAAAGGAATTATCTTCGGGTTCGTAGCCTGAGTGGGGGATGAGACAGGGTCCCAGTCACCTCAGCATCACAATTCTGTGCCCTTCCCAAACTACCTCTCGCTTATAGCACCACAGACCAGATAAAATCATCACGCCAGAATAAAACAGTAATTAACCCTTTTACAAGTACTGTGTAAGAAGACAGTAAATAGGAAAAGAATAGTAATGAAGTATAATATAAACTTGCAGTTTTTTTTATTTTAAATCAAGCAATGCAAAAATAACAGTGGGTATGGCCTGTTAGCCAGGGCAACCAACCAACATATGGATAGTAAAAAAACAATAGGGAATGCTAATAGAGAAAGGATGGGGGGAAAAGCAGTGAAGTATACAGCTTTCAAAAATTGTCTTTGCCCCAAGTACTCAAAAAAAAAAAAAGGGGGGGAGGGGAATAGATTCACCCCAATGTCACCAGTTTGTAAAGGGTGCACCCTGTCCCAAACACAAAATTGTGTGAAAAAAAACAAAAACCCCAAGAAGATGAACAAGTCCCTGTTGATGATGGAGCTGGCTAGATGACAAACAAAACAGATGAGCACTGCAGCGTGTGAAAGAGGAGCTTCTCCAAATGGTTTACTTGGTACTAAACAGAAAGTGGGCCTGGTTTCAGTCTCTTTCAGAAAAAGCATAGCCTACCAGTGTTTCCTTCCCAGTACCTACATGCAAGGGTTTATGCTTGACTTCGGCTCAAAGGCTGAAGCAGCTAAGATGAGATACTGAATTTGTGACAAAAGGCAAGGAAATAAACCTTCTTCCTCCTCTGCTAAGATACTCTCTGTGCAAAGTTTAGATTACTTAACTTAGTCTTTTGGGAGGGTGATCCAGCCATGTGCTCCTGGGCCTGGCTATCTATGGAAAGGAAGTCTCTCAGCTCCTGGCTCCTCTAACCCTTGTTGGGATTTTACATAGAACTTGGCTATGAAGCAAGAACATCTGTCTCTCTTATTTCCTTAGGGTGCAGACTTCTCTCTCTCCCTCTCGATAATTAGCTCTTCAGGAGAAGCACTGATTGCAGGGCTGCCAGATGCACTCCTGTCTTCCAGACTCCAACTCCTGGTCGTCCCTGCCACACACTACAAATACAGAACCAGCCAAATTGCGCCTTTTCTAGCTTAAATGTCTCCTAGCATTCCTTTGGCTTCCTCCTGTGCTGGCTACGTAGTGCTGTTCTCTAGGCTAAATAGCCCTTTTCCCAACTTGTTAAGTGTGAATGCTGTATGCCAGTTCTTGCAGAACATTTGTCATTCACAGGAGAGCACACAGGGGTTTTCTGACTTTTTTATATTCCTTCACCATGGTTGTGGCAGCTTGCAGTCTCTGCAGGGTTGAAAACCCTTTTTTAACAGGTCCAAAACACATCACTCATATCCAGACACAGTTCAGTCCACATTTTAAGGTGCCAACATATGATAAGCTCATGGGAGCAGGAACCTGGTTTATAGTAGCTTGCTACATGTATAAAACATAAATAAAATAAAAAATTGCTCAAAGTCCATTAGGGCACTTTTGATGCAGAATGGTTGCCACCAGGCTTGCTCCAGGTAATGGATTTTTCCTTGTAGTGGAAGTTCTTCTGGAGAATGCAATATAAGCAGCTTTCAGAACATTAGTCCTGTTAGTCCGTAGTAGCAAAACACAACAGAGAGACGGGTGGAACCTTATAATCCATGAGCTTTGGAGGACAAGAGTCTACCTCCATCGGGTGCAATTGATGAGGCAGACTCTGATCTTCGAATGCTTGTGCCTCAGCAAAGCTCTTCTCTTTAGTTGGGCACTGCAGCGTTCCCAACTCTGGCACTGGTTTTAGTCTCACAAGACTTGATGCCAGCATGATAGTTCTGGGACTCCTATGGCTCAACCTGACCAAAAGCCATATGGCCACAGCAGCCAAGCAAGGAGAAGAAGAGTGACAGACAAGCCAGGCGGAGGTGTCTAGGTCTGGCTTCCAGTGGGGTAGCTGGTTTACTTGGCAGGTGGTAGGGATGATAAACTGATAAAGAGAAGTGGGGAGGGCAGATTGAGAGAGAAAAACTGTTGGGAGCTACATGCAATGCACTGAAACCGTGGACTTTCATTACCTTAATAAATATACACACATATTTTATGCGCAAAAGTAAAGTTGAACTTAAGTATGTTGGCCAGTTTTTAAAGATGGAATATAAAGAGATCACGTGACGCTGTGCAGGGGAAGAGGATGTAGGTCTTCTCTGCTGGCTCCTTCCTAACCCATCCAACCCCATCTAGGGCAACCCAAACTTGCAATCTCAGCCGTGATTTCACTATCGGGTTTCTTGTACTCCGCAGCAGGCTTGGCTGGTGGGCATGTCAACCCGCACCGCACGGAAGGATAGGGAGAAGTGAAGGAGAAAGCCTATGGAGGCCATGTCTGACGAGGACGTCAGTATGGCAGACTCACCAGTGCCAGCAAATTGGGCGGATCTTAGAGCCGCGGTGGTAGCGGCGCTGGAACCCGAATTTAAGAAACTCTCCAACCAACTTTCCGACCTGACCACATCCCTTGCTGGATACGAAACGCGATTTACTGAGCTGGAGCAGCGGGTTTCGGGAACAGAAGATGGCGTCCAGACCATGCAGTCTGAGCTGCTGCAGCTGAAATCGGCGATCGCGCAACACACTGACAGGCTAGAGGACCTGGAAAACAGGTCCCGCCGGTCCAATCTCAGGTTTGTTGGGTTACTGGAATCGATAGAGGAACGGACCCTCCCTAACATTCTTGAAGCCTGGCTGACGAAGGAACTCTCATTGACGGCAACGTGCGGCCCCCTTCGCATTGAACGAGCCCATCGGCTGGGGCAGAGGCAGGAGCAACAGGACAGGCCGAGAGTAGTTATCGCCAAAATTTTAAATTTTGCTCACAAAGCGGATATCATGCAGGCTGTGCGTGGCGGGAAATCCCTGCAATTTGAGGGTAAGAAAATTCTTGTCTTCCAGGACTTTTCTGCCGCCTTCTCTGCCCAGCGCCGGCTGTTGTCACCTCTCTGTGCACAGCTACACAATTTGGGACAGCGCGCTGTAGTGCTTTATCCGGCCAAAGTGCGAGTGACCACACCCGGGAGGCCCTAGGTGGTTTTCTGAGGTGGGAGAGCTACGTACCTACATCGCGTCGTTGAACACTGGAACTGCGGGGCCCGGAACTACGGCCTGATCTCTGCTGCTTCGCTGATTCAGCTGGTTTCTGCTGGCATGGCTGGAGGGCAACTTCACAGGTCGGCCCGTCAAGGACAGTGAAGATGGCTGTGCGATACTTACCTGTGTTTCAACATGCTCTTGGAGTGGACGCTGCGAGGCTGAGCCTTCACATGACCTGGTATTTTTGGAAGGCCTGCGCCTTCAAATGGACAGTTCCAAAGGTTCATTGTTTATATATCAGGTTTTGACTTGCGATGCACGTTTACTATGTTTCTTTATACCCCTTAACTCTTATTTACATCCACAGTGCGCTGTATCACGGGGTTCAGTTTCTCTTCTTTGGGTTTAGTTCTGTCGATGCCCTAGAATTTTGGAGGGCTATGGGAAAAAAAATATATATATATACACCTTATGTTAACAAGTGGGATAAATTTTTGTGTGTCCATCTATATCCTTCCTCTTGCTACCGGATGGTCAGCTACCTGTCTCTCCTGGTCCCAGCTTTGGGTGACTAGAGACAGTCACCTTTGTGTGTCTACAAAATAGGGCTATTCTTGGCTCATTATATGTAATCTGTATGCTTTGTTATCGTTTGTTTTTGGGATTGCTATGTTGGCAAGCCTTGTTTGGGGCTCCAGGCCTCTTATGGAAAAAAATACAAAAATACAAAAAAAAAAAAGTAGGGAAGCATTACTTTTATACAGGTTCGGGGTGGGGCGGGTTGGTGTTGGGGGAGCCTTAGCGTCTTACATGATCTCGCTAGGGGGGTTATTGTAGTCCTAGGACTAGGATGGGGAGTTTGATTAAGGGTAGGGAGGGGGGGGATGGGTGGGGATTGGTGGGTGGGGGTGGGAGAAGAGGGATGGGAAATTCAGAGTTTTCAGGGTCCGCCTTCTGTGTTTTGGGGCTTATGGCCGGCTTTTCACTCTATTTGCAGTACACGAGGAAATGAGGGGCGATTGTGGAGGAGATGGTCTTTGCTGGGACGGCCATTTCCTCCTCCAAATTTGGAATATCCTGCTCTGCTATTCTCCTTTGTTTATGACAATGGTTAATCATGGCCCTATTTTAGTATCTTGGAATGTATGCGGTATCCACTCTCCCATTAAAAGGTCCAAAATTTTGCAAGCTTTAAAGAGGAAATCTACTGACATTGCTTTTCTCCAGGAAACCCACTTAACTGATGGGGAACATATTAAACTACGCCACAGTTGGGTGGGAACAGTCCATTTTGCGTCAGCTAGCTCCAAATCTGCGGGGGTGGCTATTTTAATTCGGAAAAATCTCATATTTACTGTTTCCAAAGAAATTAAAGACCCTAATGGTCGATATTTAATCCTAGAAGCCGAGCTAAATGGGGCCCCCATGGTATTTTGCTGTGTTTATGCACTGAATACCCAACAAGCTTCCTTTTATCAAGAACTGCAGAAATTGCTTCTTCCCTATATAGACATGGCACTGGTGATTGGCGGGGACTTCAACGCTTTAAGAGACCCTGAGTGGGACAGAATTTCCACAATAGCCCAAGTTGGGAAACCTAGTAAGGAGCTTCAGGTTTTGGAAAAATCCTTGCATGTAGTGGATTCCTGGAGGACTCTTCATCCTTTTGAAAAAGATTTTTCGCATATTTCGAGAGCGCATGCGACACAATCCCGCCTGGATTATTTTTTTGTAAGTGCCCATTATTTTTTCCAAAATTTCAGCTGCTGGCATCGGAGATATTATAATTTCCGACCATGCGCCTATCTGGTTGGAGCTGACCGCTAGCCCTGCGGACCCCATAAGGCGCCATTGGCATTATCCATATTTTCTAGCAGAGGATAACGCCTTTCAGGCTTATATTCGGGAGCAGTGGGAGGATTTTGCAGCACTTAATGCCCAACACAGTAATGACCCCGTTCTATTTTGGCAGACCGCTAAGACTGTATTACGGGGAGACATCATTTCTTATGTTGCCCATTGGAGGAAGTCCCTGGATATGAGGCTTTTACTTCTCAGTACACAATTACAAAAGGCTAAAGGGGCCCTTGCGGCTTCGCCATCCGCTCGCCACATAGCAACTTACATCTCCCTACAAACAGCGATGAATTTCCTTCTCCATCAGAGAGGGAAGAAAAGTGTCCTCTATTACCAATTCAAGTTATATCAGTTTGGGAATAGGATGGGGAAACTGCTGGCCAACTTGATCAGATCGGCTAAGGGCTCGCGATCCATTCCGGCAATCCGGACTTCCAACGGCCAGATAGTAAATCGTACACCTGATATTTTAACTACTTTTCAGGAATATTATACGTCCATATATCAGTCAGAGGGATGGCACCAAGATCATTGGAATGACTTTTGCTCCAAGTTTCACCTTCCCTCTATCACTGTAGCCCAACAGCGAGGGTTGAATGAACCTATCACGGTGGAGGAAGTTCGGACGGCTATACACCGAGCCAAAAAACTAAAGGCGCCTGGGCCGGACGGCTTCAGCTCTGAATTTTTTAAATGTTTGGTGGACCCTCTTAGTAATCTTCTTCCTTTAGTGTTTCATAGTTTGATAGACCAAGGCTCCTTTCCCTCCCGTGGGAATATAGCCCATGTAACACTAATTCCAAAGCCGGGTAAAGATCCACTGTTGCCTTCCGCCTATCGCCCTATCTCATTGCTGAATGTCGATCACAAACTTCTGGCTAAAATTATGGCGGACCGACTGGGGAACATTTTGCCAACTTTGATTCAGGCCACTCAGGTAGGATTCGTCAAAAAGCGATACGCTTTGACTAATCTTAGGAGGATGGCTGCGGCGATGGCGCTTTGTAAGCGTTCGGACATGCCCTTCTTGGTGGTGAGCCTGGATGCCGAAAAAGCATTTGATCGGGTTGAGTGGAGTTTTATGTTTCAGCTGCTCACCGCCATGGGATTCCAGGGTTTCAAGTTATTAAATTGCTCTATCATGGCCCACTGGCTTCCATTGCGGTGAACGGGATGCTCTCTGCCCCCTTTTCGGTGAGGCGTGGTACCCGTCAGGGCTGCCCACTTTCTCCCCTCTTATTTTTGCTGATTATAGAGCCCTTGCTCTTGGCGCTGCAGGCATCCCCAAATATTCGGGGAGTGCAGTTCTACTCCCAGACGCAAAAAGAGATTTTTAAATATTCTGCTTTTGCAGATGATGTCCTGGTCTTCCTCACTTCCCCGGAGAAATCTCTGAGGGCCCTTTTGGATTTGTTTCAAGTGTTTGGCTCTTTCTCAGGTTTGAGAATTAACTGGGACAAATCAGAAGCTTTGGCGTACCCATCCACTCTTAGGGAACACTGGTCGGGAAGTTTTCCGCTCCAATGGGCAACAGACTCTCTTAAGTATTTGGGGGTTTTTCTTTCTACTGATGTGTACAATATCTACTCGTTAAATATTCCTCGCTTACTCAATTTGACAAAAGACAAATTACGCCAGTGGCGGGATCTCCCCATCTCTCTGGGGGGCCGCATCAATTTATTCAAAATGGCTCTCCTGCCTAAATGGCTCTATGTGCTGCAGAACTTCCCACTCCTTCTCACCAAAACTGAATTGGGGACGCTTGACAAATTGCTACGTATCTTTTTATGGAAGGGTAAGAAAGCTCGAATTCCCTTGAGCTGGCTTAAACTGAAGTGGGGCTTGGGTGGCATGGGGGTTCCGGACCTGCTTCGGTACAATATAGCAGCTAACCTGCGCATAGCTCGAGATTGGATCTCCCCGGATCCCCATTTTGTGGCCATGTTGGCGGAACATACCTTAGTAGCTCCCCTAGATTTACACTATGTGCTTATGTGTCTGGGCAAGGCGCTCTCCAGAGATTTGTGTCAGGATCCGCTAATTGCGCCAGTTCATCAGGCTTGGCAGTTTCTTACTTGGCACCTGGGATTGCCCACATTTTGTGCATTCCTGGCGCCCATAAGTGGTAATCCAGACTTTTCCCCAGGATCCCAATCACGAGCATTTAGAGACTGGCGAGCTAAGGGTCTTACTCTGGCGGGCCACATGTTTGATACTTCAGGGGTGCTGTTTTCTTTTCCAGAGCTCCAAAATCTATATAACTTCGGCACTATGTCACCTCTCTCCCCGCGTCTCAAAAGCTGCCTGCGCATCTCCAAAATATTGTTAGTTTTTTCATGCTGGACGGCCCACGGGGGCCATCTCTATCCCAATACTATCAGAAGCTGATAAAAGGGCTGGCGACAGACTCTTACCAAATTTCGGTGGAGCGCTGGAACAGAGATGGAGTGTTCCAGGTGCCAGTGGCAATTTATAAGGCTTGTATGACAAATTTGACCAAATTTTCCGGTGCCATGTATCATAGGGAAATGCAGTTCAAATTGTTACGTCGGGCATATGTCACTCCTCAGATAGCTTTTCATGCGCAGCTAACCCATACCGCAGTGTGTCCAAGATGCCAATCTACCACAGGGACCCTCTCTCATGTGTTCTGGGCCTGCCCAGGTATTCAAAAATTTTGGGGGAGCCTTGTAGATTACCTGCGGAGGTTATTGGAGGTTAACCTTCCTTTGTCTCCTTATATGATTTTATTTGATTGTATGCCTTGCCCGCTTGTTCGGGGTCGAAGCCTCGGTGAGTTTCTGAAAAAAGCCTTCGCAGTTGGGAAGAAAGTCGTTCTCATTACCTGGAGGGACTCTACTTCCCCCTCCTTTTGGCTGTGGCGAAATCATCTACATCATATGATGCAATTGGATAACTTGGCTTCCAAGACCAATCCACAGAGAAGTTGTCGTTTCCTTCGGGTTTGGAATGAATACATACAGGCTTTACCACATCGGGCACGAAGCTTGATACTGAATGACTAATTAGGGCATTGGACCGCATACCCTCGTAACTTGTGGACATTGTTGGACTTTCCGTTATATGCAGGACTTGTGGACATTGTTGGACTTTCCGTTATATGAAGGTGAAAGGCTCGGTTGGGGATTAGGGGTGGGAGCCGGGGGGTTAAATGTTCTTGACGACAGCTTACTATGCATATAGATATAACTGGGAATATATGAAAATGATATGTCTCTGTTACGTATCTGTTTATTGATGTGTTTCACTTTAATAAAAATTGCTTAACAAAAAAAAAAAAAGATGGAATATAAATTAAATTAACCAGTTTGCAATTAGCCACTAGTTTGTCCAGCCCTTCTCCAGGTCATCGAGACCTTCCTGGTTCTTCAGCCTGAACTCCCACCCAGTCAGTAGTACAAAATAAAGATGTTAAATATCACTTACACAAGATAAGCAGCAGGTGTTAAAAAAACAATGAAAGTTGGCAAATATACGCCTGTAAATGTCTTGTACACAATACGTGTTGGCCCCGCCCCAGATCGTCCCTTTTTTGTGCACGCAAAAGAAAAAATACGTGTGTGTTCTTTAGTTTTATAATTGAAGGAATACACAAGTATGCTAACTTTTACAAGTGTAGCATTTTGAAAATTCAACCCTAAGGCTTTACTTACTGTCTAACATTTTACATCACAGCTTAAGACTGTGATTTACAATCACATAATGGGAGTTTCTAGATAAAGGAAGGTCATTCATACGGTACTCCATTTGTATGATCTGCAACCAGACAGAACCAGCCCCAGGGTCCCTAAGACACACCAATTAACCCCTCATGCCTCAGGATGAACTTTCTCCACTGTTAATATCCAACTCCATCTCGTCCCTCACCTGAAAAGAATGACAGTAGGGAAGAGGGTCCTTACGTGAGGTAAGGCCCAGTTTCAGCTGTTTCTCCTCCAGGAAGAAAAGTGGCAGTCAGATCCGAGGCATTCTGCAGCCATATCTCCACTGCTTCTGCACTCCCTGGATCTCTTTCTGCCTTAAAATCCAATTCAAAACATCACTTCTAAAGAAAAAACCGCCATCCTGATGATTACTGCCAACCCTGGTATCTCTCTTGGACAACACAACCAATCGATTTGTCATTCTGTTCGAGAGCTACATATTAAATCAAACAACATTTGGAAGTATAACCCAAGCAATCAGAAAGTCAACCAGACTTAATCACATTGAGTGAGTAGAGTGCCTGTGCCAAAACCCAGCCAGCCTGCCACAATCATCTGCTCAAACCATGGAATCTAGGGCCTGGAGCTTGGTGACTTTCTGCTACATGTTCACAGGCATCGTACATGTCATGTTACATCCATGCGCACTGCTGGTGCATGCAAAATCTTTTCAAAATCTACTCAGCAGCTTTGCAGAGACATTCATAACTACGTTCCACCGAGCTGCAAATGAATGCAAATGTGCAAGGAGTTCTATGTGTTTGCAGGAGACCTTCCAAGAACACTGCAGCTATGTTCAACAAGCTCTCTCCGTCTGCTTGAACATATCAATCGCGGAGCTCTTTCAAGCTACTCTGAGTCCAGTAACAAGGCAGATCACAGTGGAGAGAGTTAGCAGCTGGTTAGAAAATCCAGTTTCGAAGGGTTATTTCTCATTTGTGCATGGCAGTGTTGCCAATGTTTATAATCACTTAAAGTATTCCAGTCACATTCTGCTATTTTACTTGACTCATAAGAGGAGTTCTACCAGCTGCCGAGAATTGTAATGGTATATCATATACAGCCCTAAGTGCTCGTGTCCCTTCCTGGTGTTTTGGCAGTCGTGAGTTTTGATCATTTGGACAGCTCAGATTTTAAGCCAACAGAGAACATATTTAAATGGACATAAAACTGTACTGCAGCTGCATAAATATGGATAGTCTATCACCTGCCATACAATTCATGGAAGATGTAAGAAAGCAATCAAGAGAAGAATGCCAACCGGTAGCAACCTTTTGCATGCTTCTGAGATTTTAAAATTTGCAAACAGAGCCACTGTGGAAGCAACTGATTTTTTTTAGAACCAACTTAGCATTTTCCACAGATTCTATCCGCAGAACATTTTCATGGTTTACAGAGAAGGTTCATGGATTATTAAGTTGCAGATTTAAGTAGTGTTGCAGTTCCAGGACCATATGAGGACTACTGACATCAAACTGGAAATAGAAAAAAAAAGATTTCCAGAGCTTGCAGAGTACAAACTCTGGGCCTGTTTCTGTTTCTCCGGGAAAAATGTGTAAGTGCATCTGGCCCTTTGTTAGCATTGGCACAAACAACTGCAAAAGCAGAACACATTTTATTGGGCTGTTAATCTGGTGGAAACATATATTAGCAATAAACTGTCCACACCAATGCTAGCACACTGACTGACTTTCCAAAACGGGCCTGGAAACGGACTACAGTGATCGACAGTGCTGGTGTCGATGTATGATCATAAAAGGGACAACGGTTCTGAAGATAACACACCTCAGATCGACAATCACTTAGCACCTTCAACTAGAGCTGAAAGCGCCTTAGCAATGCATCAATCCATCTCTGTCTGTCTGGGGGGCACACACACAACTTTGCAAAAAGTTACCAAAAATGAGAGTTCAAATTTGAGGGGAGGAAGGTGGTACATGGGCCCAGCACCCACCCCTATTGAAAACGACCTTGATCCAATAAGCACTAGGTCATCAATCAATAGAGTCAAAGTTAAAAAAATGCTAGAAAATAAATCCAATCACACCAATCTTCACTCAGGGAATGAAAACAAAATAACCCTAACCAAAATCAAACACTCCCTTAAATAAATCCATGCGTAGGCCCTGGGTTTCACTTCCTCCCTCATCTTCTCACAGCAAGAGAAAAGAAATACAAACAATAATCTTATGCCAAAAACTTAAAACTTGTTGAGGTTTTGGTACTCTAAGTTGACAAATCAGACTGATAAACTGTCCTCCGCCACTTCCATTCTGTTTCACAGTAAGTAGGGGCATTTCTGTTTTCAAAAAGAGTGCGGCTGGGTAGGCGTTATCTATTCATTTGCAAGAACAAGATAGGGACCACCCATTGTACTCATCGTTTTCCAATTTATTTTCGTAAATTTTAGAGACAGGTGGTTCCACTGCATCTCATTTTCACAATACAGATGTCCCAAAACTACATGTTTTTGAAGAGATTTTTCATGAACTTGGAAACATTACTGGCCTTCTTATGGACTGTTCTCCAGAACCAGGTGTAGAGGCTTATTCGGCGACAACTTCCATATTTAATCAATCCAAAAAGTTAATCTCTCAAATATTACTAGCTGTAGTATTCACAATAGCTAGATTTTGGAAGTCATATTGACATGTTCAGTTTTGAAATGTCACTCATCTCAAGATGCTCACAACTTTCCTGACCACTTTCAAAACTTATTTTTTTAATAATTATTTACCTAATTTGCAGTTCGCTCCACTACCATAATACTCAGAGCGAGATACAAGAAAATCAGAATTACAATCATTACAAACAAATAAGAATTACAACAGTCAAAAAAACTACATTGAGCATCACTGTTCCTTGCTCCATTCCGAGAGGCCAACGTAAGAAAAGCTGTGCTAGGGCTAGCACGGCTTAATTCACGTTTTATCATGGACTTTTTGTGCTATAACCTAACCCCTATATGAAATAGGAGCTGTAGCACTGAAAAAAGAGGCTCAGCTTACAAACCTGCTAATTTTTTATTTTTTAACTATTTAATAAGAATTGCACAACACCACATAGGCGACAGACAGCAGGATAGCTCAGTAATTCCACTTACTCTGAAGTAAAACAAGCAGTCCGTCAGTGAATGGATCCACGCCCTCCCAGACCCCACCACCAAAAACCTATAGATATATTCTCTCGCCACATATCTAGTCCATATATATTGGTCTTTTATCCCAATACTCCCAAAACATGCTCCAAATTTTGTTGTATATTGCTAAATTATGTTTCAGCACGTATGTCAATTTCTCAATTAGCATGATGTCAAATTTGTTTATGCCATTCACTGTTATAAATGGGGCAATCTTCCATTGTAACGCAATGGTATAACGCCCTGCATGAAGCAATTGGTCAATCAATGTTCTTTGGAATGTGGGTAGCAACTGGCCTCCCGAATTACCCAACAAACAGAGCAAAGGCGACAGAGTAACAGCCACTCCTACAATGTTTGACTTTCTACCTACAAACTCCCAGAATGATGCTATCTGAGGGCAGTGCCACCACTTATGAAATTACGAGCCCTCTGCACCACATTGAGAAACCTGGAGAGAAGATAGTATAGAATAAAGGATATCTGTAAATTCGATGTACCTCCTCAACCATGACATATAGACATCCTGTATACCCCTTTTCCATGTCCACTGCCATGCCTCATTGTGATAGACAAGTCAAAGATGGGTCCCGGACTATAAGCCTGCCCCACTATAGAGCTTAGAGCCCGCTCAGCTTGGAAAGTTTTCCTGAAGAAACACTTTTTCAAAGTCTGACAGAAGAACAGCCTCCCACCCCCTCTCCTCAAGCTTCCGCAGAGCCTCCAAAAGCCGCTCATGATGTTCAGCAGATCCTTCATGTAGCTCACAATCAAAATTGATATCTGGTAAATTTTAAACTGGGTTCTCCCCTCATCCAACAGTTGCCCTATGAACTTCAAACCCCCCTTTCCACCAGTCTGTAGCTATTTTATTACAGATATGTATAATAAAATACATGTAATACGTATAATACGGATTTCTCCCAAAAGGAGAATAAGGAGAAGCCATTCCGGCTTCAGCCAACCACACTTTTACACACCACCCTTCACAACTACAGCGTATAAGAAATTAACAGAGAGGCTCTGCTAGCCCACTTAATCTGTATCGAAGTAGAAGTTTGCAGCAAAAGACTCGACAATTCAACTTCTCCCACCATCCAGGTCTCCAACAAGTACCAAGGAGTGCAAGTGTCTCTATGTAACTAGGTCAAGGCACCTTGTAGTCTTGCAGCCCAGTAATACATCTGCATGTTAGGAAGGCCCATGCCACCCGCCTCTTTTGGCCTCCATAAAAGTTTTCAGTTTTATGCTGGGGCGCCTACCATTCCATGGAAAGTGGGACATCGCACCACTGATGTTGATGAAAAACCTGTCAGGCAAATAACAGGGAACTTGCAGAAACATGCACATCAGATGAGGAAGCACATTCATCTTTAAAACAGCTATTCTCTCCACCCAGGATATCAACCTACCACTCTTAAGTCCTTATGTATTTTAAGACCGGAGCAACATTTAGTCTATATAAGGCTCACAGATACAGGCTTCCATAACTTTTTTAAAAGTAGAAAAACAGCTGGGCCCTAGCCATTGCCGTTCCAATGGGGAGAACTTCAGGTTTATTGAAATTGACCTTAGAGCCCAATAAAAGACCATACTCAGTTAATATCCTCAATAAACTAGGGCCTGACATTTTGGGTTTGGAAAGAAGAACAAAACATCATCGGCATACAATGAAATAACATGTTTGAACTTTCTTCCTTAAACCCCACCACTTTGGGACAGGAACGGACCACTTGTGCTAAAATCTCTATTACTTAGGTCAAACAACAGAGGGGACAACGGGCACCCCTCTCTCGTACCACTGGAAATCAGGAACAAATAAGATTTTTATCCATTAATGATCACCCTAGCAATGGGATGATAAAGCAGAGTTGCTTACCTGTAACAGGTGTTCTTCTAGGACAGCAGGATGTTAATCCTCACACACATGTGACATCATCAAATGGAGCCTGGCATGGAAAACTTCTTCAAAGTTTCTAGATCTTTGACTAGGCATACTGAGCATACCACTATCCATGTGTCCACGCAGGGTCCCTCTTCAGTCTCGTAAAATATTTATTTTATTTTTTTGTAATTCTATAGTACAAACCCAATTCCGCCGAGTTGCGGGCAGGTTTCCTGAGGACCAACATCCTGCTGTCCTAGGAGAAAACCTGTTACAGGTAAGCAACTTTGCTGTTTCCTAGGACAAGCAGGATGATAGTCCTCACACATGGGTGAATACCAAGCTGCTGGCTCCTCCCAAACTGATATAAAGTCATAGCCACCGAACCTAGCGCTAATGGGCACAACAACTGCGGTGGTGTGGAAAACCATGGGAGAAGCCTGCCCCGAAAAAAGTGAGCTCCAGGCAGGAAGAGTTGGGTTGTTTCTTAGGAGCGCACTGTTAGCCGGCATTTGGACGCGCGTTTTTGACCCGCTAGCTTTACCCCTTAATTCAGTAAGGGGTAACAGCGCGTCCAAAACACGCGTCCAACCCCCCTAAACCTAATAGCGCCCGCAACATGCAAATGCATGTTGATGGCCCTATTAGGTATTCCCGCGCGATTCAGTAAGTAAAATGTGCAGCCAAGCCGCACATTTTACTTTCAGAAATTAGCGCCTACCCAAAAGGTAGGCGCTAATTTCTCTGGGCACCGGGAAAGAGCACAGAAAAGCAGTAAAAACTGCTTTTCTGTGCACCCTCCGACTTAATATCATGGCGATATTAAGTTGGAGGTTCCGAAAGTTTAAAAAAGTTTAAAAAAAATAAAAATTTGAAGTAGGCCTGCGGCTTGAAAACCGGACGCTCAATTTTGCCAGCGTCCGATTTCCGAACCTGTGGCTGTCAGCGGGCTCGAGAACCGATGCCGGCAAAATTGAGCGTCGTCTGTCAAACCCGCTGACAGCCGCCGCTCCTGCCCGAAAAGAGGCGCTAGGGACGCGCTAGTGTCCCTAGCGCCTCTTTTTACCGCCGGGCCTAATTTAAATACATTTTTTTACTGTATCACGCGCACAGAGAGTGGGCACTAGCCCGCTCTCCTGCGTTTTTTACTGTATCGGCCCGATAGTCTTTAGTTACAGTAAGAGGACACACTTTGTGAATTAGAGTACAAATGCTTCATACTCTTTGTATTATTAGCAGCTGAATATTCCTGCCAGACCCACTCCCCCACTAATTTTTTATGTTCCATATTTGACAACTGTCTCTCCTGCAGGAGTACAATTATTGCCCCCTGACCTTTCAGAAAATTAAGATGAATTTCTTCTTAACTGGGTTGTCTATAACTCTCACATTCAGAGTAATAATATTCAACAACTTGCTAGCCACGCTGACCAAGTGTTATCATACTCATTGTCAACCTCCATATTTTATAGTAACCTCAACACTTCCACCCAATATGAGACAAAAGGTCCCCTCCCCAACAACAAAATCCTAACAAACCCCTGCAGCTGCTGGACGAGGGGAATATACCCAAATCCTCCCCCCCCCCCCTTCATCAAAGCTGCACTCATAAGTATTATCTATTCCACCACCTACCAGTTCAGCTAAGCAGGGAGACAGGTCAATCCCAACCGCAAACCATGCTATCCAAGACCCACACCCAAAATCCCCCCATGCCCTTTCAATTCCCCTCCCAGTCCCCCATTGCCCCTCCCTCAAGCCCCCCCCCCCCCCCCAGCTGATCGGCGAGAAAATAAGCAAAAGTCTGTGTCCATTGACAGTAGATAAAATCCACATCTGGGCCCAATCAAATACTCGGTTCAATGCTTTACTCAGCGCAGTATCTCACTACTCGTGACTTCTATATTGTTTCTGACATACACGGCAGCATCCGCAGACCACAGACTGCTCCCGACATTTCGCCTCTGACGACCCCCGCTTCCCCTCCAGATCAATTACACGCACTTCTAAATCCTCCTTCCACTGCCTACATCACCCTCCCTGCCCCAAAACTATCAAAAAAAGGATATTGGCAAGGCAGCTTTCAAGGAGTTGCCTCAACGTCTATTGCCTGCAGGTGTTAATGCAGTAGCAGCCTTCACCTCCATGAAAATAGATGTAATGCTGTTGTGCAGCACTCGTAATCCAGCTGGAAATATCAAGTCATAAGGAATGTTCCATTTGCGAAGCTCCAGCTTGATATCTAAAAAGCCCTGTCATAGAGCCATGCTTCTATGCACACGCTCTATCTTCAATATATCACTCTTACACTGCAGCTCCAACGTCTTCAGAATCCACCGCACCAAAAAAACCTGCCAGGTCCAACCCCTCGGCCTTTTCCAGTATTCCAACACGGTTATTTTACCATCCTCTATTTTCAATATCAACTAATTTGTCAAGCGCATGCTGATGGGCTCTTTCAAGGACCCTCCCCATAGGGGTAAGGGCCATTTCGACCTCCTCCACACAGTTGTCCATCGTGTCATTTGGGCGTTAGTTTCTCCGACCATGGCAACCAACTGACCCACATGGGCCACCATCGACTCCAACTTAGCCTGTAATTTACGCTACTGTGAATTTTGTCCCTGAGCTGCTGCAAGATCATTTTTACCGCTTCCACCATCTCCATGTGGAGCATGGTCTCCGACTGGGCCTCATCCTCTGACTTCACCTCCTCCGGGCCCAGCTTATCAACAGCTGTTTTTCTGCTTAACCGCTTTGATCACAATCCCGGCTCACCCCGTATCATAGGCAGCAATTATTTAGCCCATTTTTCTGCCATCTTCGGCAAGATAAAAATCAGTTTTGAGGGGTATAACAAAATAGAAAGCAATGAGGGAGCAGGAGCTAGCTAGGAAGTCAGTCACCTAGCGATGATGCATCACGTGACCCCAGACCTGCTAATTTTTATTTTATTTTTTTAAAACTTGGATAGGTAGGTCAGAGGAGGTTGGAACCCCTGTCTTTACAAAGGCTTGGTATTCAAACAGCCCATGAGCCAAATAAAGCATTTTTTTTTCAGTTTAGTGTGTTTTATTTATTTTGTTACTCCTGGTCTACTTGCATAATATTAGCTTTCTGCATCCCATGGGGGTTGCTGGTTTTTAAAATGCTAAAAGTAAAATCCCTGCTAAAATGTAACTCTGATTTTAGCACAGGTTTTATTACATCAGCCCCTGAAAGCTGTGTCCTCAGAGCTGTACTTAGTGCTGGCAACCTCAAAGTCAACTAAATCAAATGCTTGTGTGTAGTAGCACAGGAATAGGAGACTAAAGTATTTATCTCCTACTTGCCACTTTCATCTGCAGAGCAATTGCACATCAGGAATTTTGTTCCCTTCTACGCCTGGTTAAAGTCATTCATGCTCTCTATATATGGAGAAAGGACCTGGAATCAGAGTACATAGGATCCAAACTACACCCACACAATTTAGCATATCTGACATGAAAATATACCATTAAAGTATTTTGCAGATTCATACATATTTTCCCCCACCACACTTTTTTTTTTTTTTTTTTAAATTTCAGAAAAGATCCTGAGGAGGGGAGCAGAGTCAGCCCTCCAAAATGATCTGACCTACTGGCCACACATTGTGAAAGATGCCCGCACATTGCCTAAAAATTAGGGCTAATGGTGGTGACAGAGATAGTGCAGAATCTTCAGGTGAATGTAATATCACTACCAGGCCATGGTAAGCCTGTTCATGAACTCACTATAGAAGGAAACAGGCCACGGAAATGAATGAAAAAAAATCGAGACACCTCTATACAATTAAGTGGATCCCCAACAAAAACAAGGAGATAAGTGTTACTGCACCTATGCAACAGCCGCGGTATTTAAAACCAGGGGGTACACAAAGCGTTTGGCAAAAATCAGAAGAAAAAAAAACGCAAGACGGAAATAATGCAAAGTTTCAGATTTTTAACTAGAAAATTAAAAATGGAATGGCAGAAAGACTAAAATAGTCCCAACTGTTTTAGATGTCCAAGCTCACTTCAATATGTCGCCTGCATATATTACACTGAACAAGCTCCTGATGGAAGCTCTTTGGCACAATGCAAGTACAGTATTAAGAGAATTAGCATTTGAGAGTCTGAGATCATGTGCAAAATACTCCGGCTTAAGAGTGGGGTTCATTCTGGTCATGGTGTGTGCAAAATAAACCCATCTTACAGGAAATGATTTTAGAATGTCAACCACCATTTTAGACATTCCAAGCGTGATAATTGATACCATCTGAGAATTAAGAATTCTGAAAGCCAAGCAGGACGCACGGAAACTGCTTCTGACAGCAGACAAGGCTCCTCAAGCCCCAATCCGGTCTACCCGCTATATTTCCTGGTACAAAGCCCGAGATCCCTCCACAAGTGAGAATCCTCTGTGCCTGTCTCAGGCTTTCCTGAATTCTCTTACTGATTTTTGTTTTCGCCACCTCGGTGGGAGGCCGTTACATGCACCCAGCGCCGTTTTCTGGGAAGATATTTTCGGATGTTGTTCCTCCTTGGAGGGCCCCCTTACAATGACCTCTTTTTCAGGACTAGAGCTTCCTCACCACTGAAAAGTTTGTTTCTTTCACATTATATATATATTTATACTTCTGCGGTATCTAAATGTCTGTGACTCCACCAACTTGCATATCAGTACCCAGAGCACTGGGGATATGTGTGTGCGTGTGTGTGTGTGTGTGTTTACATGCCCGACAAAGTTAGAGAAATTCTAGTAGTGTCCGCTTCATTTTTATTTTTACTTCACACACAAAAGTGAACCCAAATGTAAACTTCTACAAAGAAGCCGGTTTTCTCACTGTGAGTGTTATTCCTGAGCCTCTTTAAAGCAGCCATGGTAACAAAATCCAAGTGCACGTCTCTCCAGCGACTCTGCGAGAAACTTTTTCAGCACAAGAATACAGAACAAAAGAGGGTTTTATTCTAATGTCCTCTACTCTCAACCCCACAATGACAGAAGGGTCGGATCGAACAGGATTCGTTTACCACATTCCTTCTAAAGATGCAGATATACTGAGAGAGGTATTTTTACCCACCTACGTGACCATGACGCTCAATTACATCTAATAGCAAACGAGTTTTGACCCATCACACTCATCTCAAAGAGCTCAAAAGCAATTTATAAATCAAATGACTCAGTGGCCCTGTCTACAACAGCTATCACTAGTTCACATTTAAGAGCCCAAGGGAACAGAGTTGCCAAGCAGCTCCAGATTTTCAGGACAGGCTGATCCAGTACTGGTTTTATCCCACTGCTTGTATGGACTTGTGCCTATTCATTTCCCAAGACTACACCAGATCTACAAGTCCCTGCAGGCAGCGGGATAAAACCAGGATTGAATCAGCCTGTCCTGAGAATCTGGAGTCAGTTTGCAATCTTATAAGGGTATGATTTAACAGCGGTAATTCCCCAGAGCTATTTTCCTACTCTCGCAAAAATAAAGTCTAAGATTACATCCATTTTAAAATAGTAAAATATTCATTAACCAGTAGTTTAACAAACAAAGGCTACACCATACAGGTTAAACAATATCAAATGCTAGACCTACTTATATTGCTATCCTAGAGACAGACCAACCTCTGGATCCTGAACACTGCCATCCAAAAAGGAAGATTCCAATCAGATGTATCCTGGGAACAGACTTTTTGACATCAAATGAATCCCACCCACCCAATTTTTCTTTTCCCAATCATGGCTCCCTTTTAACTCAAAGCCTCTTATTTGTTTTTTTGTCTGTGTGTCTTGACTAGACTGTAAACTCCAATGAGCAGGGATTCTCTTTTATGGGTCTTTGTACAATGCGGAGTAGATCTGGTATGAGATTTACAAAAGATTAATAATTGGATTTTAGCAATCCAGCAACATCAAGATAGAATATTTCCATATTGCAGATCATAATTCAAAAAACCAAGACCCAAAAAAGTAATAAAGAATATGATGGAAGATAAATATCGTATGGCCTTTCCCGTCTGCTCATCTGCATCTCCTGTTCCGTTTTAGAGTCCCTTTCTCTTCTACAGAGATCCTCCAAGCTTGTCCCATGCTCTCTTGAATTCCAATACTGACTTTGTCTCCAGGGTCATGGACACATTAAACAACCTTCCTGTAAAAAAGTATTTCCTTAGATTACTCCCAAGTCTACCCACTTTCACCATCATCAATGACACCATGTTCAAGAGCCTCCTTTCCATTGAAAGAGGTTCACCTCCTCTGTATTAATTCCTTGGAGGTATTTAAATGTATCTTGTCCGTCCATTCCTCCAGAGTATAATGCTTAGATATGTAAGTCCATCCTCATATGCTTTATGATGAAAACCGTTGACCATTTTATTAGCTGCCTTCTGGACAAAATCCATTTGGTTTACAACTTTTTTTGAACACAAACACTCCCCTTAAACAAGGAAACAAGTGAAAATAAGTGGTTGCTAGGACTGCATCCACTTTATTTTCCTTTTGAGAGAATGTAGAAATCGTGCTCCTACCTTCCTGGTTCTCTTTTTCTTTAGTTTGCTGTTTTCTCTGTCAAGGCTGGCAGTGTTTAGAGTCCAGAGCAGTGGAGAAGGAGACCTTGGCTCCATTCCTCCCCATCCTTTCTGCAGTGTGTGGCTGAGCACATCACTTTTAGTTCCTCTGCTCAGACCTTGGAGGTATTCACTTCTGTAAGTAGCCTGTTGTGCTAAAGTTATGTTTTGGAAGAAGGTCCAGTCCTTTGCAATCAATGATTGTGGATGCCTAGAACATGGGAGATGATGTCCATAGAAAGCTCTTGTTTCAAAGGTTAGATCATGCCTATAGGTATACGGAAGTCTCAGGGCTTTTTATTGAATACTAGGCAAGTGCATTTGTTGCTCCATTCGTTTCAACGGTACGTGCGTATCTGAGAAACGGATAGCATGCACACAGAAACGAATGGTGTGCACGTAAGTATGAGGAATACCACCTAAACAAATGGCTATACAAATGCACATACCTATTGAATACTTGGAAGGGGAGGCAGAAAGCAGGTTTAAGCCTTCTCAGTAACTTCCCTGAAGACACCTGAACTTCCTTCTATGTTGAGAGCCTACAGGGTAGGCTGTCCCCAAGTAAGCTTCTAAGTAACAGATGGGTTTATATCAATATCTGCAAAGCCAAAAATCTGATTTATTTTTTTTTTCAAAATTACATCATAAATCCCTCCCACACTTAAACTGATAACGTCAGAAGTATAATTCCTGCCACCGCAGCATGGCGTATTATTTCAAAAGTGAATTACAAAATACTCGGGGATAATCGCAACTCCTCTCATTATCCAAAATATTCTCAACTGTACTATGTAAGTGAAACAGAGCATACGAGCAAGCAAGCAAATGCCAACTTGCTAATTGTACACCATGAACATATACCATTTTTCCTCATTTTAAACACAACGTGCACTGTCAATACAATTGTGTTTCCAACCTCCTTTTGAGCTTCATTCTCCGAGCCTGCACAAAAGCACTACCACATGGAGAGGGGGAGAGAGAAACAGCTTCTTGAAAGGTTTCTCATACAGCTGCATCAACAGCTTTGGCCTCGCTTTTCTGACCCTGCATGGCGTCCGTGATTTATGCTGGTTCTTCAGAGAGCACAGCATCAGGGTGGAGGGAGTTTGGCACGCACTCAACGGTCAGATCATAAAGACACCCTCACAGCTGGGCCACCTCCTCGCATCACACCCTGAGGGGGTATGCATCCTAAGGAGCAGCACTTTTCAAACTAGCATTTCTAAATACTGATTCATTCTTCACACGAATTCCTTCTAACTCAGACAGAAACAATATCTTCTGGAGGTATGAGCACTACAGAACAGAACACAGGAAAGGCTTAGCCATGGTGCACTGCAGTAACTCAGCTTCTGATAGCACCATGTGAACCAAGACAGGCAGACTACAGGCTAAACCTTTTTTGTTTGTTTATTAATAACACAAAAATGTACACCACCATAATAATGCTTGGTTCTTCGCATACCATGTCAATGACAAACAATAGGTATAATTTCTGATGAATTACAATGCCCACCCACCCACCCTTATTCAATGTACAAGACACTGACATATAAAACACAATGACAAGAAAGGTAAAGCTTGTCTATTTGCGGATAATTCTAAGATCGGCAACAGAGTGGACATGCCTGAAGGAGTAGAGAGAATAAAAAGTGATTTATGAAAGCTTGAAGAGTGGTCAAAGATTTGGCAGCTGGGATTCAATGCCAAGCAGCGCAGAGTCATGCATGTGGGATACGTAATCTAAAAGAGCTATATGATATGGGGGGGGGGAAAAGGCTGATGTGTACGGATGAAGAGCGGGATCTGGAAAGCGATTAATAAATATCTTGTAGTGATAGTCTCTGGTGATCTGAAGACGGTGAAGCAATGTGACAAGGTGATAGCTAAAGCCAGAAGAATGCTGGGCTACATAGAAAGAGGAATAATCAGTAAGAAAATGGGGGTGGTAATGCCATAGTACAGGTCCTTGATGAGGCTTCACCTCAAGTACTGAGTTCAGTTCTGGAGCCCTTATCTCAAAGAGATAGAGTCAGGATGGAGGCAGACAGGAGAAGGGCTTCCAAAATGGTGTGGTGTCAGTATCAGAAAACCTATGAGAAGAGACTGATGAATATGAATATGTATACCCTGGAAGAGAGGAGATGCAGGGGAGATATGATACAAATCTTAAAATACCTGAAAGGTATTTTGGGGTCCATAGAATTTATCCGATGCCCCTTTGAATTCTTTCACTGTTATTGTCTTCACCACCTCTTCTGGAAAGGCATTCCTGGCATCCATCAACCTCTCCCTGAAGAAATATTTCCTGATATTGGTTCTGAGTCGTCCTCCCTGGAGTTTCATTTCAAGACCCCTAGAGTTCTAAATGATTTCTTTCCAACGGAAAAGGTTTGTTGTTGATTGTGCATCATTAAAACCTTTCAGGTATCTGAAGGTCTGTATCATATCTCCCTTGTATCTCCTCTCCTCCAGGGTATACATATTTAGGTCCTTCAACCTCTACTCATAAGTCATTTAATGGAGACCACCCACCATTTTGGTCGCCCTTCTCTGGACTGCCTCCATCCTGTCTCTATCCCTTTTGAGATATGGCCTCCAGAACTGAACACAGTACTCCAGGGGAGGCCTTACCAAGGACCTGTACAAAGGATTAATCATCTCCTTTTGCTTACTGGCTATTCGTTTCTCTATACAGCCCAGCATTCTTCTGACTTTAGCTATCGCCTTGTCTCATTGCTTCGCCGTCTTCAGATCACTAGACCCTATCACCCAAGGTCCCTCTCTTGCTCCATGCACAACAGCCCTTCACCTCCCATCACATACAGCTCTTTTGGATTACCACACCCCAGATGCATGACTCTGCATTTCTTGGCAATGAATCCCAACTGCCATATCTTCGACCACTGTTCAAGCTTCCTTAAATCATGTCTCATTCTCTCTACTCCTTCCAGTGTGTCTACACTGTTGCGGATCTTAGTATCATCCGCAAATAGACTACCTTCTATCCCTTCCGCAATGTCGCTTACAAAGATATTGAACAGAACTGGTCCCAATACCAATCCTTGTGGCACTCCGCTTATCAACATTCTCTCTTTAGAGAAGGTTCCATTTACCACACACTGTCTTCTATCCGTCAACCAGTTTGTAATCCATGCCACCACCTATGCTCTCATTCCCAAGCTTTTCATTTTATTCACAAGCCTCCTATGCAGAACCGTATCAAAAGCTGCCAACATTTCTGTGTTTCTATAATACAACAAATATTTCAAATCATGCAAAATTGGACTTCTTGCTTTAGGTGGTAAGGAAGGGC
Organism: Rhinatrema bivittatum; assembly: GCF_901001135.1. Classification (NCBI taxonomy): domain Eukaryota; kingdom Metazoa; phylum Chordata; class Amphibia; order Gymnophiona; family Rhinatrematidae; genus Rhinatrema; species Rhinatrema bivittatum. Next base: position 559,644,660 of record NC_042617.1, on the reverse strand, counting down.
TACCAAAATGATAAGGGGAATGGAACAACTTCCCTACGAGGAAAGACTAAAGAGGTTAGGACTTTTCAGCTTGGAGAAGAGACGACTGAGGGAGGATATGATAGAGGTGTTTAAAATCATGAGAGGTCTAGAACAGGTAGATGTGAATCGGTTATTTACTCTTTCGGATAGTAGAAAGACTAGGGGGCACTCCATGAAGTTAGCATGGGGCACATTTAAAACTAATCGGAGAAAGTTCTTTTTTTACTCAACGCACAATTAAACTCTGGAATTTGTTACCAGACGATGTGGTCAGTGCAGTTAGTATAGCTGCGTTTAAAAAAGGATTGGATAAGTTCTTGGAGGAGAAGTCCATTAAGTTCACTTAGAGAATAGCCACTGACATTAGCAATGGTAACATGGAATAGACTTAGTTTTTGGGTACTTGCCAGGTTCATATGGCCTGGATTGGCCACTGTTGGAAACAGGATGCTGGGCTTGATGGACCCTTGGTCTGACCCAGTATGGCATTTTCTTCTTATGTTCTTATGAATCCAAATAGGGAGTCAAAATTCAGCTTTGAAGAATTCAGTTTTGTGTTGAATTTCTCCATCACAAGTAGACTATGAAGCGCAATTCTCCAGTATGTATAAAGTCTGGGGCACAAGAGTTTCTCAACAAATGAAAAATAGTTTTTTAGCTGTATGCAAAATATATTTTAACCACAATTTAGTGTATTTATTCCCTAGGTGATGTGAAAAGTGATGATCAAACAAAGTAAGCTCAGGATTACAAGGAATGTTAAAACCCACCATCCCGTCATGTAAGAAAGTAACATGCCAGAATTTGTGAACTACTATTCAGACCAAAAGAGTTCCCATTTGATCACAACATTTCAAACAGAGCTCAGAAGATGTTATCTTAGCCAAAAAAGGCTCTATGCTGTGAAATATAAAAACCTATATTAAGTTTCTCCTAACAATATGTTACTAGAAGTTGTGTTAATGGTAGCAAAACAATGAGCAAATTGTTTAACAGTCAGTAAGAAATGCAAATCCTGCTTCTATTTATTGAATAAAGTTTGAAACTCTATCTGAGAATCTGTCCGTTTCAAAATTGTATACAAAATTGATAGAGAGGGGCACTCTGGTTCCAGCACATCAAAAAAAAAAAACCCCTAACAGATCATTGCTACTTGTCTAAAAAGGAAACATCTAAACTTTGGATATAATCTTAGACTTGTAAATATCCATAAAGGTTGCTCTGTATCAAAGCTAAGGATCTTTGTAACTCTTAAAAAGAAATGACTGCACCTTGTGGGTTTATCAATTGGGTCACAACTAAAAGCCCTGACGCCACTCTCGAAAGACTCCCTGAAACAATCCTGGAGGAAATTCACAATTCCCCAATATCGGCAGAAATGGTAAATACTTATAATGGAGATGAAGGTACGCACGGAGCAAAATCTTTTTACGTGTTGAACTAAAATACTTGACTTAAAACGTTATCTTAGACTTAAGCGTTGCATCAGGGAAGCTTCTATGGACACAAGAGTTAAAATTACAGTTCATTAGCCAATCATCAACATGACGAAGATTGGTTGCACGATTACAGAATTAGCCGCCTCGGGCTAAATTGCTTTTAACACTTTTCAGAGTCTGGCAGTGCAGGGTGGTCCATCCATTACTAAGCCTACCAAGGGAGGTTCCCCCTGTAAGCATACTTGCAGGGTTTAACAGGGAAGGTAATTCCCAGGTTCTATAAATATAATCAGGCCGATGCAATATCATCGCGGAAAAAACGTGTGTCTAAACCGGGGTCATGTTTTTTTGAATGCGTGCACATCCACCTCTCCTGAGCTCTCGATGGAATAGGCAAATGAGCTGCTACGCTAAAAGGGACGCGCAATGGGTAACTTGTGTGTCCCTAGCGCCCTGCATCAGGCACCCAGGAGATGTGGCTGTGTATCTAGAACAGCCGGCAGGGTTTTTCCTGATTCGTCCTTTTCACTGATAGGGTAACAGTTAATAGCCTTCTGAAAGGAGCTTGGTCCTTTTACTGACATGTGACAGTAAATGAACCAATCAGCAGGAAGTGAAGGCGTGAATAAATGAATCTGAAGTGCCTGACACTTCATATTCATTTATTCACTCCCTCACTTACTATCAGCAGGGGTTCCAATTGGGCCAGACCTTGGGGATGCTGCTTTCTGTGGTTCCCCCTATGAAGAACCACAAAAGGCAGGGGGTTTTTTTTTGGTTTTTTTCCCATAAGTCCTTGAGCACGGCATGCTTTAACGCCAGCTCCCGAGTAGGCGATAAATTTGCCACGTTAAAATTTGCACCTTGACCACGCGGCAATTTTTGGCATCGCAGAGAAACAGCTAATAGCCTCATCTACAAGGAATTTACATGTGATGAGTGCTATTAGCTATGCGCCAGTTTGGACACAGTGATCCCAGTATTGCCTCGGCGTGCTGACCTGAGCACCCTATGTTGCATCGGTCTGATGGCTTCTGAGCCAGTATGCTTACCTCTTGTTTTTAGTTTCTTTACCCTTCTCTTTGGTTGCACTTTAATAGAGAAAAGCAGGGCAGGCCTTTTTTGCTGACTTTGAACACTGTCTCTCTGCCATGGCTACACGCATTCTCTGAAGCATGTTCCTCCTGTAGCCGCCGGGGGCCCCTGTCCGCACTATACGGCCACACTTTTGACTCCGTGCATCTTGTACTATGGAAGCTGAATCAAAAGGCCATGGATCTGTGGTCCGTTACACTGGAAACCCGCTACCTTTCCCTCAAAGTTAGAATCATGCAGTAAACTACAGATCCAAGAAACAAAAAGCTCTGCAGACCAATATTTATATTTATTGACAGCAGAAGGAGCCAGGGGATAACAAAAAAGGGTACAAGGGGGCATGTGTGGTCCTGGCTAGTGTTCGACATTAGCAACCCTACCCTCTCCGCTAGTGTCCTGCCAATCAGTGAGAGTGGCCGTCCAATGCTTATTCTAACTGGTCAGTCAGGAGAGAGAGAGCACGTGACACGAACAGACGGAGCATCCATTCTAATAAAGCAGTCAATGTGGTCTTCAATATATAATTGCCATTTCCAAGTATATTACTCTACCAAAATATGTCCAAGCTTCCAGAAATGGCACTCTTTACTTCTTTTCAATTTGGAGTCTCTTACTTATATTGACTTCCAGAAGCATGAGTTAAGTCTGAACGAATGACATTTTTCAGCTTCCAAAACTGAAGCCTGTGAGCTTATTTATTTATTTAAAGCATTACTCACTTTTATCAACAGAGGCTAAACCCCAGGACATCCCCCATCCCCGGAGCAGCAAAAGTAGATCAAGCAGCACCAGTACCCAGAGCACAGACAGGGGGGACCCGATCAAGAAAACAAATGCATTTTCGTTCCCACTGCCGGCCACATCCGCAGGGGACCGAGTTTAGGATGACAGGTTACAATGCCGAAGCCAAAAGCTCAGCCAGCGGGGAAGAGTGGGTGGAATAATACATTTTGCAGACTGTTTCCATCTCCTCTTCCTTCCTCCCTCCCTCCCCGCACCTTCCCTTGCTCCGGCCCAGCAGCACTGCAATGCACAGGGACCAACTGCAGTGCCCCATGACCGCAAGCCAGTACAGACCACTTCAGGGGGGGGTTACACAGCCCCACCGCATTATCACATATGGTTCTAACTAAACCTTCCCTGATCTCACCCACAAACATGTAATTTAAAAAAAAAAAAAAAAAAAAAAACCAACTAAATAAATAAATAAAAGCAGAAAAGGCACTTAAAAAAAAAACAACACATTTATCCTAAATCAGGGGATTTAAATCAAAACCATGTGAAGGTTATTCTGCAGGGCTTGCTTAAATCTTATGCCTATGTGCTAGGCATGCCGGGAATGGTCCTTTTGAACCGAACCATTTCGCTGCCTTTATAAAAGGGACGGACGGAAGGATGAGAAAGGGAAGAAAAAGGAAGCAGAGTCGCATAACGGGAATGAACTCCTCTGGGCAGGCTGGCCTGTCGATTTTATGCAATCAGCACTGAGGAATCAAGAACCGTTCCAGCCTCGCAGACTGGGCCTGGCTGATTTGCTTCGTTAAAAAGGATTTTTTTTTAATTTTTAAAAAAAAAAGCAAAGGAAGAATTCAGCGAGCTGCCTCCGACGCAGCTGCCCTACACTGCCAATTCTGGAAGCAGGATCCGGCTTTCCCTTGCACGTTTGCCCAGGGTAGCCAATGAAATCGCACAATGCAACACTCACGCCAAAACAGGGTCAGCTGCAGGACGGCAAAGTGGGAAAACCGACGCTATTTGCTCAGCACTTCAGGAAATGGAGAACAATGTTAAACAAGAAACAAAAAAACGTGTCCCAAAACTGGAATATCGCACGATACACGTGTCAAGTTTCATAGGAATTTGTCTTTAAAAATGGATAGCACGGTCATCACTCATCTTTCTGCGGGTCAGGAGAGAAGCAGGAAGTTTAAGATCACTTTCTAACCTCCCCCGGCTACAATGGATGAGGTGCCATAATGAAAATGGGGTTTCGGATATTATTAGAGGGGGGGGGGGTCACCCTATGAAGGAAACCAAAAGGGGGAGGGCAGAAAGGGAATTCTCCTTCCAACTGAGACCCCCTTAAAATGGGAAAAATGGGTCCAAAAGCTACCCAGCACATCCCTCAGGGGTAGAGGAGAAGGCAGAACCCAAAATTACAAATGCAAATTTTAAAGGTAACCAGATGAAAAGCCTTAGAGCACTCAAGATACTTCAAAACTGATTAATTTTATTTTCAAGCAAGAATTATCGAAGTTGTATCTCCCATGAACATCATCTTAAAGCAGGATAACAGATGCTCATATACACGTTGACTAATAAGAACACTTTTCTTATTTTCCTTAACTCCAGGGACTAACAGACCCAGTTCTGAATATAAACTAAGATAACTAACAGATAAGTCCTCTATTCGTCCTCTCCTTTAACAGTGGACTATTAAAGATGCAGATTTCAATCAATAGGTGTTTAAAGAAGTTGATTTTGTTGTGTAAACTCTTTTTCAGATGTTGTTACTGGAACCAGCTGATGAACGATATTTTCAAAAGATTACTGGGAGACTTCTCTGGTACACTTATTTGGGTCCTTATTTGAATAATTTGAGTGCCTCAAGCTGGTGTTAGGACAAAGAACCAGCGTACCATATCACAGAGTCTGGGTCCAATGATAGGGGAGGGGTCACTGTTTGCGTTCACTGCTTGCTCAGCTGAAAGGCACTGGTAGATGCCATCTCAGGGACTTTTTTTTTTTTAATCTAAAATATGCTGATCTTCTCCTACGCTGTACGTTAAAATAAATGAACGGGATGCCTGACTACGCTAACACGATAAAAGCTCGCCAGCTTGGTGTCACTTAATACTAGTTATGGCTTCAAAAAATAAACGAGAAATAAAATATCCCTAATTTCTATTAAGACAAAGAGGGAGGTCTGGCACATATTTTCTGACTCAAACACACCGAAAATGTCCTTTCACTCGGTACGTTTAAACTGTCTCAATTCAAGGTTGTCACTAGAGTCTTAAAGCTATAACCTATACTGATAATACAAGAGCAGCTTTGAATTGTAATGGGACCTTTATACCCTGCCACTGCAAATTATCCTGCACTTTTTCCTTCTCCAGATGTGCAAGTGTTTAATCGAGAACACCTCTGATCCTTTTATACTAAAGTTGTATAAAAGACGGGGATCACTATTGTCTCCCCGTCTGTATTTTCTGTTTCTGTTCACCTTTGTAGTATTAAAAAAAAAATAAAAAAAATTTGCTTTCACATAAATCCTCCTTTCCTGAATTTAAAATATCAGGTTTACTAACTTTTTAAAATGTTTAATACATAACCCAGCTTCTCATACAGCACATTTATTTTATCTGGGATTTTACTGGAAATAATGACAATATCCTTTCCGGAAGTTAAAAGGCATTTTATCCCCAAATAATGATTATGTGCTAATTTGTCACTTTAGCTCATAGATAAGAAACTAATTTTTTTGTTTTAAAGTGATACCTCTCACACTTCCAGAATCCTTTAGCCTTTCACACTTTTTCTAATAAATGCCCAGAAAATATTCTGCGGCCTTGGCTAAAATTTAGGTTTATCTGATCCTGTCCTGTCTCTCTCTTACCTGGGAAAACTTCTTCAAATTTGCGTTTAACCACGGTTAAGTTTCCCACACACACATCCCATTCAATCTTAAATGTGCTTCTACCTTGCCTCAGTGTCCTTTTTCCAGGAAAAATGGCACTTGGGCTCTGTGAAAGAGTAACTGCTCGCCACATTATTATTATTATTATTTAATGTTTTTATATACCGATATTCGTACGAAATATGCTGCTCCTCTCGCAACATGGATGGGGCAGCTTTTGAAAAAATGAAAGTAAAAAAAGCAGCTCTGCTCCTCCATCCCAGCCCGGGGGGGGGGGAAGAGTTCTCGCAGCTGCCTGCACATCTGCCCCCTGCAATAACATACTCAGTGAGAAATGGAAAAAGAAAAAAATGCCACATTCCAGCAATGCTTTCTTACAGCCCCAGGACTCAGATCAGTGAAAGAAAAGAAAAAAAAACACAAAACACTTTACCCCCTTATTTTCATATATTGTCCCCTCTGGTTACAACTTTTTTTTGCACCCTCTTTTTCTCCTTCCCACCAGAAACAAAAAGATGCAGCTCCAAAAAAGTGACGCAGCATCTTATCCGTTCCTGCTGGGCGTCCTCTCCACGCAATCCATCTGCTGCCGAACGCCCACCAGGCCAGCTCGGGCACAAAGCAGGAGGCAGATGGAAAGCTTTCGTTCTTCGATATTAAAAGACGATTGATCTTGGTCATCCCTGGATTAGCAGGAACAAGGCTCAGCGATGCAAGTCTGGCATGAAGCAGCAGCAGCAGCTTCCAGCTGCAGCAGGGGACGAGGTTTCATCTGTGAGCAGACTGCTGTGAACTCTACTGCAGGCGACGGGTGACTCCGTGCCGCACAATGGAATTACCCGCGGGCAGCATCGCCACAAGGAACGGGCATGAAGGGCGAGTGCCCTAGGCGTCAAGCTGAGAGGGGAGGAGGAGGGGTGGGTACCACACCACTCTTCTGGGTCCATCTGAGCGCACGAGCCAGAAAAGGAAGGCAGCGGCACCAAGCGCAACCTTGCCCAGAGCACCGTTTTGTCCAGCAACTGCCCTGCCCGCCGGTTGCCAGGGCAGATCTGCGGCCTTTTGGCTGTTGGCAGAAGCGGTGAATACAGGCCCGATTCAGAGATCAGAGGACTAAATTACCAAGTCAGGATGCACGTTCTTATTACAGCTGATACCGCGTGGCAAGAGACTCGGGGCAAAGGCGCCCTGCCCCAACTGAAGCTGGGCAGTAGTCACAGGAAAACACGCTCCCTCTCCCCCAGAAATTCGTGAATAGACTGGGAGCAGAAATATAATTATCCCTGTTAACGGTCTGTAAATATTGAAAGAACGTGGAATTCCCTGTAGGCTAGATATACCGACATAAAAGTCTAGTTGTGGGCTATGTGCACTGAAGCTACCAAAGGTATAATTTCAGTCCCACACTGGACTGCGATGCTGCAAAGTTTTGATAGCTATTGGAAGGTGGAGAAATGACCAAATATTTAAATATTCAACTCATCTTAACCAAGCTGACAGCAAAAGAAAAAAAATTCGACCTCTTTTTTCGGGTGTGTTGACTGCAGCAGCAGCTCTCCCCGCGATGAATTTTTTTTTTTTTTTTTAGCAGAAAGAGAAGCAAGTGAAGTTCAACCAAGCGCCAGATCGGGGGCAGAAGCAGAAAATTCAAGACCCCAGTGCCCGTCACAACCCTCCTGTGCACAGCTGGTCACTGAGGGCACTCTAATTTCACATAGTAAATGATGGCAGAAAAGGACCATCCAACCCATCCACCCAGTACACCCAGCTAAGGTTACATTCCAGCTGCCGACCACACAGTACGGCTACTTGCAAGATTTCTCCTTGTCTAGGAGGGGGTTTTTTTTGTCTTCCTCCTTTATGCTACACCATCCTGGGTAGGAGAGCAATACAAGATCCCTACTCCATTCCCTCCAGCACCCATCTTACCCCATGCCTCACCACAAGACCAAGTAATAATGTAAAGAAATGCAAGATTTATTCATATTCCGCTTTCCAGCCACTTCAAAGTGAATTACATTCAGGCACTGCGGCCAGCATTAGAAGCATGGCGTCTCCTGCACAGCCTGCCGGACAGATCCAGATACATAAGTGCAAGCAACCCGCTGTACTCCGCACTGATCATGAATTTGGAGACTGCAGAATATAAAACATGCTAAATAAATTAATTAAATAAATAAATATGTGTCCGCATTCCTCTTACGACTCCTAGTTAACCACAGACATTGCAGCCTGACAGAGACAGACAGACCCAGCTGCTGTTGCTAGAGAGCCTCCCAAGTCCTTTGTGTATCCCGCCAAACAAACCTGGCTACGTGAGCACCTGCGTTTCCACTAGGAAAAGGTCTGTCTGCCTGGCAGCCCGCCAGAGAGACCCAGCCACCAGTCACTTCTATCCTTGTAGTCTGTCCACAACCCAGCCATTGTGGGTGCCTGGGTTACCAGTAGGACGTCTGACTTTTCACATGAACTTCTTCACTGTATATTCTGGCAGCTCAACACCCAATGACAAATCAGGAGAGTACAGTGCTCCGAACAATCAAACACAGGCTGCCAGGCGGCCCTCTGTTCTCTTCACTTTTAGCAGCTACGGATCCTCTGTGTTTATCCCGTGCCCTCTTAAACTTGGTTCATGATTTAGCTTCCACCATTGTCGCCAGGAGAGAATTCTCCGTGTGCACCCCCTTTCTGCAGAAAAAAATATGTCCTGATGTTAGGCCTTAGTCTGCCTCCCTCGGAGCCTATCATCATGACCCCTTGTTCTACAACACCGCTTCCCTTGAAACATGTTTGCTGCTTGTGCATTATTAACACCTTTCAGGTGTTTGAATGTCTCTATCGCATCTCCCATTGATCTCACCACTACTCTAGGATATACATGTTTAGCTTTCTAAATCTCACCTCTTACAGCTTCTGATGCAGACCCTCCATTATTTTGGTGGCTCTTTTCTAGAACACCTCAATTCCATCTCCTTCCAGAAGTAAGGCCTGCAGGGGGTCATTTTTCAGCTTTTTGCAGTCAACTAGCATATTATGCTCGCACCACAGAAGTGACATCAAACCATAGTACTGAAGCAGTGGAGCGGGCACAAGGCACGAAAAACTGCAGATCAGCTAGAAACCCCAGTTCTTGGCACAGCAAATACAGGATTTTCCAGGCTTTTTAGCATGCACCAAGGAGCCAGCTTAGCACCTGGAAAAATACATCTCTTCGCAAGCCCCTTAAAGAGGATGAGAAATGTCTGTCAGAACACCACACCCTCTCAACCAGATTTCCATAAATGCAGAGAGAGCAGCCTGCTCAGCGGGTAGCGCCTCAAAATATTCACTTCCTAATGTTTCACCAGCCTTTTCGTTCTGCATCTAGGTAAGGCGTTTAAAATCTATATTAAAAAAAACAAAAACTAACTTAAAAGACCTTTCTGCAAGCTGTCAAGTCACCCTACCTCAAACATTATTCAAGGATGTGATGTATTTCCTTTAAAAGAATTAAACTGAATAAAACTCCTTGTCCAAGATTTTACTACAACAGGAAGCACATTAGGGCACCGATTTGCTCAGATATATCAAGAGACACGAGAGAAGCAGGAGGAAATGCCAATTCTGGATCAGAAACTAATCCACAGGCCAAATCTTGATATTTATAGATATATGGTTTGGTTTTTTTTATATTCCGCTGTTCGGCACTTCAAAGTGTACATCAAATGGATTACATTCAGGTACTGTAGGTGTATCCCTATCTCTGCAGGGCTGACAATCTAATCTTGTGCTTGAGGCAATGGAGGGTAAAGTGACCTGCCCAAGGTCAAAGGCGCGACAGCGGGATCTGAACCCCAGTTTCCCTGGGTCATTTTCCGCTGCTCTAATCACTAGGCTACTCCTTCACAGACACAGAGATGACCAAGGGATTATTTTACATGCAATTTTTGCACAATCTTAATCTCAGTTAGCAAAACCCAGCCCATTTCTAAACATACAGGCGAACACATACACACAAGCACATCTGGAATCCGGAAAGTGATAGCATCTAGGGTCAAACTCTTAATCTGTCGGAAAGGTCAGGGGCAAACCACATTATCCATAGTTTGCATGAGTCAGGATCTAGCACAGACCAGGGCTCTTTACTGCCACAAACAAGCTGGAGCTAATATTAACACAAACAGGAAGACGAGAAGCTCTATACTAGGACACTACGGAGAGAGCAAAAACTGCATTTCCTGCATTGCCTGGGCCATCTTTAGGACAGCAGCAAGAGAGTGGAGACAGAAGGAAACGGAGGACAATGGCACGGAAGCGCTTAACAATGCAGACTACTCCCAGCACTGCACCGACAGCCAGGTCGCCAAACCCCTTTACCTGGAGTCCGACAAATATTGCTGCAGGAGGGCCCATGGTAATAAGGAGAAAGCTGGAAATTATAAACTGGTTATTCAAATTTGATGCTGGAAAAAATGAATGAAGACTTCCGAAGGAAGGGATCATGGACCATCTTGAATTTGGCAGGTTGTGGGATCTGAGACTGCACGGCTTTACCAAGGGGAGGCTTGTGTCAAACAAATCTGCTCAATGTTTTTCAATCAGGTGACCAGAGTGTGAGATCAGAAACGGAGGTGGTCTAGATTAGAAACTAGCTGAGGGATAGATGACAGAGTGTGATGGTAAATTAAATCAAGTTCACTCTGAAGAAAGTCAAATGATGAAACAAATGCCTCAGGAAGTGGATTCAGGGGCCCGATTCTGTTGAATATTTTTGTTAGCTATACAGCAGAGGGGTTAGTTAGGAGAAAAGGTTTCTCTCTTTGTGGATGATATTAAGATCTGCAAGGACATGCCTGAGGGAGTATATAGAATGAAAAGCAATCTAAGAAAGGTTAAGGAGAAGTCAACTTCTTGGCAGTTATGCTTTGAGGTGCAAAAATCCAGTGGGGGTGGTACATGACGGGGAGGATAAGGTATTGATGTCCACAAGCAAGAAAGAGACCTCAGGGAGATTATATCCGGTGATGCCAAGATAGCAGCTACAGCCAGAGCATACTAGAGCGCAAAGGGAGAGGCACAACTAATAGAAAAATCAAGGAAGTGATTGCTTCACCGTACAAGTCATCGGCGAGAAGTCACATGGAGTACTGGGTCCAATTCTAAAGGCGGTCACTTCAGAAGAGCAGACAGGCTGGTGGCGGCCCACAGAAGAAGACTAAAGGACCTAAATATGTGTATACTCTAGAGAAGAAGAGAAATGGGGGAGATATGACAGACATTCAAATACCTGAAAAATATTAATAATGTACGAGTAAGACAGGGGATCCTAGCACGAGTCTGAGAGGGGAGACTGAGATAATAATATACGAGTAGAACGGGGGATCCTAACACGAGTCTGAGAGGGGAGACTGAGATATTAATAATGTACGAGTAGGACGGGGGATCCTAACACGAGTCTGAGAGGGGAGACTGAGATAATATACAAGTAGAACGGGGGATCCTAACACGAGTCTGAGAGGGGAGACTGAGATAATAATATACGATTAGAACGGGGGATCCTAACACGAGTCTGAGAGGGGAGACTGAGAAGCAACATCAGGAAATATTTTTCACAGAAATGTGAATGGATGCATGCAACTCTCTCCTGGGGTTGTAGGTGAAGGCTAAAACAGTAACAAACTTCAAGAAGGCATGGGATAAAGTACAGAGGATCCTTAGTTGCAAATACATGAATGAAATAGCGAACACACAACCTACAGGAATAGCCCATTTTGTAACAAGAGGGGGGTGGTGGGGGATTCGTCTATTAGGCTACAAATTAAGGGAAGGCCAAATGACTGCCGGCATGATTAAAAGATGAAGTGAAAGAGGGTATTTTAGCCAAAACAACAACTTTCAAAAACTGTAAAAAAAAGGATCCATCTGAAGAAAATAGGAAAAGCGTAAGCATTAGCAAATTACATGTAAAACATTGATAAGGTAGGCTAAAAGAGAATATGAAAAGAAGCTGATCACAGTGGAAAAAACTAATAAAAATGTTTTAAAACATTTCTTCAGCAGGAAGCCTGTGAGGGAGTCGGTTAGACCAGGGGTGCTCAAACCAGTCCTATGGGTTCCCCCAGCCAGTAGGGTTTTCAGGATATCCCTAATAAATATGCATGAAAAATATTTGTTACACAAGAGGTAGTGCATGCAAATAAATCTCAATCATATTCATTAGGGATATCCTGAAAACCCGACTGGCTGGGGGGCCCATAGGACCGGTTTGACCCCTGGATTAAACTGTTAGACGACTGAAGGGTTAAAGGGGCACTTAGGAAAAATAAGGCCATTGCAGAAAGACTGAATGAATTCTTTGCTTCAGTGTTTACTAAAAGGATGTTGGAGAGATACCTGTGCCGAAAACTGTATTCAATGGTGATAATTCAGAAGATCTGATACATCTTCCAGCTTCTCTGTGATTTGTAATAAGGCAGATTGAAAATGTAGAGTAGGAAATCGCCCGGACCGATGGTATAAACTCCAGAGTTCTGAAAGAACTCAAAAATGAAATGCAGGTCTGTTACCGGTCATACGTAACCTATCGTTGGGATCGTCTATCATGCCTGAAGATTGGAGGGTGGCCAATATAATCCTGATCTTTAAAAAAGGCTCCAGAAGTGATCCAGGAAACTATAGACCAGTGAGTCTGTCTTCAGTGCTGGAAAAAATTGTGTAAATTATTCTAAAGAAGAAAAATCACAGAACATATAAAAAGACATGATGTAATGGGACACAGCGAGCATGGATTTACACAAGGGAGGTCTTGCCTCACCAAGCTGCTATTTTTTTTGAAGGAATTAAACATGTGGATAATGGTGAGCTGGTGGATGTAATGTATTTAGATTTTCAGAAGGCGTCTGACAAAGTGCCTCATGAGGGACTCCTGAAAAAATGAAAAAAGTCACAGGATAAGAGGCAATATCCTATAGTGGACTGCAAACTGGTTAAAAGATAGGAAACAGAGTAGGACTAATGGTCAGTTTTCTCAGTGGAGTTATCCGGCTAACTTTGTTATCCAGACCTCATTAAGACTTAAAGAATAGGCACTACTTATCACTGCAGCACAAGATCTTGCCAGGTACTTGAGACCTGAATTGGACACTGCTGGAAACAGGATACTGGGCTCTATGGATCCTCGGTCTAACCCTGCATGGCAAATTCTTATGTTCTTAAGAGGTCAGTTGGGTCAGCCAGAGCCAGGTCCATAGGCTATGGAAAAACTAATAGCGAAAGGTGAAGTGAGAATGCATGGAATAAAAATTATAGTCCCGACCACTATATATAGAAATGTAAAATAATAATGTGATAAATTGATAACTGTTATATTTGTAATTATGTTAAAAAAACAAAACAAAAAAAAACCTATATACAACTCTCCAAAAAACAGAGTCAGTGCTGCAGAGTGATGGCCAGTTACTATCCAGAAAGGCCAGAGGACTGTAAGAACCACATTATTACTGGTGAATATTTAGATAATTATATAGCCTTATATTAAACATACTGAGGGAGGGGTTCTTGCTGTGAACTAAGTAGGGGATCTTTGTATGCTCATCTAAGATAGCGGGAAGAGAAGACCAAAAAACCCCAAACTGTCCTGGCTAAAGAGAGATGCCATACCCTATGGCTGGCAGCTAGGATGCATCCTTGCAGTGTGCACAGAATGAAAGAGCAGTCTGGATGGGTCAAGCTGGTCCATTTGGCCTTTTTTTTTAATGGTTTACTATGCTCACATACATCCCCCAATTTTGCATAATTTTTATGTTGGCCTAATAAAAAAAAGAGGCACCAGTTTCAGCTACACAAACCATATCTAGGAACACAAGGCAGTGTTTATACAGCCACACAAAGCAGTAGGAAATCCTTAGAGAATCGGCCCAGACACCCACGTAAAGGCAGACCCAGCTCTGTTCTGAATAGGCTACTTTGAGATTGTGATATCAAAAGAAAAATTCGTATACATGGATGTTGTTGTATTTTTCTCTCTATGTAACTATTTTATCTAGCTCCAATTAAAAAAAAATTTCTATATCATTGCATCCATAGTACCCTATTTTTCCAGGGACCATTATGGCAACAAACCTTTAAAATCAAGAAACAAAATATTGTAAAGAGCAATAAAAGGCACATTTCTCACTGGATTTTTTTTTTTTTACCTCCATGTAGAGATGCTCCAGTCTTCAGTTTTGTACATTCAATAAACATGTTATATAAACACTCATGCACATGTACAAAACCACAATGTGGAATCAGAGTATTATATACATTGAAAGTATAACATCAGGAGCAAATCACCTAAACACAGGCTAATACAGCTTTTGTCCCAATCGTCTAACCAATCCCCAGATTTTAAATTAAAAAAGATTAAAGTCTAAAAGCTTGCACATTGGCAACAAGCTCTCATGAAAGCTCATTTTAGTTGATCATAACCCAAAACTTGGCTCCTCTTTCTACAGTATTGTCTCCAGCGTGTTCCTGTTACAAGACCGCCTGTGACCCTAGAGTGACGGCTACAGGGCAACAATGCAGCAGGAAATGTTCCCACCGAGGGAACCCTGTGACACTGTAAACCACGAAAAAGAGGAAACAAAATGCCAACCCCAGATGAAAAAAAAATAACATTTATTTATTCAAACTTCTAATCCACTGATCCACAAATCTCAGCGGAGTACAAAAAAAACAACCATATAAAATAAAACTGGACAAAAAATAACTTAATATTAAAGCAGCTCTAGCAAGTAAGGAGCAAAAGCTACCGGAAATCTGAAAGGTAGGAGGCGGAAGGAAATCCCATCAGTCAGGGAAGGCCAGGGTAAACAAATAAGACTTTAGCAGCTTCCTGCGTTAGTGTCATTTCCAGCTTCTCTTTCTGATCACATTCCCCAACATGCAAGCAACCTACCCAACGCAATGTGTTATAAAGGCAAAATATAATCCTGTCTGCCCCCAACTTACACATATAAGAAAAAAAAATTGGCCAAAAAAAAAATGTTCCACCTAGAATCTGATTTTCTGGCTTAAGCGTACCCCCATGAGCTATTACAATTAAGAGGGGGATCCAGTCCCCAAGGGACAGACCAGCAGAATATAAATATAGAAAAATAGAAAGCAGCAGTGACTGGGAACAGCAAGCTAAGAGCAGCCAGACCCGGCGTGACTGGGGGTGCATACTGTGCATTTGCAGAGGGCAGCACAGCTAAACCCACCGGCGGCTAAAGAGGAAGAGAGGCCAACGGTAAAGCTCAACCCGCCACCGCCGCAGTGCTCCATGTGCACCAGTGCACAACTTTTCCTGTGGGCACACACAACTTCAGCTCCATTCCTGCCCCCTCCAAGAGCAGGAAGGCCAGTGGGTCGTGATGGGGTTCATCGGACCAGGCCCAAAGAGAACAGGAGGCTGTGTGTGTGTGTGGGTGTGTGTGTGTGGATGTGGGACAGCCTGTATGCATGTGTGTGTGTTTGTGTGAAAGCTTGTGTGTAGGTGGCTGTGTGACAGCCTGTATGTGCACCTGTGAGAGCCTGTGAGTCAAATATAGCCTCTCACAGGCATGCGCGCACACACACATATGTCTGTGAGGGACAGAGAGCCTGTGTATGTGAGAGAGAGGGAATATGTGTGAGAACACAGGCATGTATATGAGATATGGAGTGTGTGAGAGAATCAATGCGTTACTGTGTGTGAAAGAGAGAGAAAGAAAAGGTTTGTGCAGCACTTTCTCCCCGAAGCCACAAAAATGTCAGGGTGAATGGAAATCAAAATATCCCAGGTATGCAGAGCAGGAGATTTTTAAATCCTTATTATTTTTAATTATTGGGTGTAATCTGATGTTTTGAAATATGTTTTTTTGAGAAATATTAGAACATTTTGTAAGTATTGGATTTTTTTTTTAAATATTTTGTTGGTGTTTGGGAAATCTTGGATATTCACTAACTGATTTGAAATATTTATTCTTTTTATGAATATAATGTTACTATTATGCTTTATATTTCTTGATTTTATTATTGAATGTTTTATGAAGAATGGTCATATTTCTGTTTTTCCATTGTTGTTCTGCATATAGAGGCTGGCTTGTTGTGGGTTTCAGTTCAGTTCCTTCTCAGCATGTTTCTATTTATACTCTCTGGTCACTTTATTCTGTATTTGGTCAGGTTCTGTCTGTATTCTGTATATGTGACCAGGGTGAGCTGTTTTTCTGGCATGTAGTTTCTGTGTAGGGATCTACAGCAACCTGACTTGTGCTGTTTTCCTAACAGGAGGTGCGCATTAGTGTTCTAGGGCCTGGTGTAATTGCAGTGTTGCCTTTTCTTAGATAAGGTTGTTACTGTTTGAGTGCTGGCAGTTAGGATTGTTTTGGTATGGGAGGTTTTCTATATTGTAATGGTAATTACATTTATTCATGGCTTTCTGAGCTGCCATTATACACTCCATAGGAGTTCCAAGTGTCTTTTCTGCAGAGTTTTCTGTATGGCACCTCAGCAGTGCATGTAAATATAATATATATATATATATATAATTTATTTATTTAGTGATTTTTATATACCGCGGCACGTAAATATATACATCACCTCGGTTTACAGTAAACAATAAATTAGCAACAGGCTAATTTATTGTTTACTGTATATATACAGGCTATATATATCTATCTATATATATATGTTATAAGAGATATTTGGACTCAGACAGTACTTTTGATTGTTCTTTTTCATGTAAAATTTGTTATAAGTGCATAGGAAATTCTGTGTGGCTGTAGATAGTGTGGAAGTGTGGAGTGATGGTGGTGTATAAAGCTGTAATGTTTCCCTAGGATATGTATTACCCTTCCCTTGACCATGGGTTCTGTGGGGGGTGGATAGATGTCAGTTTTTAAAAATACAGATTACTGAAGGGAGCTGGGCTTTATCTGATGGGCTTAGAACAGAGACTGAATGAATCGTGGGGGAGGGCCAGCACAGTAATGGTTCGCAGCCTCACCACTCAGCCAGGCAAAGACACCTTGAAGCATTGGGCCAGATGCAACAGACAAATCACAAAAAATAAATCTAGGGTAGATATTAGGAAGAAGGTAAGCGCTAGAACACGTTTCCTAGGAAGATTGTGGAGCTTTCTTCCCTGGAGATTTGGAAGAGATGTACCTCTGCATTTAACAGTCTGGAGAAGCGTATGTACCAAGCAAAACACGAGGAAGGGGCATTTCCTAGTCTCGAGTTTTACAAGACACTTCCCGCCTGGTACTACCAATTCATCTAAAGCCCTGCTTTCCCGGTACGTCAGTCGGAGGTCCTCCCCTTGGATGCATTTGCTTGAAGGGTAGGAGTGTTGGCACTACTATTACTTAGTTTGTTCAATGTAAAAACTTCTTTTTTATTCTGTTCTATGTAAACCGCTAAATGTAGCGAAAGTTACTGTTCCTTGTGAACCGGGGTGATATGTATATTATACAGGAACCTCCGGTATATAAATTATATTACATAAATAAATAAATAAATATTACTACTACTTATTTCTAAAGCACTAGTAAAGACATACACAGCACTGAACAGATACACATTTAAAAAAAAAAAAAAAAAGTCAATCCCTGCTCATTAGGGGACTATCCTACCAAATTTTAGCCAACTCTGTCCATGGGGAGGGCCCCTGATACATGCAGACGGAGAGATACGGCAACAACAGGTATTCTGTATCAGTGGAATACACCTATAAACAGTGGGGAGGTGGACAGTAAAGCCTGAAAAGTATTTCAGAGCTGGCCTGGCGATTCAAGGACAGAGTTGTGCACCGTCACGTGGAGGGACCAGAGTTCGATCCTTAGGCCAGCTGGGGTTAGGGATCAGCTCCAGAGCAAGAAGGAATCTTAGTCATTGTGCAATGGTGACACCTAGTGGCCAGATTTTGGGCCCATATTGCAGGATTCCATTAGGAGGCATGGTGCATGGGTCCCCGGCTGAGGACTGTCACTGAAGTTACTGGAATAAATTAAGATGAGAGGGAATTAAAAAAAAAAAAAAAGGGGAGGAAAAAAATCCCTCGTTGTGAATGAAAGGTCAGACACCAGATACCAGATCTAGTTACGACTGAGCTGGAAGCCCAAAGGCGCAGGAGAAAACTGCCGAGCCCAGAGAAAGTATTTCAGTCCGGCACATCTGTAAGTCACGTGGGAGCTGCTTACATGGAACCGTTTGCTTTCACAACTGCTTTCAAGTCTAATCAATAAGAATATTTGCAGTCTGGATCCAAGAACCGTAGCGACACTAGCAAATAATTTAATACAGATGTAACATCAGCTTGGGCTCCCACTGATGTCAGAGACCGCAGGAGTCTGGCTTACTTCCAACCATGAGCAGCACCCTTTCATTCAGGCCCAAACATATTTAACCCACTTGCTGAACATCAACTTTGTGAAAGCTTTCAGCTTCATTTTTAATGGACCAGGACATTCCTCCTCAACGTATCTCGTATGCAAGGAACGCTGGAACACCGACTCCCAGACGTGCCCGCCACATCTGTACGAGGCCTGCTTACACCTCCGGCAGTGTAAGAGGGGCTGCCGCACGTGTGCACGCATCAGGCACCACGGGGAAGCTGTCGGGCAGGAGGGCGTTTGTAACTCCTTTCCCACCTGCTTTTTCTTGGGAGGGGAAGCCAGGGGGAGAATGGGGGAGAGAAAGTCTCCATCATCGCTGGACGGCGACACCTACCACCCAGACGCAAGGTGCGACCCGGCCAAGGCCTGCCACGGCAAATGGCGGGGCTAAGTGGGGAATTATAAAACAGAGGGGAGAACACCGGGCAGTTGCAAATGGCACCGTTACGGGCAACTTCCAATTGAGCTGGAAGCCATGCCAAAAAAAAAAAAAACAAAAAAACCCATAGACACAAGGGTCAACGACTACATTTCCAGGAGGGAAAGAAAGAGGCTCTGGCAAGCAAAAGGTTTCTCCCAGAACAGAAGAGGAGAAAAAAAAAACTCATGGGTTCAAACAACCCACCCATCACTGACGAATTTTAGGGCTGCTGAGAATGAAACCCGTTTTCTGAAACAAATCTCCTTACAACACCGCATCTACCGAGCAGACCTGGCTGCAAAGAAAGCTGCTGGCGGGAGAGCGAGTGCAGCCTAACAGCCAGGTGAGGAAGCAAATCCCCCGGGCAACCAAAGACTTCTCTCTTTTACTCCATCCGGTGACTGGATCCCTCCCCATCCACCGAGCTCGGAGCTCGCATCCACCCTCTCCCTCCCATAACCACTCGGAAACCCCAGGAGCCCATGCCCATCTCTCTCTCTCTCTCTCTCTCTGCTGGTCCCTGCCGGTACAGAGTAACTCACAGCTCCCGCCTTTGAAACGTTGCACGCCAGCTTTTCCCGCCGGGCAGCGCCAGGTGCTGTTGGCAGGCAAGTTTCAATCAGAAGACGCAGCACCTCGTGCCGGCAGAGGGTCTGCGGCAGCTGAGACGGGCTGCACCTGCTCTACGGCGCCACGAGGGGCGCGCAGCAGGGGAGAGGGCGAGGGCCGAGAGGTGGGGGCAGCAGAAAACTCTGGGAAGAGAGAAATGGAAGGCAAAGTGAGGGGGGGGAGGTCAAGGAAAGGCTTTGCTTTTTTAAGCAAAGCCTTGAAAGAACAGAAACTAACATAGCTGTAGTCAAGTCAGAAAAGGCAGCACTTAACCCAAGGAGAGTATCGCTGTAAGATGGAGGAAATGTGTTTCATGTTTAATTATGTTTGTGATTATTTACTTAATTGTAATTCTTTATTATAGTTTGTTTTTTTTTATGTTTGTGTCTGAATTTTGCTTTAATAATTACGTTGATAAGTATAATTTATGTTATGCTAATTCAATGTTTTAAATCACATTCAGGTCGATCCAGTAAGGCCGCGGTAAAAACAGTGCGGCAGTGTCAGGCGCACCCTTCCTCCCCGCACGCACAGTTCTCTTCACTAACTCCCCGATACTCTCCTCTAATCGCATGCAAACGCATGCCGCGGCTGTGAAGCGTTAGGGAAGGGTTATGCCCGCGCAACCCATTTTACTGTATAGGCGCTGTAACAGCGCCTATACAGTAACCTGGGTGCCCTGGTACCTGTCATTTCAAATGACATTTGAAATGACAGGCACCAGGAAGTGTAAAAAAGTTTAAAAAGTGTAAAAAACAAAAAACCTGTGTGTTCTATAAAAAAATAAAACAATTTTAAATACCTGTCGGAGGGCCGTGGGTCCAGGCGGCCGGTGGGCGGCGGGCAGCCATCAGCGGCATCTGGTAGTCCCTTCTCCCTTCCTCCCTCCCTCCTCTGCCTGGATGAGCGCCAAAATCGCACGGGCAGGTCGGCAGCGGCAGCGGGGGGGCGGCAGCAGGATCCGGGAGCGGCGGGTAGGCAGCAGCGGGGTCCGGGGGGGGCAGCGGCAGCGGGGTCCGGGGGTGGCAGCGAGATCCGGGGAGCCAGCAGCGGCAGCATGTTCGATCGGGCAGGCAGGTAGGTGGCAAAGTAAAGATGGCCGCCTGCACGGGAAAATCGTGCAATTGGCCGCTGAAGACGTGACGTCACGACATTTGGCGTCACGGGGTGTGACGTCACGTCTTCAGCGGCCAATTGCACGATTTTCCCGTGCAGGCGGCCATCTTTACTTTGCCACCTACCTGCCTGCCCGATCGAACATGCTGCCGCTGCCCCCCCCGGACCCCGCTGCTGCCTACCCGCCGCTCCCGGATCCTGCTGCCGCCCCCCCAGCTGCCGCCCCGCCCGTGCGATTTTGGCGCTCATCCAGGCAGGGGAGGGAGGGAGGAAGGGAGAAGGGACTACCGGATGCCGCTGATGGCTGCC
This sequence comes from Rhinatrema bivittatum, assembly GCF_901001135.1. Taxonomy (NCBI): domain Eukaryota; kingdom Metazoa; phylum Chordata; class Amphibia; order Gymnophiona; family Rhinatrematidae; genus Rhinatrema; species Rhinatrema bivittatum. Next base: position 559,623,630 of record NC_042617.1, on the reverse strand, counting down.
CGCCGCCCACCAGCCGCCTGGACCCACGGCCCTCCGACAGGTATTTAAAATTGGTTTTTTTTTTTCTATAACACACAGGTTTTTTGTTTTTTACACTTTTTAAACTTACCATAGCAGGCCCGAGCCTTGCTACTTTTTCGTTTGTTTTTTTTTGCCCTGGTCCCGTCCGGTCTCCTGCAGCCCCGTCCGGTCCGGACGGGGCTGCAGGAGACCAGGGCGGGTAAGCAATGTTTTTACCCTACATTACACTACACTAACTCCTACTAGGGGGAGGCGGTAAACTAGCAGGTTAAGGCCGCGGCAGAACAGCGGGTTACGGAGGAGATAATATCAGCGCCCGTTACAGTATCGCAGGGGAATAGCTAATTCCTTCATTATACAGCTTTTTCGTTCATTTACATGCCGGGTTATGCGTCATTTACATAAAGCTAATTCCTTCATTATACAGCTTTTTCGTTCATTTACATGCCGGGTTATGCGTCATTTACATAAAGGGTTATGCGTCTGTTTTCAGAAGCGATACGGACGCGTGAAACTGGAGACTGTATCGCCGAATTGCCTTGCGCGCCCGAATTGTGCGCTACGAGCACGTTACAGACGGGCAATCCTCGAGCGGACGATACTGGATCGACCTGATTATGAGAACATAAGAACATGCCATACTGGGTCAGACCAAGGGTCCATCAAGCCCAGCATCCTGTTTCCAACAGTGGCCAATCCAGGCCATAAGAACCTGGCAATTACCCAAACACCAAGAAGATCCCATGCTACTGATGCAATTAATAGCAGTGGCTATTCCCTAAGTCAACGTGATTAATAACAGTTAATGGACTTCTCCAAGAACTTATCCAAACCTTTTTTAAACCCAGCTACACTAACTGCACTAACCACATCCTCTGGCAACAAATTCCAGAGTTTAATTGTGCGTTGAGGGAAAAAGAACTTACTCCGATTAGTTTTAAATGTTCCCCATGCTAACTTCATGGAGTGCCCCCTAGTCTTTCTATTATCTGAAAGAGTAAATAACCGATTCACATCTACCTGTTCTAGACCTCTCATGATTTTAAACACCTCTATCATATCCCCCCTCCGCTGTCATTTCTCCAAGCTGCAGGAAGGTGTAAATCACTTACAGGTCGATCCAGTAAAGTGTGCTCCGTCGGAGCGCACTGTCACCCTGCTCTGGACGTGTGTTTTCCCTTACCCCTTATTCAGTAAGGGGAGGAAAACACGTGGCCCACCCGCGGCACCTAATAGCGCCCTCAACATGCAAATGCATGTTGATGGCCCTATTAGGTATTCCCGAGCGATCCAGTAAGTAAAATGTGCAGCCAAGCCGCACATTTTACTCTAAGAAATTAGCGCCGCCCAAAGGTCGGCGCTAATTTCTTCCGGCGCCAGGGAAGTGCACAGAAAAGCAGTAAAAACTGCTTTTCTGTGCACCCTCCGACTTAATATCATAGCGATATTAAGTCGGAGGTCCCCAAAAGTAAAAAAAAGTAAAAAAAAAAAAAATTTGAATTCGGCCCGCGGCTGTCAGGCCGAAAACCGGACGCTCAATTTTGCCGGCATCCGGTTTCCGAGCCCGTGGCTGTCAGCGGGCTCGAGAACCGACGCCGGCAAAATTGAGCGTCGGCTGTCAAACCCGCTGACAGCCACCGCTCCAGGCCAAAAGGAGGCGCTAGGGACGCGCTAGTGTCCCTAGCGCCTCCTTTTCCTCGTTTGCACCGCGTCGCCTAATTTAAATACTGGATCGCTCGCACCGGCGAGGGGCCGGTGCGCGCGCCGGGAGAGCGGGCGTTAGTCCGCTCTCCCACAGACTTTACTGGATCGGGCTGTTAGTCTATGATGTGCGGTATAGAAATAAGGTAAATAAATAAATAAATGGGAGGAAGAGAGCAAGGCTGCAGGAGCAGAGAATCAGCCAAGTGATTCTCTCTCTCCTGACTGGTAAGCCTCTGGTACATGTTTCAAACCCAGGTTAAGGAGAAGCAAACATTCTGATTTGATAACTATTTCAGTACCAATAAGAGCATATTTTCTATTAAGAGAAGGGTTTATTAGCAGAATAAATTGTACAGTGCAAGCAGCTGAAGCTAGTTAATTTTTTCATAATCATTAAAATGTGATTGTTAGGTCTGGCTTATCCCTAAAATCACCACCACAGGGGAAATCAACCAGCACACTGCTGTCATAAGGAGGATCACATGATACAATAACATCTGTCAGCACACTGACAGGCGGCAGGATGTGCATTGTCAGGACAGACAGACAAACACGCCAACGCACCCACTCACCTGCCCCAGCTGTTTGGGGAATGACTAAATTTCCAGGAGGGAAAGAAAGAGGCTCTGGCAAGCGAAAGGTTTCTCCCAGAACAGAAGAGGAGAAAAAAACTGATAAAGCAGGACCATGAGGTTCGGGAGGCCTTTAGCCTAATCAAAAGCACCTCGATCTAGACCAAAACCAAGCTTAGGGAATAAGTGTTGCCGATGGTGTCCCTTATACCGAGGGCAGGGCCGGCACGACCATTAGGCGGGACCAGGCAGTCGCCTAGGGTGGCATCAGTGGGCGGAGCGCCAACGGGGAACGCGAGGGCGCCATTTTAAAAATGTCAAAGAAGGGTGACCACAGTCATGGAGCACTCGCTAGGTGAGAGAGAGAGCGTGCACATAATTCTATATATCTACCCCTGTTCAGAGGGCACGTTCAACTCGGGGGGGGGGGGGGGGGTGTTCGATATTACAGTAGTCTGCCTAGGGTGCTACAGACTCTTACACCGGCCCTGACCAAGGGCAGGTTTGGCAGGAGAACTGGAAGGCGAACTGTAGTAACAAGCCAAATCCAGTCACCCTGCCTGCTTACGCCAGCTGCGCTAGCAGGGGTAGAGCGTGGCACACATCTTCTGCAGGAAGAGAGCTACTAAAAATAACCCACAAATCCTTTTCTTCTTATGGAATGTTTCTGGTGTGCAACTCAGGGATCGATAGCTATAGGTTCTCCCATAGGCCCCACCGAGGTCAATATCCAGTACGTTGGTGAACAGCTAATGTATCCAACTAAAGGTGCCCAGTGGATAAGCCTCCCACTGAATATATGGGGAGTTATATACATCACTTTACAGACTTGTGCACATAACTTTGGGGGAGGAGAGTGCTCACTATGTGCGCACAGTGGGTAAACTTTAGGCCCATCCTGAAAGTTCTCCCTCAAAGCCTCTTTCTGTGCAAATAAAATGTATGAGGCCAGTGGGAGGGAGACAGTCAGATTTAGGGGTTTCTGCGGGTGTGGCAGGCCCTGCCTGCACCGTGGTGCCGTCTCCAGTGCACTGAACTGAAATGTTCCCCAATGTGGTTACCCCGACGGGGGGCCGGCAGTTTTCAGTCCCTTCCCTGGCTATGTTCAGGGGTTTCCTGCAAACCCTCAAAACCTATGCAGGCTTCAGAGTCCCCTCACAGATGTAGCCCAACTGGCCTACAAACTTGGGGGGGGTTCATAGATATATATAGATATATATATAGATACAGAGGCGGCCTTAGATATAGGTTTCTTCACAGGGGTTTATTTAGAAACACACACCCCGCAGATTGCTTTTATGCTAGCAGTGTTTCTCCTGCTTCTGCAGAAACAGCTCCTGACACTCTACACCTACATTCACAGGGTGGCCAGGGAATGAGATCCCTCCTGCAGGCTACCTGGGAGTCAAAGAACCCTTTTCTCAGTCCTTCCCGGCATCCACCTCCATGGCGGCTTCTTCTTTAGGGAATGGCCAGTCCATCAATACCTCCATGTCCTCCCCTTCTTCTGATGCCTGCCTCACGAGCCGCCACGCCCTCCTGTGTTTGTGGACCTGTGTGCTTAGGGCTGTGGGTGTTTCCACCCTCATGGCTCCCAGAAGCCCCACCCCCAGGCTTCCATTGGTCCTGATCTTCCCTACAGCTGATGGGAAATGTAGTTCTCCACTCTTTTCCCCTGCCTTGCGGGGCTGGCCCCCCCCTGCCAGGGTAACTGCCCCTAACGACAGCCAACCCTAATCCACTGGTGCCAACACAGCAAGGCATCTCAGGAACGGGCCCGACGGTGGTGAAGCAAACCCGCCTCCCTCTGCTTCTCCCTCCCTTCTGCATTCAGGAGACAAAAAGGCTACGCCCTCCTCATCTAGATTTTGAGCCACAAGAAAATCAGTGGCGATAGTCTGAGGCAATTTTAGTGCGGCCCCCTGAGGGATACAGTGGCTGCAATGGATTCGTATGAGTTCCGGCACGTGTGGCCACCCGCGCGGATTTTACGGATTCAACGGATTTTGTGTGTCTGCCTCCGTGCCACGTACTCCCCGTTACTCCTGCTTCGGTTATCTGGGGCCCGTGGTCGGGTGGTCCTGTCACAACGGGTAACTCCATTAACTGCAGAAAGACTTTGCGCATTAACCTCAGTGTGGATTTAAAAAAAAAAAAATCACAGGAAACCACAGTTGTATTTTCTGTACCATTCGCCTCTCTCTGAAGGCTGTACAGCGCCGCACACCTGCAATTAAGCAATTCCATGTAACCAGATTTCCTGTTCTGCACGAGGTGAGCCGACACCCATGCATGGGTCACTTGGCACGAAAGCATTAGGAGCACCTCTGCACATGCGGTCAATCTGTTGACTTTGGCAGTTGAAGTAACCAAGATCAGAGAAGAAGGAAACATGAAATCTTCAACCTCGGCTCTTGAGAATCCCTACTCCCAAACTCACTGAATGTGAGCAGGACTGGAGCGAACCACCACTGCTGCTGCTGTTAGTAGGGGCCGCTGCTACCTCCCACCCCTCCCCCAAAGCGCTAGGCCACACCGAAATGGAAGTCTCTTTGTGGAGGGGAAAGGGAATAGGCAGAGGCCGAAAGCAAGGGGGGGGGGAGGTAAAGAGAGAAAGCAAGCAAAACAAAACATATGAGAAAAAAATGAGCTGGGGAGGCGAGAAAGGGTCAGCGTTGTGTAGGAACTCAGACTGCGCAGTAGCGCTCAAGCGTTGCTAGCAGAATTGTGGTGGGATTCCCGGGGGCTGTCCGGCATACACAAGTGAGCACACACACCAGCCTGAGTTTATCTTGAATCAAGCTCTCCATCAATTGAAAACAGTTTCCCTGGAACAGAAACGCCGTACAAAGGCGATTGTAATTACAGAAAATCCAAGAAATCCAGCCAGGAAGCATCTCCTACAGCTCTGCAAACTGCATCCATTCCAGTTTCGGCAACAAGGTTCAACATACAGAAAAAAAGGCCTCAAGGTCTCAACCGTAGAATATTAGCTCTCGTTAATAACCGTTGATCCCCGCTCTTCTTCTCCCACCAGCACCCCCCTCCCACTAAATCCCATTTGTCACATCACAAAAACCAGAGGAAGCATTTCAGGCAGTGGACAGATGGGTTTTCATATTCACGCGAACATGGCAAAGCCTGAATTAAGGCCATGCCAGCTGAGGAAACAATGATTCAGCAGGGCGAGAGAAACAGATTTTAGGTGAGGCAGGGGTGGGGGACGTGAAGCTTTGATTTTGTTAATAATTAGAGGAGATGAACAAAGAGCCAAGAGTGGGCCCATACGGCAGCATGGCTGTGAGCTCATGACGTCACTTACCACTCGTCTGCACAGAAGTCTCCATCCAGTGCATTTACCACACCAGTGCCATCACCTGGCATTTTAAGGCCCAGGGCAGGCCAGCATATTTGCACCCCTTCCTGCCACTGGCCCCTCTCCCAGTTATGGTGCCAGTTTCTGCCAGGAGGAGAAAGAATACACAGGACACAGCTGCGCTCCCTATTTTGCTGTCTAGGAAAGGCACAGCAGAAGGGGGGGACCATTTACATAACCAAGAACCCTGCATTTGAAGAGGCAGAAAGCATTACCGCCTACTTAGAGCAGCAATAGAGTATCTAATGACTTCTCAACTCTGCTTCTTCCTCTGTGGGTCTTAACTCCTGGCTGTTTCAGTTCTCTCTGCGCACCTTTTATTATGGCCACGCGCCACCTAAGTCTTCGCTCCCAAGGTCACCTTTTCAGCAGAGCCTGCTCCGTTGTACTTGGGAAATATTAGTGAGGCATTAACTCTGGGACTCTGGCAAGAAGTACGGCAACACCGAATTTAGTTCAGTTCATAATGGGGAGCAGCACCCCCCCCCCCCCCCGAATCTGCCTGTCTGTCGGGACTGCTGGAGTTCGGCTCCATTTTAGAGGTGATGAACTTTGGGGCCCCCCGAGAGTCAAAAGAGAAGAAGCAATGCTCCGGGGAAACCCCTACAGGCCGAAGGGCAACACTGAGAGGTTCTCCTGTTCCCTATGTCTGGGGGGGGGGGGGGGGGGGGGGGCGGACTTGTGTCACCGCCAAAGCCATCCCATGGAAGGGGAGGAAAGGAAACCCCCACTAGGTTACACAAAGTCAGGCAGGAGGATCTTTCATTCAGCTCATTTCCTCTTGGAAACTAAATAAATATCAGAAGGAAAGGGAGCAAACGTTATTCCCGCTTGCTCCAACTGCAAAAGTGAATCACTTGGAACATTTCGGTGGTAGCCCTGGTGTTCTGAGGGGCAGACAGGGCCGGATTAACACATTTCTACACCCCAGGCCAAAGCACAATTCCCCGCCCCCTCCCCCCCAAATGTTGATTTCTAATTTTCAGTTTAATATGTAATAATCCCTGCCAGTTATTTGAAACGCATTTAAACTTGCGACGAGTGAACCCAGAAGCAAAATAAAACATGCCAAAACCAGTAAAAATATTTTCAGCCCGCCGGACCCGCATCGCCCCGCGGAAGATCTTCTGTCCGACCTGACCCGCGCTGAAATATTTTGAACCCGACCCGGCCTGCAAAATGCAGACGTCTGCCCATATAACCCATACGAGGTACGACGATTACTTCTTTGGTTAGTTCAAATCATTCACCCAGATGGCGTATTCGATACAAAAAACAGCGAATAAAATTGACATAAAATGCAGAAGATTTACATCGATTCTCATCTGACATTATAGAATTTTATTGAAATGTTTTGCATTTTGTGTCAAACTTACATTACCCCACATTAACTGATGCTGCATAAAGAAACCATAAGTTGTGTATGTTTCATGTTTTGTAATAAAAAAAAATCGCAGCCCCCTTATAATTTGGCGGACACCCCCTGTCAACTTTTTCTGCTTACGGCTTTTGGCCCTGTGAGTTAACAAAACAGGATATAAAAGTAGTAACGATATATTTTATGTACCTATTATCAGAAGATATGTAGAAGACAAGCGATATGAGCATAATGAATCACTTGGAATCACTATTGTAACGCCAAATCTGCATTTTATATGGCCTTTTCAAAATAATACTGAAAAATGTGTAAATGTTTGATTGTTATTTCTGCTGCATTATTATTTCTGCTGCGCCCTAGGCCATTGCCTAGGTTGGCCTTCTGGGGAATCTGACCCTGGGGACAGAGTTGAGAAATCAGTAACACTAAAGCAGTGCTGCCCGATTTTTTCGGGATACTGCACACCCAAGATCTGCCCCCTTCATTCCTTCATTCCCCTGGGGCCATTTATCTGTCCCTTCTCCCCGTATCCTGCAGACGTCTGTGGACAGTGCTTACCTGCTGCCGCGTCTTCCCTCTGCAGTGGGAAGTGCGCGGAGCCGGCAGGTCTCACAAAACTGTGGACACCCCCCCACACCCTCCAGCCAGCTGGAGGACATCATGCAGGCTAGAAGGTGGCGGGGTAAAATGAAGACTTTGCCACAGTTGGTAGCCACTCCAGTGGCGGCAGCAGCTCGGGCGCGCCTCAACTCTTCTTCCTATTGGGCTCTGACTAGCTGGAGGAAAAATCTGTGGCACATTTGATAAGGAAACAACTGTACCAGACAGAATGCAGGGAGCAACTTTCTCGCCTTCTATTGTCCAAATTACAGCCAGCAAATGCTACAGTGCTGGATGCTGTGCCTTTATTTATTTATTGGTTTTTATATACCGCCGTTTATCAAGATATCACATCGATGTACAGAGAACATATTAACATACGCCTTGGCGTTATAAAATGAACGCCTTAGCTTTATACATAAAACGCATTAACTTTCTACATAGAACAAGATAGTATGAGTTAAAAAACTATACGCCAAAGAATTATATATAGAACAATTATGTAAAACTAAAATTAATACAGTGAACAACTTAATAATGCGGGGGAGGGTAGGAAAAGCAATAACGGCTGAAATGGGTTTCAGAAAATCCTGCATTTCAATACAGGGCAATGGTAATTTGGCAAATTCTTATGCACCGATTTTCACAGGATATCAAAACAGTGTACAAAAAGCAAAGAAAATTCAAAGGGAAAACCGTACAAACACATTAATATCAAAACCATGAGGCCTCCGTGCACGCACTAAAGCACAGTCTGGTAGCACAGAAAATATAAAACTTGAAAACCTTGCTGCCAGTCCAAGCCTTCCATTCCAACACATTTCCTACAGAGGCAGAAATTAGGTCACTGTTTTGGTTTTAACAGGAAGTTTAATCCTCCTAGAGTGATCACAGTCCAGTTTTGTGCTCATGATGTAGTTTAATGGTTGGCATTAATTAACCCATCCCATATTACACAAGATCTCAATCTCGGCCAAAAAGAGAGACAGTCAGCTCATGGCTCACACCTTACGTTTAACTTTAGCCCAAAAGCGGCCCAGCAGCAAGGTGCGACTTCAGCTCGAGCACCGAAGCAGCATAACAATGATCAATTATATAAGCATAATTCTGTAATGACGATAGCAACACATCTAGAAGGACTCTGTTTAGAAACTTAGATCACTTTATATTACTTACATAGATTAAGGTAGGACACAGTTACAGCAGGGATCTTATGGAAATAAAGGTCTACAAAAAAACGAAGTATCTTTGCACTGGAATAAGTTTCATATATTTCTTGACTAGCTTTAGGCGACTAATACTCCCTTCATCAGGTCGAAAGAGAGTGAGCCGTGTTCTCTGGGTCTCGGCTGTCTTTGCTCCCTTCATATAACCGCCTCTCTGGAGATGTCCAAAGCACTCCATGGACTGGCGGGAGAGATCATAACCCCCCCGCCACCCCAACGGAGTCGCTGAGATTAGAAACCTACAAACATCCCTTCCATCCGGAGATAAAAAAAAAACACGTTTCAAGCGGGAGAAGGCACCTCGGCCAGCTCCAGAAATCACCACAAGGAGGAAAGCGAAAAGGAGGGGGGCGCCTCCCTCCGTCCCCGATCCTGAGGTGCGGGGCTCCGTGCAGAAAACGAATCGGGCACATGGAGCCGGCATCTCTCTCTCTCTCTCTTACACACACGCACCCCGCCGCCCGCAAGGGAAAACAATCAACACAGCCCGCCCTGCCTCCCCGGCACTTTCTGCAAATCAGTGGGGGATCGGGATCACAAACACTAAACCACCAATTCAGCCCAAACCCAGAGCCCGCTGAGCCCCAGCAAACAGCCCCGGCACTCACGTGTTTTCACCCTGCGGTGGTCCAGGCGCGCGCAGGCACCCTGCACGGCTCCGAGGCGGCGCTGCAGGCGGGCCCCGCGCTGCCCCAGGGCGGCCGCCTGCTCCTCCAGCTCCCCGAAGAGATCGGCGGCGTGGCGGGAGAGCGCCGAGAGCTGCCCGAGCAGCAGCAGCAGCGCCTGCTGGCTCAGCCCCGGCAGGGACGGGTCGCAGCCGCCGCCGCCGCCCGCATCGCCCGGCAGCAGCAGCCGCCGCCGCCGCTCCAGCGTCCGCTTCGGGAAAGGCATCGCGCGAGCCAGGAACAAAACTTCACGCCTCCGTCTTCATCGGGCCCTTTACGTTCATTAAAAAAAAAGCAAACTGCAGACAAGGAAACTTTCCGATCCTCAGGCGGCGGCGGCGGCGGCGTCCGGGCTGGGCTTCTCCCCCATACCCTCCCTCCGGTGGGTACAAAGCAGGAGTCGATCCGAGTTTGCCGCGGCTCCGCAAGTCCAGGGAAAGAAGAGGAGGGCGAGCCAGGCTGCAGGAAGAAGGCGGAAAAGTTGGGGGGGGAGAAGATCCCGCGGCGCCCGGGCTGGAAATCAAACAGGAAAGAGCCGCCTCCGAGTGCCGAGAAACCCCGCTCCGGACCTGAGAGGGAGGGAGGGCTCCGGCGCGCACACGCGCACCTCCCCGCCCCCCGCCGCCACCTGCGGCTCTCCTGAGCCGGCCCAGCCCCGCAGAGCGGCGGGGTGCTGCCACCTACCTGTCGGAGCCCGGGGCTCGCTGCCCCTTTCCAGGGAAACGGGAACCAGGCGGCCTGCTTGCAGCCGAGTCAATAGTGAACGAGGCCCACACAAACTTATTGCACCACGATTGCCCCCCTACTGCAGGCAAGATGAAGCAAGGTACTTGTGACCTGGATTGGCCACTGTTGGAAACAGGATACTGGGGCTTCATGGACCTTTTGTTCTGACCCAGTATGGCAAATCTAATGTAATAATAAATGGGGCTGAATGCAAGTTAATTGTAGGTTGGAATTGTTCCACCTCACCGGAGGCACATGGATGGGCCAAAGAAATGTAACTAAATAATACAAATAAATAAGATGGTTTTCAAAGGCTGGAAGTTTAGAACCTGTTCTGTCTGTTAGTCATTCCTTTCCCATATCTTGGGATCTCATTTACTAACAGGAGTGCTCAGTCCTATTTTTGAAGCTGAGAGCTAGCTTTGTAAATAATACAACATCTCCAGTCAAATTTTTTCTGTATAATTCTCCTATAATTTCATCTCCTCAATTTCTTGTGTATAGATTAGGTCAATATAGTGATTATTGAACATGGAAGTGTATATAATTACTAATGGCTGTATCTCTTTTCCATTGTAAGTTTGTCTTACTATAAATATATGAAAATCATAATAAAGAAAATAAAAAAAAAAAATACAACATCTCCATATCCTTTCTTCCAAATGCCAACTACCCTTTGAAATAGTTCTTCGCTTATTTTGATCTGAAGATCTGGCTCCTGCTCAGTCTTCTATGACTTCCCAATGTTTTTTATTTTCTGTCAACACAAACAATATTCGATTGGTTTAACTGGTCTATTCTTTATATTATTTTAAATAGCCATATTCAACATCAAAAAGCTATGAATATATCATTAAATGTAGGACCCACACTCACAGAGTTTGTATATCAATCAAACTCCGAAACTTTTGGTGAAGGGTCACTTTACTTTATTTTAAATATCACTTTTGTGAATATTTTTTTTTATGTTTTAGATTTTCATTAAAATGGTGACAAACTGCAAAATGCAACTTCAACTTCTTATGTCAAAAATCTCAACTCCTCTCTCAGTTTCATCAGCGATAAACTTTCAATCTTCAAATGGCTAATTTTCCTGTGTTTCTTTCTCCCAGGGTCTGATTTCAAACACGCTCACTTGAAAAAACATGGCGAACCCCGGGACCTTTTATCTCCCTCCCGGAAATGATGCGTCAATATCCATAGTTTTCAAACAGGTCGTCACTTCTCCAAACACACTGGTGTGCTACTCCCCCTATTCACAATTACACCAAACAAGAGACTTATTAAAAACCCAAAATCAAATACAGCCGTATGTTATCTTCAAAAACCGAGGTTTATAAATAGGTCCGAGACTCCCCCCACTTGAGGTCTGAATCTGCCCGTTGGATTTTCTTCCATTATCAACAAATCAGACCGCGGGAGAAAGAAACACTGGAAAATTAGCCATTTGAAGACTGAAAGTTTATCGCTGATGAAACTGAGAGAGGAGTCGAGATTTTTGACATAAGAAGTTGAAGTTGCATTTTGCAGTTTGTCAGCATTTTAATGAAAATCTAAAACATAAAAACAACTATTCACAAAAAGTGATATTTAAAATAAAGTGACCCTTCACCAAAATTTTCTGAGTTTGATTGATATACAAACTCTGTGAGTGTGGGTCCTACATGTAATGATATATATAGCTTTTGAATATGGCTATTTAAAATGATATAAAGAATAGACCAGTTAAACCAATCGAATATTGTTTGTGTTGCCACTTGGAGGTTTTCTGGAATTTGTGATTGATATCGTTTTATTTTCTGTCATCATCCTTACGTCATTCCATAGCCTCAACATTCTGACCCATAAAGCACAAGAGGGATTTTAAAATTAGTTCATCTTAAATAATCAAAACCCAGTTGACCTAAACTGTGGTTGCTTCAGTTTGTTTGTTTTTTGGGTTTTTTTTGCACTGGTTTGCTACATGGGGAAGTGGAAGATTTATGCCATTTTTTAGGGAGTTATAAAACCGTAGGGAGGCTCTCAGAGCTGGTGCTTCCTTTAGGCAAACTGGTTGGTGGCCTAGAGCGCCAAAATTTTGGAGGTGACAAAATCCTGTCAGCTAGAGACCCAGAGGGTTGCTGTGCCAGAGTCAGTACTGCCAAAGAAGGGAAGCACTGTGCTGAAACCACTCCTGTTGGTAAGAGGGAATGCTGTGCTGGAGCTGCCACCAACAGGTAAATTGGGGGAGGGTGGGGTGCAAGAGCACCAAATGCACCGACCCTGGAGGATATAATTAGGCTGGCTAAACTAGCAATCTATAATGACCCTTAGAAGTGAATTTATTTTGGGTGCGATTAAATTACTGTTGTCACTTTTGTCATCATACAACACAGTGCTGACAAATTCACTTGATTCCTGGATGGTTGCAGTGTTCCTTCCTCCCATAAAACCATGTTAACTGTTCTCTCCTTGTCAGCCTGTTATTTTACCCTTCAAATTTAAGGACCAGTCCCTCATCTGAGCAAGTTGGGGGGAACTACATGTTGACCACGTAGCACATGCCTGAGCAATGCGTACAAATGGACAGACACAGTTCATTCCTTTGTGAATAGGGACCTTCGTTTTCGGTTTTTATTTTTAAAAATTTTCCCAGGAATTTATCAGGGTTTATTATGACAAGAACAAAAACAGGAGAAAATCAGTGGAAAAATGTGACTCAATTTTCTGGGTAAATGTCGGAGTTTATTTTGGTGGAGAAAGGAAAATAAAATATTAAGCGGATGCTCGCACTCAGCAGCCACCCTCTCTCTACCCCCAGCTCCTGCTTAGCATGCCCCTTTCTTTCCCCCACCTAAATTTCAGCCTAAAATTAGGGTGAAAATCCATTTAAACCAATTTGTCACTTTTGGAAAAATCAGGGAATTTATGGGTGAAAAAAAAAAATCAGTTTAAACTGAAAACGAAGGATCCTAGTTATGAAAAACCTAAAAAAAAAACCCTCTTTTTGTTCCGTGTTCTCTTCCATACTCATAAGGCAAGGGCTGCAGCAGCCTCCCGTAGTCATAGAAATGGATGATGCCAGTGGATAAGGAGCACTATCCAGTCTGCCCATTTACACTTGACTACTGTGCTGTCACAGGTCTTCCCTCCTCCCACCACTGCCATCCCTTTGTGTTTGCCCCTTGCATCCTGGAACTCTGTCAATGTTTTGACTCCGACCCCCCCTCTGCTGGAAGCTTTTTTTCAGATATTCTTCACCCTCTTAAATAGTGAAAAAGTTTTCTCCCATTCTGAGCCTCTCTGCCTTTAACTTCATCTGATCATCTTTCATTCATTCTACGGAAAATGCCACCACTTTATTGAAGCCTTTTAGATATGTGAATGTTTACATCACCTCTTTTTCCTTCTTTTGTCTAGACTAGAGTTTACATCTTTAGCTCCCCCGGGCTCTCTGTGTATGGATTATGATGCAGGCCTTTGCACCATGTCAGAGGTCCTCCTTGCAGTGGCCTCCACCTTCTTAGTGTTTATTTATTTATATATATATATTTTTTTGGAGATGTGGGCTCTAAACCTGCACACAGAGACCCGCACAGCAGTAATACTACTTCCCTCTGTTTGCTTTGTACACCCACGTAAGCTTTCCCAGCTGCTTTGCCACACCAATTGGCTACCTTGAGATTATCAGAGATAATGTCCCGTCCCCCCAGTCACTTTCAGGGTAATGTCTCTGTGAGAGTACATCAGATATGATCAGTCTCTACATTTTTCTGTTCGCGCCCTTCTTCACACTTGCATTGTGTCAAAAGAAAACTTCCTTCCGGAGCGCACAGGCAGTATATCAAGGTGCGCTTGGAAGTTCTTTTTCCTCAGGCCAGCAGTTCCCGAAACTTATGGGGCCACGTCTGTATCTTTCTGCCACGATAACGTGGTCTCTGATTGCATTTCTTGTGATTTATCCAGCTAAATGCTGATTTTTTAGTATTTTGAGCATTATCTGGCTAAACGTTAGAGGGCATTTTCAGCAATGATCTCATAGTAACATTGAAAGCCGCTGGGATCACACTACAAGCACCATGATCTCGACCCAAGGACAAGATTTATGAAGGTATCGGATGGGTGGGGGAGGAAAAGGAGGGCCTATTACTGACACATCTTCCTAACCAGGGAGAGGGCTGGAGGAGTGGGGGAGATCCTCACCCAGCAGACACCCCCCATGATTTGTCCATTAAGGGCTTTTGGAAGGGCTTGGGGGATGGAGGGGTGATCGGACTGGCAGGGTATAACAGGTTAATGCCTGGGTCTGGCACAGCCTCCTGACAGTTTCCTGGAATACACATTCCTAAGACAGCTGCTTGCAGTAAAAGTTACTTTATCCAATGTGCCAATGTCCCTATTACACTCTCAACTTTGGCTTATTTTCCTTAAGACAGCAGGGTTTTCTTAATAAGGCACTTGGGTAGCCCACTGTATGCCAGCATAATTCCCAAAGCACTGCCCAGAACTCATTTTCTTCCCAGTCCCTTAGTGCAAGTTCCAGTTCCTAACTCAAAGGCTGCAGGCTGGTCTGTTTCCCAGCTTTGTTTCTCCCTCCTTCTGCCTCTCCTCTCTCTGCCTGGCTTAGAGTGCTTTCTCTTTTAAGCACAAGTCTAGTAGCCTCACATCAATATAATTTGCCTCAGCTGTGTCTTATCTGGGCTATTGCTTTTCCTCTATTTGGTCCTTTGAAAAAGGTCCCTAGACTACATTTCCTGGTGCGTCTGGTTTTAGGGTCCCCTATGAATCTATCATCAGAGCTCTCTCTATTAGCTTTGCTAACTGTCCCGCCTTTTCTGACTGCTTCTTTACCTATGAAAATATTGGGTAGGGTGATGGAAATCGAGCTGCGGGCCCACACCTCACTGTTTTGTTTTGTGTTTTTTTTTTTACCACACTGTGCAACTTACCTGGTTATATTCTTTGGAATATAGCCAGGTAAGCCTAAAGCAGTGTTTCCCAACCATGACCTGGAGGCACACCAATCCAGTCAGGTTTTCAAGACTGTCACAGTCATGATGCATGAGATAGATTTGCATGCAATGGACAGCCAATGTATGCAAATCTCTCTCGAACATATTCATCACAGATATCCTGAAAACCCAATTGGTTAGATGTGCCTCCAAGCGAAGGTTTGGAAACAGTGTTCTAAATTTATCTGGCTATCTGTAGCCCGACAACTTTAGACCTAACCAGCAATATTCAAAAGAGGGGCAGTGTGTGTTTGTGTGTTTATATATATATATGTATGGTGGTTCATGGAAATCAAACAGTAAATGTGGACAGTGTAATTAACAGTTCTATTTAATGTTCAGTTAATAGTTCATGCAGTGTCACAGCCAGGTGACAAGATCTCTAAGCCACTGTGAAGATCAGTCACTTTTTTCAATGGAAAATAAGAAAGTCTTTGAGCAATAGCTAATTAATGCCTGTATAAACCACTTTCAGTCTCGCTCAGATTCACTGAGTGTTGCGAGCGTGGGAAATGCCGTCGCTTGCTCGAGAAAGAGTGAGCCCTTGAACCATGGCGCAAACTCAGGGCGAGGCTCCAAGGAAGGCACCTTGGGAGGCGAGTGATTCAGGCGTGAGCTGGGCCTGGATCTTGGAACGTAGCTTGGAACCAGAAACAAGGCACACTCAGGCCTCTGCTGAGCCTGTACACACGGAGTGAGACTCAACCACACCATGCTGGTCTCTGGGGTAGCCCTCCGGCCACTCCTTGGCCCTTTCAGACCTGCCACTTGGGAACAGCGTGTGGGTCAGGGCAGATGAAGGCTGAGGACAGGACATGGCATGATATGGAACTTGAGACGGAGGCTCTGGAGACGAGGAGCTTAAGACGGAGGATCAGGAAGAGTTTAGCTTCCCGGGGAACCGCACGTAAGGGGAAACAAAGTCCCCCTTACGTTTAATTATTGTTCAGTTTTAAAAGGATGTGCTCCTCAATGCACCTCACAATGAAGCTGTCTGGCATGGCTACCCTACCTGCACTAGTGCTTACATGTCTTCTCGCTTGCATAGCTGATTTATATTTTATTTTTTAGCACGCTTTTCCTTCTGGCCTTTGGAACAACTTGCTGTATTTAAAGGTTGCATAGGCTGAGCTATGACGTTTTTGCAACAGAGTTTGCACAGTTTCCTAAGGAACAGTCATGGGGAGGAAGATTATATTAAGTACTGCAATAATTAAACAAGGATCATATCACTGATACACACCGAGATTTAAACCTTGGCCACAGAGTTGAGTTGCCTGAGTTTTCTCCTGCTTTTTGCAGGATTCTTTTTTCTTTTTATTTTGGTGGTTTCCGTCTGTTCATTTGGGTTTCCTGCTCAATTGTAACAGGGGATGGGATCTGGCATTGTGACCCTTTATTCACAATCATCCAGGGATTTCTCCCATTATTTCATATCCCCTCCCACCTCCCATAGCTCAGTCACCACAGCAACAGTTCTCAACCAGGAGCCATGCTTCAAGGGGCCTAAATCCGATTACTAGTAGTTGATATTATACAATAATTAGGCCTATCTGCATCCTCAGCCCAGCGTCATGAATGTTGCCCCTGCAGCATCCCTAGTGCTGGTTGATCCAGGTAGCAGAATAACTAGTGTATGCAAAATTTACCTCATGCAATTTACCTCTCCGGGAGACCCTAGGAGGCCCACCTAAGCCCAGGCGGTCCGGGTACCCAAAGGCTCAACCTATGGAACCCCCGGACTGTTATTGGTGAAGCTCCAGCTTACCTCTGTCTCCTCGTGTGCTCTGCCTCCTGGCTGCAGGCGCCCTCTGGGACCTCCCTGAGGGTCCTACTGCGTCAGGCCAAGGGTCCACCTCCAGCGCTACACCTCAGCCTTGGATACTATCCTTTCACGCATCTTTCGCATACATTCATAATTCAATCGTCGTGTTTAAAAAAAATCTATCTAAAGTGGAGAGATTAAGAAAGCACATTTACTTACTTCAAGTCTGAATCACAAATGGTAACTAAATGTGCTTTGCTATGTGCTTCATTTTAGATAGATTTTTTTTTAAAAAGACGATTGAGTTATGAATGTATGTGAAAGAAGCACGATAGGACAGTAAGGCTGCAGCTTTGACGACTGGCACTATTGCTCACAAGTTTCAAACTTGTGCTAATTCAGCCCCTTTTTTGTGTCTGTTGCCATGTGTCCAATACATGCAGACTTGAAGGATCTCATTATTGACCAGAGCGGTCAGTTTGCAGAATTATTTATTTATTTGTTTCAGATTGCAAGAAAAAAAAAAAAAATTTTCTGAGACATAATCTCCTTCACACTCTTTAGTGACTACAGTACCAACTGCCAAGGAATTTTCTGGCAAATGGAAGATAAAATAGCTGTTGAGCGAGAAAGACCTCACATGTGTAATTACAGCGTCTGCTGCAGTTCTGCTAACTCGAGCCTTCAGTACATCAGCTTTCAACGGCCCAACATATAAACTAGGGCTTCTTAATTTAGGTATTTATAAATTGCAAATTTAGATGTTTATTTTCCAGCTAATTAGAGGTTCTTTGTCAGGACCAAAAATTAGTGTTTGTGTTTTCACAGCACAGGCGCTATTGTTGGGTATCTTTTCCTGTTGAATCAAATATATACATTTATGCAGCTGAAAGTCGTTAGCGTGGTAAGGCACAAAAGCAAATCAGAGGATCCAGGGTGGGCAAAGGAGAGGTGAGAGAGAGGTAGGGGTATTTTTTCACATGGGGGTGTCTTATCAGGGTTTATCAGTTAAAACCTAAAATCAGAAGCCCTAAGTATAATATAACATGACATTTTGTCTTGTTCTAGGGCTTACTGCTTTTGTCCAAATAATACATATTTCTTATCTTTCCCCACTGCTTTGGAGTAAGAATTGAGCATATTTCATAATGGTCCTGTTACGACTGTTGCTGCCCGACGTCTCCAGTCCGCCCACCTTACCTTTTTTGCGACTTCTCCCGCGGTTGATGGACGTCTGGCTGCCGCGGCGTCTGCCTGCCGCGGCGTCTGCCTGCCGTCCTCTCCGGAGCCCCCTGTCCGGCTTGGGTGCTGCATCCCGCCATGTTGTCCAGGTACCATAGGGCACGCGCGCCGCACGGCCCTGCTTCTTATTCTCTCTTTGGCATGAACCTCAGGGGCGTCCCCCTGTGATAACGTCACGCATCCCGGATACAAAAGCCTACACTTTTTGCTAGCTAATCGAGTTAGCAAGGAAACTCCTTACGAAACTCCTTACGGATGGGATTTGCTCTCCGTACCTAGCTACTCTGCCTCTCCAACTTTTGGACTATATCCTAACGGGGTACCCGCTCCTCGGGGGCCTCCCTCATTTCTTTCAGGTCGCTATTAGGAACCGGTACTCGCTCCTCGAGGGCCCATGTTCGCTGACTCGCTGCCTGAACTTATCGCTTCTGCTTGGAAGAAACCGCTGCCTACATCATCAGTGAGTTACCAACTTTATTTCCTCAGAGCTGTTCCCTGGAACCAGGTACTCGCTCCTCGAGACCCTGCCTCTATTCCAGCTTCTGTGTCACCTTCCGGGAGAAACCGCTGTCACAGCCATAGAGGGAATCGCTGTTCCCGTATCCTGAGGAACCCTAAGTCCAACCGGGCTTCATCTCTACTCACTACTGCCACCTCTGGTGGCTTCTCAACTCTGTCTAATAAAAGATATAACTGTGTTGTGTGTCCCAAAGCTGAGCCTGACCTGTGGCCCCTCATGGGACTTCCCCCCATGGGCGTGATCAGCTGCCACAGTGTCCAAGGGTCCACCCAAAACCTTACAAACAATAACAGATCCTATCATCACTTTTTAAAACTCTCCCTCTCTCTGCCTTGCAACTCTTGAACTGTTTGTGCTCCATGCATCCTTTTATGTATTCACTGATGTTCTCGTTGGGCTTTGCTAAGGATCAGTGTAGCAGCAGCTCTCAGATTTGCTTGGAGAATGGTGGCTAAGGAGGATAAGCCTTCACACACACTAATATCTCCCAAAGAGTCGAACTGATTTTCCATGTAAATATGAATAGAACTTGCAATGGCTTTCTAATTAGTATTCAGTTATAAACAGATGTATCATATTTTATTTTTATTTATTTAAAATTTTTATATACCGACGTTCATAGACATATCACATCGGTTTACAGGTAACAAGGGAGTAATATTTGAACTGAGAGGGAAAGATAAAGTTACATGTAACAGGGATATAGATGAACTTGGGAGAGTAGGAGAAAATAAAGGGTCGTGACCTAGAAGAGTATTTTTCAAGAGAGAGAAACAATAACTATATTACAATTGCTTGTAGATTTTGGGGGGAGGAGGAGATTAGAAGGGGAATGTGGCCTGGCGGAGGGAGATAATTCAAGTGTAGGCTTGTTCAAATAGCCAAGTCTTTAGCTTTTTTTTTGAAGGTGGCAGTGCGGTGTTCCTGGTGGAGTTCAGATGGCATAGCGTTCCATAATGTTGGTCCCGCTAAGGATAGTGCACGTTTTTTGGTGGATAGTTGGGAGAGATTGTGAGCGGGAGTGACTAAGGATCCTTTGTAAGCGGATCTGGAGGGTCTATTGGAAGTGTGGTATTGGAGAGAGTCGTTAAGCCAGTGAATGTTTTGGTTGTGCAGGGTTTTGTGGATAATTGTAAGGCTCTTATGGAGGATTCTGGATGGGATCAGGAGACAATGGAGCTCTTTGAGGATTGGAGTGATGTGGTCTGATCTGCGTGAGTTAGTTAGAATTCTCACTGCCGCATTTTGCAGCATTTGGAGTGGTTTGATTGAGGTTGCTGGGAGGCCTAAGACAAGAGAGTTGCAGCAGTCGATCTTCGTGAAAAGGGTGGCTTGGAGGACTGTTCAGAAGTCATTATGGTGTAGTAAAGGTCTTAGTTTCTTTAGTACCTGCAATTTGTATAAACAGTCTTTGGTCATGTTGTTGATGTGTTTTTGAAAACTGAGATGGTTATCGAGAGTGATGCCTAAATCTCTGACATGTTGGGAGAAAGAGAAGGGGTGCACTGAGGGTGGAGGATTAAGGTGAGCTGGGGAGATGAAAAGAAGCTCTGTTTTTGATGTATTTAAGGACAGAAAAAATAGGGACCAGCTAGTTTCCAATGTTGTCACAAAAAAAGAGCTAGCTGTAAAGTACCACAAGTTATACGGATAATGTTATAAATTAATATTAAAAAACCAATCTTTATTCTACTAATGGTTTGAAATTTCAAATAATATTTAATGTGGAGACAAAAACCTCAGAACTGGTAAACCAAGTAATTTTTACAATGGTTTTTTAAAACCAGTGAGCTCAATCATAGGTTTCTGTATGTCTTCCTTTTTTTGTTTTTCATAAAAATAGTTTCACTTCTTAGCGTGATGATGTATTTAAGGCCAGCTTGAGGTTGGTGAGGAGGGAGTTGATTGAGAAACTGGAACCAGGTTCCCCTGTGATTCATTCATACACATACCATATGTGTATGAATGAATGAAGTAAAAATACCATCAATAAGGAGAATCCTGATGGCTTTTAGTTTTAACTGCCAACTGAAAATCTGACTAGTTTTGCCTCTGTCTACTGTCACTCTGCAGAGAAAGCAATACTGACCCTGTTAAAAAGAACAAACTACTTTCAGCAATTGGTTTACATTAATAATGACTTCTCAGCTCACAGTTCCATTAACTGATAAGCAACAAGGAATTTGTGATAAATCAGTTTAATGGGAAGATAAATGCCTGCCTTTGCAGAGGTTCACTGCTCTCCCGAGTGCCTCAGGACACAGCAGCAGACATTTTCCACAGAGAGAGGCCTCCTTTGAATGACAGCATGAACACTTTAATTTATTACGTCACTTATCGGTTCTTTTTTGGTGAAAGATACATGCAAGAAATACTGATTGGTTGACGTTGCACGCATGTGCTGGGGGCCTGACTTGCACACAGATGATAAGACATGCTTCGCAAGGTCTATTGCTGAAGTGTAGACTACGGCATAAGGCTCAGAGCACTGAATTAATTTTGGGAAATGGTTGCAGCAGGCTTGGGAGGTCAAAAAGTGAATAAAATCTGAATAGCGGACACGATGGTGAAGTAGGTTGTGTGTCTACCTAGCTCCAGATCCCCACCTCGCTTTTCTCTTTTTATGAGCAGATTAAACGCGGGACTGTTTACGACCTTTGTGCAACGGATTGCACTGTTTCTGAGAATTTATCAGGTAATTTATGGCATCAGAGCCATAACGCCGTTAGAAGGAGAAAATCAAAGTGGTGAGCTGGAAAATGGCGGCTTCTATAAGATCTCCCCAGTCTCTGGAAGTGACAGAACCTAGAGGTACAGAGGTGGCTTCTGTGGTCACGGCCTCATTGGAGACTAAATCTGAGAAATTTTACACTAAATTTGAGGTCTTTACGCTTTTGGCCGAATCTGGCAAGCAAATGCAAGAGGTACAGGCGCGGGCATCAGATCTAGAAGACTGTGTGCATCTTTTAGGAACGAAGGCGTTATCGTTTAAAACAGACCGGGACCTGCAAGCTAATAAAATAGATAATTTGGAAAACAGGTCTTGCAGGGACAATCTCCGGTCCATTGGGATCCCAGTTCAAGTTAGTGATCAGGCGCTTAGTAATGAGCATTGCAAACTGAGAACTGGGATAGCTCAACGTTTAGGTCAGAAATATCAGCAGAGAGCAAGACCTGGTCGAGTCATCACTAAATTGCTAAACAGGGCCGGTTCCAGCTTTTTTTGCTGCCCTGTGCAAACAATTACTGTGCTGCCCCCCCACCTCCCGCCCCCGTTCATTCATTCTCTGTCCTGGGACCATCAAAAAATCACCCAGTTCCCTTCAAAGATACAAACTTAAAAAACTGACACTATCCCCCCCAACCCATAGCTGGTGCCGGTATTAGGTGCCCTAGGCAAAACTTAGAGCCTTGCACAACGCCCCCCGTCCCATTCCACACACACAGTTAAGAGTTATGCATTTATATTCTACATGAAAAATATCAAAGTACAGTATTCTGAGGTAAAATATCACTTACATTATATTTACATGCACTGCTGTGATGCCAACCAGAAATCCCTGCAGAAAAAAGACACTTGGAACCCACATGGTATTAGGTCTATGGTGATGTGTGTTGGGTGTGCGCTTGACCCTCTGAAAGCCCTAAAACACTAATACACTTCCTATTAGGAAAATGCCTCACCTCAGTCACACATGCAGAACATAAACAGACCCTCACCAATTACAGAACAGAGCAACCATAAAGTAGAAATAGAAGCCAGACTCTCTATGGCATGGCGTGTAGTTTCTGTGTAGGACTCTATAGCAGCCTGACTTGGTCCGTTTTCCTCACAGGAGATGTATTGGTGTCTTAAGGCCTGGTGTAATATTTTCAGAGACTTATTGTACTTTAAAAGTGTGATCTTACATAAAATGCACACATTTACTTGTATTTAGTTTTAAACATATTGTATGGCTCTCATGGAATTACATTTTAAAATATGTGGCGTTCATGGCTCTCTCAGCCAAAAAGGTTCCTGACCCCTGCTCTATGCACTGCAACAATGAAAAAAGAGAACCATCACCATTCCTCAAACATCAAACTATAAAATCAAGAAATAAAATAAATACATAATCATAATACTAAAAGCATACTAATAATATTATTTCAAAAAAAGCTGATGAATAAAAGATCAAATAATTAAAAAAATATACAAGTATTTTAAAATGTCCCAAACACCAATAAAATATTTCAAAACAGGAGACATCAAATTTACACCTGAAAAATACAACTAAAAAGGATTTTAAAAATTCATGCTCTCCATACCTGGAAACTTTGATTTCCAACCACCTTGACATTGTCGTGGATAAGTGGGAGTGAGATGCACAAACTTTCTCTTCTCTGTCTTATCTATATACACACACGTATGCTCCCTCTCAGACAAACGCGCAGGCATCTCTAACTCTTCTTTGGTTGGGATCTGCCAGCAGACTATCAGGCCCTCATCTTCATTTCAGCTGCTGGCAGGTTGGAATCCACCTGCAGCACCCATTCTCTGTCTCTAACACACACACACACACACACACACACAACTTCCAAGCAGCTCCCGTTCTCTTTCTCTCTCACACCCACACTCAACCCAGGCAGGCTCCCATTCTCTCTCTCTCTCTCTCACACACACAAAGAAATCCCAGGCAGGCTCTCATTACATAACAACATGCCATACTAGGTCAGACCAAGGGTCCCTCAAGCTCAGTATCCTGTCTCCAACAGTGGCCAATCCAAGTCACAAGTACCTGACAAGTACCCAAATATTAAATAGATCTCAAGCTACTATTCCTTATTGATTAATAGCAGCTTATGGATTTTTTCCTCTAGGAACTTATCCAAACCTTTTTTAAACCCCGTTACACTAACTGCCATAACCACATCCTCTGGCAATGAATTCCAGAGCTTTACTATGTGCTGAGTGAAAAAGAATTTTCTTCGATTTGTTTTAAATGTGCTACTTGCTAATTTCATGGAGTGCCCCCGGTCCTTCTATTATCTGAAAGAGTAAATAACCAATTTACATTAACCTGTTCAAGTCCTTTCATGATTTTGTAAACCTGTATCATATCCTTCCTCAGTCATCTCTTCTCCAAACTGAATAGCACTAACTTCTTTAGCCGTTCCTCATAGGGGAGCTTTTCCATGCTCCTTATCATTTTGGTTGCCCCATTCTGCATTTTCTCCAGTGCAACTACATCTTTTTTGAGATGTGGCATCCAGAATTGCACGCAGTATTCAAGGTGCGGTCTCACCATGGAGCAATACAGAGGTATTATGGCATCCTCCGTTTTATTTTCCATTCCCTTTCTAATAATTCCTAACATTCTGTTTGCTTTTTTGACCACCATAGCGGACTGAGCCGATGATTTTAATGTATTATCCACTATGACGCCTAGATCTCTTTCCTGGGTGGTAGCTCCTAAAATAGGACCTAACATTGTGTAACTACAGCAAGGGTTAATTTTCCCTAAATGCATCACCTTGCACTTGACCACATTAAATTTCATCTGCCATTTAGAAGTCCAATCTTCCAGTCTGACAATGTCCTCCTGCAATTTATCACAATCCACTTGAGATTTAACTATTCTGCATAATTTTGTCACCCGCAAATTTGATTCCCTCACTTGTTGTACCCCTTTCCAGATCATTTATAAATATATTAAAAAGCACCAGCCCAAGGACAGATTCCTGAGGCTCTCCACTGTTTACTTTTTTTCTACTGTGAAAACAGACCTTTTAATCCTGTTCTCTGTTTCCTGTCTTTTAACCAGTTGCAATTCACAAAAGAACATTGCCTCCTATCCCCTGACTTTTTAGTTTTTTTAGAAGACTCTCATGAGTCTCACACACACACACTTCCTTGCCCATCCCAGGAAGGCTACCAAGCGTGCATGTGCACAAGCGCGCACACACATGCACACCCCACCCATCCTAGGCAGGCTCCTATTCATACACTCGTCCCAGGCAGCCTCCCATTCACACACACACACACACACACACACACACCCATCACAGGCAGCCTCCCATTCACACACACACCCATGCAGACCAGTCAGTCAGGGTCCATGGGTCATTCCTCTTCCGCTGCTGCTGCCAGCCTGTACCTTCTTCTTTGTGGAGAGCAGCTGTTCTGCAACTCCTCTTCATGTGCTGGCCTCGAGGTAATTCAGTACTCATGGTGCTAGCACTTTCTTTATTCTCATCTCATGCATTGTGAAATGAGAATACAGGAAGTGGAACCAGCCACGGGCCTCCTGCTTCTCCTGCTGCCAGTGGGATTGGATCCACTGGCGGAAACATGGGCTTATCCCTGCACTCGACACCGCCCCACTGGGTGTGCCACCCTGTGCAAGTGCACAGTTTGCACACCCAGTGGTGCCGGACCTGTTGCTAAACTCAACATAAAAATTGGAAATCCTGCAGGCTTACCAAAGGAATCAGAAGTTAGAATATGAGGGAGAGGAAGTAATGATTTTTCAGGATAACTCGACGCTCGTGGCAGAAAAACGCAAGGCCTTTGTGCCGATCTGCACTAAGGTGATAGAGAGGAAAATGAATTCATATTGCAAATCCCAGCAAAGCTGCGGATTACTTATGAGACTAAGATAAAGACCTATGAATCGGTGGAGGACACCTCAGCATTTTTGGCCACTTTGCCTAAAAATAAAAGTGGCTGAATGAGAATATCAGGGTTCAGGAAGCTTACCCGTAGAGATTTCAGAAAACAGTGATCAGCGATAAAACCATGGGGTAGATTTTAAAAGGCCCGCACGCATCCACGTGTGCACAGTTCCCATCGTGCGCACATGGACGCAGCTATTTTATAACATGTGCGTGTCGACGCAAGCATGTGATAAAATGCAATTCCTGCACGCACATGCGCACCGGATTTTAATGTCCGCGTTCGTATATGTGGGCCGGTGGCCTCCTCTGCACACAGGGGTGGGATTTTAAAACCCTATTCTTCCTCCCTTTTCTCCTCTCCTTCCTGACCCCTAAACTTGCCCTAGCCATAATTTTTTTGTTTTTATCCTTACTGCTCCTCTGGAGCAGAAGGGACAGCGTCTAATGGCTCCCCGTCCCACCCTCCCTATCCAGACCCTGCCCCCGTCCTGCCTCTTTCTTCAGGCCTCGTACTTCTGCGCGTATCGGGAGCTACGCGCATGGCCAGGCCTGTTCTAAAATGCGCTCAGCATGCGCAGGGTCCGTCCGCACGTGTAACCCCCGGTATTTGCACGGTCGGGCCTTTTAAAATCGACTTGATACTGAGTTGACATCCTAATCTGTGTGGGCAGGATGGGCTTGCCTGAAGTTACAATGCAAAGTTATCAATACAATGAGTTGGTTTAAAAGTTCCTTCCATGCTCTCTACAACAACGGAGGGTGGATAAATACATAATAGAGGCTGTGGAAGACTGGAAACTTTACCCTGCTAATGGATGAATTATCAGCAGTGTAACAAAATATTTTCCTTTTTTTTCTTTTTCTTTTGCATTGTTGTTTGTTTGCTCAAGGTTTACTTTGCTTGATGGATAGAGGAGCGAAGTGGGGATCTACATTGTATGCCACGGGCTTACACCCTTGAGTAGGGGAGAAAGAGTGCGAGGAGGGGGAGTAAAGGGCACATAAGAAAGGAGATGTGGGGGGGGGGGAGGGATAGAGGGTGTAATAATAGTGAATTGCATATATCCTGCACACGTGTCACTAGCACTATGAAGCACTATGCTAACTAAACTTACCAGAGAATTAGCCAGCACAGATGACATCATTCCTGAGAAAACGAAACTAACTTGTTCTTATTCTCTGCTACTGATAACAAGAGGCTTCTGCCCATAGTAAGAGCACACGCACACATGCTAAAATTTATTGATTGCCTATTCAGGTAAGGGATGGTGATTATGCAGATATCTGCCCAGCTAGAGCGCTGGGCAGATTCTGAATTATACACCGTTTGCTTTGTATTCACTTCTACCCCGGGGAAATCACGCCTTTCCCCCATCAATAAACCTTTTACTTTTATATCTTTTTTAGAGCTGGTATTCATTGAGTTAATAGTCAGAGGTTACCACCATTAACATCGGGGAAGGGCTAACAGCAGGGAATATGGGTGCTGCAGGATTGAAAATGGCCGGTGCTGGAAGTGAATTGTTCTACTGAGATTTATCTGGTGTGGAGGGGGGGGGGGGGGGGGATCAGGGGTTCGAGCCTAGGCTGGGGGGTTTGGATCTGGGATTTCGGATAATCGTGGAAGAAAGTCTACATGATGATTTTGAATAGCAGATAGAATGCCAAGTTCACTACTAAGAATCGCTACTTGGAATTTGGCTGGGTCAGGTTCAGTGTATAAACATTACAAAGTGTTACAAACTTTACAGTGCCAAAATGTGCAAATAGCTATGCTGCAAGAAACTCATCTTGATGAAAAAGGATGTAGGCAACTCCGGCAGGGATGGGTCGGACAAGTATACTCTTAGTCTCCGTCTAAAAAAGCGGGAGTAGCAGTTCTGCTTGAGAAACAAGTTTCTTTTCAGACTAGCAATCTAATCTCTGACCTGGAAGGTAGATTCTTGATAGTCACAGGCATCTTATTTGGCAGGCTATTACTCTTTGTAATGTATATGACCCGAATACATACCAGCATTCCTTTTTCACAAAATTGATGAAGTTGTTAGCTGGCAAAACTCAGGGTCCCCTACTGTTAGGGAGGGATTTTAATTGTGGGCATGACCCAAAATTGGATAGGTCTTCTGGGAATTATATGATGAGTGATCACCCAGTGAAAGGAGTTTCTTATGTTTGTGATAACTTAAATTTGGTGGATGTTTGGCAAACACTGCATGCTATGGATAGAGAATATTCACATATCTCTAGAGCTCATGGGTCGCACTCACATATTGATTATTTGCTAGGGGAAGAGCACACCTTCTCAAGAGTAACATGAGCTGAGACAGAGCTTCTAGAGGAATCAAACCGTGGTTGCACTTAGATGGATTTGTCCAGTGAAAGCGAATATGATATGGTGATTATATACATAGAAATGGGATAATTATGCCACTAATAATGTAGCCCACTGAGACACACCAATTCTTTTTTGGGACTCAGCAAAGACAGTGGTAGAGGGAGAGATCATCTCTTATGTTGCCGCTCAGAAAAATGCTATGTCCCGGGAAGTGTTTGAAAACAATTAAAAATTGGAAAAAAAAGCTTATGAAGTTCAAGTATCGTCAAGTAATAAGGCTAGATTTTTGGAAATTAAAACAGCTCTAAATTCCTTATTACATAAAAGAGCCCAGAAATCTCTTCTATATTATAAAGCTAGATTCTTTCAATATGGTAACAAATCTGGGAAAATGTTGGCAGATTTAACAAAGTCTTGGGGGAGAAAGAGGTACATCAGGGCTCTTAGGGATGGCTCAGGGATGATACAAAATTCCACTAAAGAAGTCAGTGAAATCTTTTTTCTATTTTATGAAGATCTATATAGTAAAACCCTGGTTGATAAGCACAGAATTGATGAGTATTTAGTGAAGGCTCAAGTACCAAAACTGCAAGACTCTCAAAGGGATGTGTTGAATGCCCCGATTCGGCTGGATGAAATTCAGCGGATTATCTGACAAGCACAATTTTTTAAGATGCTAGGACCCGATGGGTATTCGGGGAAGTTCTTTAAATTAATGGGCGATAAGATATTACTTCTATTGGGAGAAATGTACACAGAGCTTATCGTTAAGGGATACTTCCCTTTAGCACCAAACATGGCTTATATAACAGTTCTGCATAAACCAGGACGAGAGCCCCTAGTGCCAGGGTCTTATCGGCCTATTTCGCTTTTTAACTTTGAAGTTAAACTATTGGCGATGATAATGATGGATAGACTGGCTAGATTTTTGCCGACACTGATTGGGGAGGAACAGGTAGGGTTTGTAAGAGGGAGAAATTCAGTCTATAACGCTAGGAAAGTGGTGGCTTCAAAGGAGATTAGTATAGGAAAAAAGCTGCCATCTCTTCTACTTAGTTTCAATGCTGAAAACACATTTGATCAAGTGAACTGGACATTCATGCTCACTGTCCTTAAATCGGTTGGGATAGAGGGATATTTTGTCAGAGTATAATAACCTGGTTGCTTCAATATTAGTCAATGGGGTGCAATCAGAAAGACTTGTGCTTAAGAGAGGTACTCGTCAAGGGTGCCCATTGTCCCTCTTACTATTTCTCCTTATGTTAGAGCCTTTACTAAAAATAATTAGAGAAAATGAGAATATATGAGGAGTTAGCTCAGGGAAAAGGAATGTGCCAGTGTTTAAACTCTCGGTATTTGCTGATGATATATTGGTTCACAGAGGGGATGTAGAAACTTCAGTTCCAGCTTTGTTAGAGGAGTTTAAACGCTATGGGAACTCAGCTGGATTTAAGCTAAATTTAGATAAGATGGTGGCTATGCCAATGAGGGAAGAAGTGAGAAATCTATATGGGAATTGCTTTCCTTTTAGCTGGGTCCTGGAGCCATTTAAATATTTGAGGATAATATTACATAGGATGCAGGGTGCGAAAGGTAAATGATAGACGTATGTTAATTCAGATTCCAAAACTCTTAAATACTTGGATGGACTATCCTATCTCCTTGATGGGTCAAGTAAATTTATATCAGATGATGATATTTCCCAAGTGGTTGTACTTACTCCAGACTGTGCTTTGTTGGTTAACAAGGAAGGAGATTGAAGGTATAGAAAGACAAATTTGTCAGTTTATATGGCACAAGGCCAAGCCCTGAATACAACTGGCTATGTTAATGAAAAAAACAGGAAAAGGGAGGGCTAGGATTAGCAGATATAAAGTATTATAATAACGCATGTAATTTGAGGTACATGGGCAATTGGATCATGGGGACAAATTGTTTTACTCCCTTAGACATGGAAAAGAGTTTGGTGATGCCCCAGGCATTATGGTATGTTTTACATAGATCGTAGCTTGCATTCCCTAAACAGCTCCAACAAAGCTCCCTCATTGTCCTCATAATAAAAACCTGGCAATGGTTCTGTCGGATAAGAAAGGTGGACTACAGTCTTTCTCATTTTTTGCCTATTTTGGAGAATGTAGATTTTAGCCTGGCATCCCAGCAGTGGCGTAGCCACAGGTGGGCCTGGGTGGGCAGCTGCCCACCCAATTTGGACCCAGGCCCATCCAACTGGAACCGGAAGTGGAGCACCAGACCTGCAAGGCCGTCGCGGGATCCCATCTCCGTGCGGCGAAGAGGAGGACTCAGAGCCGGCGCGCCATTCCGTGCATTTGCACAGCACACATGGGGAAGCGATCCCGCGGCTGTATGGCCCACCGATCTTCCTATTTTGGGGGGGGAGGGAGCAGAAGCACCGCACACAGCTGCCGCTTCCTCCCCCACCCCACAAGCAGGAAGATCGGTAGGCCGTGCGGCCCAAAGATAGCAGGAGGCGAGTTGCAGCAGGAGAGGCCAACTGATCTTCCTGCTTGGGAGGGGGAGGAAGCAGAAGCTGTGCGCGGGCTTGAATGTGTATGTGTGGGTGAGAATGGGAGCCTGGGTTTATGTGTGTGTGAGAATGGGAGCTTGAATATGTAGGTGAGAACGGGAGCCTGAGTTTGTGTGTGGGTGAGAATGGGAGCTTGAATGTGCTTATATATGGGTGAGAATGGGAGCCTGGGTTTGTGTGTGGGTGAGAATGGGAGCCTGGGTTTGTGTGTGGGTGAGAATGGAAGCTTGAATATGTGTATGTGTGGGTGAGAATGGGAGTCTGGGTTTGTGAGTGGGTGAGAATGGAAGCTTGAATATGTGTATGTGTGGGCGAGAATGGGACCTTAAATGTGTATGTATGGGTGAGAATGGGAGTCTGGGTTTGTGAGTGGGTGAGAATGGGAGCTTGAATATGTGTATGTGGGTGAGAATGGGAGAGTGGATGAGAATGAGAGTCTGGGTTTATGTGTGTGGGTGAGAATGGGTGCTTGAATGTGTGTATGTGATGGGAGCCGTGGCGGTCAATATGCGACCTGGAAGGAGCATTCCCTGAATGGAGGTAATCCGGAGTGGAACTTTTCGTCTCTGCGTAGGAATCTGCAGTTGAGAGACCAAGTCTTGCTGGATAAAATTACCTCCGGCTCCGGAATCCAAGAAGGCAAGGGTTTCCAAGGACCCTCCGGGAAATTCCAAGGTAATGGGTATCATACTCTGAGGAGCTGTGGCACAACCTAGGAGGAGCTCCTCCCGATCTCCTAGGTTCTGGAGTTTTCCGCACGCTCCTGGCAGCGTGCCAAGAAATGGCCTTTCTGACCACAGTAAAGGCACAAGTCCATCGAGCGGCAGCGTTGTCTCTCCTCAAGGGAGAGCGGGGCACGTCCCAACTGCATGGGTTCAGCGGCAGAAACATCAGGACAGGCAGGCCTGGGTGAAGACAGAGGGCGTGAGGAACTGTGGGCAGGGCTGTGCTTTGTCATGCGTAATTCTCGTGCTCGCAGGCGGCGATCGATGTGGGCAGCCATGTCAATGAGGGCATTAAGATCTTCCGGGAGATCCCGGGCGGCAATCTCGTCCTTGATGCGCCCTAACAACCCTTCCAAGAAGATGGCTTTAAGGCTATCGTCCTGCCAACCTACTTCCTGAGTGAGAGTCCTGAAATCCATTGCACAGTCCGCCAGGGAACAGGATCCTTGGCGGAGCTGTAGCAACTCTGACGTGGCTGAGGCCTGGCGGGCAGGTTTGTCAAAGGCTTGGCGAAAGTTGGTGACGAACTACTGCAAGTCGTCCAAGGAGGAGTCGTTACGCTCCCACAGGGGGGAGGCCCACACCAGGGGCTTTCCATCGGGCAGGGAGAGAATATACGCTATTTTGACGGAGTCCGTAGGAAACTGCCGGGGCAATAGCGAGAAGCGCACGAAACACTGGTTCAAGAACCTACGGCAGATCCTAGCATCTCCAGCGTAGTGAGCAGGCGGCGGCAGCTGAGTCACGGGTGAGGCTGCATCCTTGGGTCTCGAACCCACAGCAGGCGAAGAACGGGTATCGTGGGCATCCATTCGGGCAGCCAATTGCCCAACGGATCCGGCCAGGACGTCCAGGTACTGTTGTTGCTGTTGTAGCTGCAGAGCCAACCCAGGAAGATCCTGGGATCCTGGTACCTCGGCCGAGTCCATGGCCTTGCAATCTGTTGTGAGTGAGCTGTTTAGTGACCCTTGGGCCAACCTGTGAGAGACTGGGGAGAGGTGTACTATAGTCTCTAGTGAGTGACAGGTCGGGAGGCAGATATCAGGCAGGAGCTGGACGTGAGCTTCACCCTGGAAGCCGGTACTCCTACGGGAGTGGCCCGTAGGAGTCCGGCCGTTGGGACTTAGGAGATCACGGAAGCTGGAGCTGGAGCAGGCAGGCAGGGATCAGGAGACAGGCAGGAACTGAAGCAGGCTAAGACTGAAGCACTCAGGAACTGAAGCAGAACTGGCTACTGGAACCAGACAGGAACTGAAGTAGAACTGGCTACTGGAACCAGACAAGAGCTGAAGCAGGACTGGCTACTGGAACCTGGAACCAAGCTGGAACTGAAGCAGAACAGGTTACTACAAGCAAGCGAGACAAGAGCAAGACTTGGGCACGGAGCGAAAAAAGTCTCAGGCAGGAACGGAGTCGCTAACGCAATAGCGCACTCCGGGGCACTGAGCAACAGAGGACCGCAAGGAACCCCGTTGCAAGGCAAAGTCCTGGGCTCCGCGGCGGCTTTACATAGGCCGCGGCATCTGACGTCATGGATAGGGTGGAGCTTCCAGTGGCTGGAAATGGCCTTCATAAGCGTGGATTGCGCAAGCGCGCGTGCGCCTAGGGAGAAGGCGTCCAGGCAGGGCTTCTCGGAGGCGTCCCCCCTGCGGGGATGCCGCAAAACAGGCCGCAGACCCTCGGAGACAGGCCGGGACTAAGGAGGTAAGGGTCCAGTCGCGGCTGCCACAACTGGGACCGCAACAAATGCTACAAAATCTACAAATGGAATCTGATTATGAAATAATGAGGAAGGGTGGGAGCAAGGAATTGTGAGTGGAAATAACAGGGAAGTTTCTAGATGCCTTTTGAGGGCCCATTCTATTACTCCAAGGGCCGGATTTTAAAAGCTCTATGTTATGTACCGTATTTTCCGGCGTATAAGACGAGTTTTTAACTCCTTGAAAATCTTCTCAAAAGTCAGGGGTCGTCTTATATGCCGGGTGTCATCTTATAGGGCGACACTCTATCTCCAAGATTATCAGAGCGGTAGCGCATCCCTCTGGCCCGCCCTTGTATCCTATTACCGGCAAAGTTATTAGATTCCTTTTTCAGAATGACAGGTCGTATCTTTCAGTATATATAGAAATGCCCCCCCCTCCGCCCTCCCCTTATTCGTTTCTCCGAAAGGTCTTGTAGCAGCAGGTAGAGAACGTTTCGGGGAGGGGGAGGCACGTCCTGCCCCCACCCCTCCCCCCTTGGCCCAGACACTCACCTGATATTCCACTCCCCACCCTCCCGTTCTTCCTTCCTTTTGACTCCATTCCAGCCCTTCCCTCGCGCTCCCCATCCGCCTTCCCTCTAGGCACGTCAGCGTGTATTTTCCAGTTCTCCCTCTCTCCGATTGGTGGGAAGCGCGGTTGGGCCCGGGCAGGCGGCCCTGGGATTGGCGGCGGTGGGCGGGGCGCTGGAGAGTAGTTGGGGTTGCGCTCTGTCAGTAACACATGCCTGGGTAGAGCCGCGGCAGACGCAGCAGCGGCAGTGGTAGAGGCGGCGAGGACCTCCGGTCTGGGCAGCGAACTCCGGCCGTCGCCTTTTCCTCGGAGCGCGAGCGCTCTCTCCCTCCCGCCATCGCCTTTTCCCCGGATTATCTGCGGAGGCCCGGGCGGGGACTATAAAGCGAAGCCACAGCGGCGGCAGCAGCCGGAGCTCCAGTGGCAAAGTTCATTGCGATTTACAGCTGCGGGCGCATTCCTGCCTCTCAGATCTCGCACATGCGCGTCTGCGCCGCTTCACTGCAGTCCTCAGGAGCGAGATCTGAGAGGCTGAGAAGGAGGTACCGGTAATAGGATTCAAGGGCGCTCTGATAGTCTTGGAGACAGGGAGGGCTGGGCAGGTAGGGAGAGCTGACCAATCAAATCAGGATTTGTATACAACAACCAGCCAAACGCCGGTAAGGTACATCGCTTGCCGTGATTGGCTGGTTGTTGTATACTGGGTACCACAATTTGTATGTGCATTGGAAGAAAGGTAGTCTTATACGGCGAGTATATCCCAAACTCTATATTTTAACTGGAAAAGTTGGGGGTCATCTTATACGCCCAGTCATCTTATACGCCGGAAAATACGGTAAATCGCCTTACGCATGCTGGGCCTGTTTTCAAAAGGCCCAGCGACGCGCATAAATCCCCGGGACACGTGTAAGTTCCGGGGCTTTACTAAAGGGAAGGTCCAGGGATGGGGCATGGCGGTCCGGGGGCGGGGCGGGGCAGGGCCAGAGGCCTCTGACACAGTGGCCGAGAGCCCTTCTCTCGATTTGACGGAATACAGGACACAGGATCCCTGAAAGTATTTATCCTTTTTCTCCTTGTTCTTTTGTGCTGTGCCATTTGTATTGCACTAACATTGAGACCTTCAAGGGAGATGTGCTTTCTTATTATTTTTGCACTTGTTGTGGGAATGCTGGAGGTGGTCCCATCTCTGGGATTTCGTGTTCCCTTGGGCTATGACACCGCTGCAGAGGAGCTCCGGCAAGCGCCGTGGCAGGCGAGGAGTGTCCAAGCATGGGCTGAAGATTCAGGAATGCTGAACCCTGGCCACTACCAAACCTGATCGCATAGAGAGAGACCCAACAACACAATGCTGATCTCTGGAGTAGCCCTCTGGCTACTCGATAGCCCTTTCGGACCTGCCGCTCGGGAGCAGCAAATGCGACAGGACGGACAGTGGCTGAAGGGCGTAGACATCAAACGAAGACATCAAATGAAGACAAAGACTCAGGATACGTAAGGGCTTCATGGAGACTTGAAGGGATGAGATGAGACTCAAGGTATTCAAGATGAGACGAAGACTTGTAAGGATGAGACGAGACTCGAGGAATTCAATGATGAGACAAAGTCTTGTAAGGATGAGATGAGACTCAAGGTGTTACGTAGAGGCCTCGAAAGGCCTTGCATTCTGTTACACTCGGGTGTTTTAGTGTGCCCTTGGGCCTCAGTCCAACACCAGACGGATCCGGGACCGAACTGAGGGTTGACAGCGTGTTCCACCATGGCTGACGGTCTTACCCTCTGCCAGGCCGGCAAGCTCCCATGGCCAACAACAGATGATGTTGGAATGTGAATGGTCCTCCGACCATTCCGAGCCCTTTCGGACCTGCTGCATGGAACAGCATGGAGCAGCAGGCCTGGCCTGAGGTCGAGGGCAGACGGGCCTTGACACAAAGACATGACAGCAGACTTGATGCAACGGCATCGCGGACGAAGACATGACACCAGGATCAATGCAACGGCATCACGGACGAAGACTTGACAGCAGGATCGATGCAACGGCATCGCAGACGAAGACATGACGCCAGGGTCGATGCAACGGCATCGCGGACAAAGACATGACACCAGGATCGATGCAACGGCATCGCGGACGAAGACTTGACACCAATGCTGATGCGAAGACATCACGGACCAATGGTCGATGAGACAGCATCCCGGACCAGGGTCGATGCGACGACATCAGGAACAAGACATGATACCAAGAGTGATGCAACGGCATCCAAGACGAGACGAGGAACTGACGAATTCTGGGGGAATTCGTTGCTGAAATGGTTTGGATAAGTTCCTAGAGAAGAAATCCTTAAACTGCTATTAATCAAGTTGACTTAGGGAAAAGCCACTGCTATTACTGGCATAAGTAGCATGGTACCTATTTAGGGGCAGATTTTCAAAGGGTTACGCATGTAAGATACGCACGTAACCCCCAAAAAGCTACCCCTGCGCGCGCTGAGCCTATCTTGCATAAGCTCGACGGTGCACGCAAGCCCCGGGACGCGCATATGTCCCAGGGCTTGCAAAAAGGGGCGGGGAGTGGGCGGTCCGGGGAGGTCTGGGGCGGGGCGTGGCCTGAGCCCCCGATTTCGGAGCGGCCTCTGAGGGAACGGAGGCAGGTTGCGCGGTTCGGCGCGCAAGTTGCACAACTGTACAACCCCTTGCGCGCACCGACCCTGGATTTTCTAACATGCGCGCGGCTGTGCGCGCATGTTAGAAAATCGGGCGTAGATTTGTTTGCGCCGGGTTGGACGAACAAATCTGTGCCTGCGCGCAGGTTTTAAAATCTGCCCCTTAATGTTTGGGTACTTGCCAGGTACTTGTAACCTGGAGTGGCAATTGTTGGAAACAGGATGCTGGGCTTGACAGACTCCCAGTCTGACCCAGTCTGGCAACTTTTTATGTTCTTACAAACTCTACATGAAGTTTCAGCCTTCAATTTAATAACATCTACTAGCTGCTCGAGTGCACTTATATTTATTTTATTTATTTATTTGTAGAGATTTATATACCGCTATTCGGTAGAGCCATCATAACGGTTTACAAACTATGCAATTAGCATACAAAATATGCAATTAGCATACAATCAAATGGAGTTAACATGGTAGAGTATTGTGAACAGTAAACATTTTTTCTTAGTAGTTGAATAACAGAATAGTGAGGAGAACATTTTCAATGAACTTAATGAATCAAGTGAGAGAGCAGGGAGGGGTGAAAAAGGAGGGTACATCAGGAGAGCATGAAGAGGAGGATTATGCGTGCGAGTTCTGTTGAGGGCTGGGATGATCAGGTGTCAGATAGAATAGAGTTTGCGGAATAAAAATGTTTTTAGGTCTTTTTTAAATGTTTTCAGGATGTGCTGGGTCCTCAGTTCTTTGGGTAGGGTGTTCCAAATATCACCAATATATAGAAGGATTCATAGTTTATTCCCCTGTGCTAAAGAGACAAGTTTCTCTAATGGCTTGGTTCGAAAAGGGGGGAAAAAAGAATGAAGAGGATGGGCTTGAGGCGCTGGGATATTGTTTGTGTGTGTGTGTGTGCGGTAAGGGGTTAGGAGATGATTGTTTTACTAAGCTCTGTTTACATAATATGCATTGGTTTATGAAATTGTTTTTAGCTACATTATACTAGAAATGGAATTGTTGGTTTATTTATTTTTATTCTTTATTTATTTGTTTGTTTTTATATACCGACATTCGATCTGACATATCACAATGGTTTTACAGAAAATAAATGGTGCTGGAAACGTCAAAGTTTTCCTATTGTTTCTTACAGTAAAACGTACAATCAACTTAACATGTTAACAAGAAATTAATTGGTATTAACGAGGTATTAACTGATATTAACATAAGCTAAGATCACTTGTCATTATAGATATTATCCTAGAGCTTCAATAGGGGTGCATTCATAGACTTTCTACGAGTAAACAATATGGGGCGGATTTTAAAAGGGTTACGAGCGTAAATCATCACGATTTACGCGCATAACCGCTCCTGCGTGCGCCGAGCCTATTTTGCATAGGCCCAGCGATGCGCACAAGACCCGGAATGCGTGTATGTCCAGGGGCTTTGTGAAAGGGGCGGGGGCGGGACCGAGGCCCCCGGCACAGCGGCT
Source organism: Rhinatrema bivittatum (assembly GCF_901001135.1). Lineage (NCBI taxonomy): Eukaryota > Metazoa > Chordata > Amphibia > Gymnophiona > Rhinatrematidae > Rhinatrema > Rhinatrema bivittatum. The sequence goes on along the minus strand of NC_042617.1, from coordinate 559,586,169 downwards.
GTGCTGGGGGATCGTGCGCCAGCAGCCGGCCGGTGTGCGCAAGTTACGCCTGCCAGAGGCAGGCGTAAATAACAAAATAAAGGTAGGGGGGGATTTAGGTAGGGCTGGGGGGCGAGTTAGGTAGGGGAAGGGAGGAGAAGATGGAGGGGGGGGGGGCGGAGAGAATGGGGAAAGCCATTGGGGCTCCCCTAGGGCTCGGTGCACGCAAGGTGCACTAGTGTGCACCCCGTTGCGTGCGCCGACCCCGGATTTTATAACACGCATGCGACTGCGCGCACATGTTATGAAATCAGGCATAGATTTATGCGCGCCGGGTAGCGCGCACAAATGTAGGCCATGCGCACAGGTTTTAAAATCTGCCCCTATGGTTGTAGTATATGTTAAATTTGATTATATATTTTTTTCTGTTATGTCTAGTAGGTTGGTTTTTTTAAATTATTTTGGCTGTGTCTTATTTGTTTTATGTTGTGTGTGATGTTTTGTGGACTTGTTTGCAATTACAATTCTATACAAATTAACTCACCTTGAATGCTAGGTGTGTTAGACAAGAGAGAGAAATGGAAATAAATAAATAAGATTGCTAAGGTGCACGCCATGGAGTTCACAAAATTTCCCAGTTGCATTCTTTACATTACCTTTCCTATACCCCCTACTGATAAGATTCTTTTCTCACCGGGGAACCCCCCCCCCCCCCCCCACACACACACACACAACTGTGGGCTCCATGTTGGCACATTCCCCAGTGTGAGGGCTGGGCAGGGTGCCTTCACATGATATGCTGAGCAGGAATGAGATATGGTAATTCCTCCAGGGTTTATTAATCAGGCATGAAATGCACTCACTGTTTAAGGCCCCAGTAATTTGTTTTGGCTGGAGAATAGTGGGAATATATATGCTGAGTGCATTTATTCCTTTGTTCAGCGCACTCCAATACCAACTCCACCCAACCTTGGTGCAGCCCCCTACTCCCTCCTTCCAGATGCAGTCATCTTCCCCCTCCCTCTCATCTCCTCCTTCACTCCCCACCCCACCCTGGTACAGTTCTTTCTTCTCTCTCCTCCGCACCTAGATACCATCCTCGCTCTCTTCCAAGTACAGTCTTCTCCCCCCAACTCTTGTTCTCCCCTCTTCCTTCATTCTTCTCCTTTGCACTAGCCATGCTGCAGCCCTCTTTCTCCTCCCTGTCCCCTGTACCAGTGTTTCACAACCCTCTCTTGGAGGCACATCTATCCAGTCGGGTCTTCAGGATTGCCACAATGAATGTGCATGCAGTAGATTTGCTCACCATGGGTCTCCAGTGTATGCAAATCTATCTCATTATGGGTATCCTGAAAACTCAACTGGTTAGGTGTGCCTCCAGGAGAGGGTTGGGAAACACTGCCCTATACCCCCGGCTCTGTAAATTCCTCTCTCTCGGGCCCCCAGTCAAGGCTGAACATTCTCTTACTCCTTTTCTTTAACTGGTGGGGCCTAGGGAACCTTGTCAGTCCCTGCTCCAGCTAGTGGCTCTTCCATCTGGCTTTTTCAAGTTATGCAGATGTAAGTTACAGCACATGCATAGTTGAAAACCAACATAGAAATGGTTAGGCAAGTTAGGTGATCCTTAATATGCAGACAGTAAAGAACATCTAACAGGGGTGAAAATTCCGGATAGCTGAACGAAAACCCATGGTGCCTCACTTTTGGGACCCTTAATAATAAATGCCAATCCCAAAATGAATGCATGAGCTTGTAACTTTATTTTCCTGACATGAAATTGCACTGTCCTCTAGTGTTCATATTTAGTATTTCATGCAAGAATTTACATTTTCATGACACATTTTGTTTTAGAACATAGAACATTGTCAAGCAGGATTAAAGTAAGTATTATAGAAGTATTACGGTTAATAAAGTAAGTATTATGGAAGTATTATGGTTAATAAAAAAAACCATTACAAAACAATAGGATTACTTATATTGAATGCAAAAATGAAATACAGTAAATCTCCCTGATCCTGAGAAAGCCCTTCATGCTCATGAATTTTTATGTTGGTCTACAAAGATCTCATGCTGGTCTTGCAAAGAATTCTGCTTTCTCCATGACCATATCACTGCTAGAACTCTGCACTAAAAAGAAAAGTAACACATTTTAGATTTCAAATACTGCAACCCTATGATTTATGGTAGTTTTGCATGGATTCAGTATGCTCCAATGGACTCAATACAGAAGTGGAATGGCACCTAGTGGGTTTTTTTGGGTTTTTTTTTACTCTCTATTTTCATAATTTTCCAAAATTCAAGTCATAACTTGACATACATAGAATATCGAACAATCATAGAAAACAACAAAGAAAGATACAATAAAATAAACTAAGCAATCGTCCTGAGACCTCAAATTGAGGACTGTAATTAAACAGAAAAATCAATAAAAGAAAATAATGGCCAGAAACATTTTTATAATCCGCTAAATCTTGGACTCTATCTGCAAATTTTAAGAAGAAATAGACAAGGGTCTCTCTCTATTCTGCAAAAAATCTTCTAACGATCTGGATCAAAAAAAATATATTTAAGAGTGCCCAATTTAACAACACATTTCCAAGGAAATTGGAGAAGAAATGAAGCACCCATATCTAATACTCATTGTTTTTTTTGCAGAAAAATTTTCCATCTCAACTGGATGGTTTTAGCTATGTCAGGAAATATTGCAAGCTGTTGGCCAAAAAAACTTTTGTCTTATGCACGAAATAACATTTTCATGGTCCACATTCTATCAGGTTCCAGGGCAAATACCACCAAACAAAGTAGCAAAGCCCTCGATATCAACCTGAGAATCCTGGAGCATAGCTGTTAAATTATCTAATACATTGGGTTGTATAGTGGGGTTACTCGATGGTACAACAGATGGCCTAGAAGAAATATAAAAGGCTGCACCTAATAGAGGTTAGGACTCTATAAAAGGCTGCACCTAATAGAGGTTAGGACTGGGTATGTCAGCAAATCTGACCGTCATAGAGATTCCCAAGGTGTAGCATGAAGTCTGAGTCAGCAAATCTGACCGTCATAGAGATTCCCAAGGTGTAGCATGAGGTCTGAGTCAGCAAATCTGACCGTCATAGAGATTCCAAGGTGTAGCATGAGGTCTGAGTCAGCAAATCTGACCGTCATAGAGATTCCCAAGGTGTAGCATGAGGTCTGAGTCAGCAAATCTGACCGTCATAGAGATTCCCAAGGTGTAGCATGAGGTCTGAGTCAGCAAATCTGACCGTCATAGAGATTCCCAAGGTGTAGCATGAAGTCTGAGTCAGCAAATCTGACCGTCATAGAGATTCCCAAGGTGTAGCATGAGGTCTGAGTCAGCAAATCTGACCGTCATAGAGATTCCCAAGGTGTAGCATGAGGTCTGAGTCAGCAAATCTGACCGTCATAGAGATTCCCAAGGTGTAGCATGAGGTCTGAGTCAGCAAATCTGACCGTCATAGAGATTCCCAAGGTGTAGCATGAGGTCTGAGTCAGCAAATCTGACCGTCATAGAGATTCCCAAGGTGTAGCATGAGGTCTGAGTCAGCAAATCTGACCATCATAGAGATTCCCAAGGTGTAGCATGAGGTCTGAGTCAGCAAATCTGACCATCATAGAGATTCCCAAGGTGTAGCATGAGGTCTGAGTCAGCAAATCTGACCGTCATAGAGATTCCCAAGGTGTAGCATGAGGTCTGAGTCAGCAAATCTGACCGTCATAGAGATTCCCAAGGTGTAGCATGAGGTCTGAGTCAGCAAATCTGACCATCATAGAGATTCCCAAGGTGTAGCATGAGGTCTGAGTCAGCAAATCTGACCATCATAGAGATTCCCAAGGTGTAGCATGAGGTCTGAGTCAGCAAATCTGACCATCATAGAGATTCCCAAGGTGTAGCATGAAGTCTGAGTCAGCAAATCTGACCATCATAGAGATTCCCAAGGTGTAGCATGAGGTCTGAGTCAGCAAAATCTGACCATCATAGAGATTCCCAAGGTGTAGCATGAAGTCTGAGTCAGCAAATCTGACCATCATAGAGATTCCCAAGGTGTAGCATGAGGTCTGAGTCAGCAAATCTGACCGTCATAGATTCCCAAGGTGTAGCATGAGGTCTGAGTCAGCAAATCTGACCGTCATAGAGATTCCCAAGGTGTAGCATGAGGTCTGAGTCAGCAAATCTGACCATCATAGAGATTCCCAAGGTGTAGCATGAGGTCTGAGTCAGCAAATCTGACCGTCATAGAGATTCCCAAGGTGTAGCATGAGGTCTGAGTCAGCAAATCTGACCGTCATAGAGATTCCCAAGGTGTAGCATGAAGTCTGAGTCAGCAAATCTGACCGTCATAGAGATTCCCAAGGTGTAGCATGAGGTCTGAGTCAGCAAATCTGACCGTCATAGAGATTCCCAAGGTGTAGCATGAGGTCTGTCAGCAAATCTGACCATCATAGAGATTCCCAAGGTGTAGCATGAGGTCTGAGTCAGCAAATCTGACCATCATAGAGATTCCCAAGGTGTAGCATGAGGTCTGAGTCAGCAAATCTGACCGTCATAGAGATTCCCAAGGTGTAGCATGAGGTCTGAGTCAGCAAATCTGACCGTCATAGAGATTCCCAAGGTGTAGCATGAGGTCTGAGTCAGCAAATCTGACCGTCATAGAGATTCCCAAGGTGTAGCATGAGGTCTGAGTCAGCAAATCTGACCGTCATAGAGATTCCCAAGGTGTAGCATGAGGTCTGAGTCAGCAAATCTGACCGTCATAGAAATTCCCAAGGTGTAGCATGAGGTCTGAGTCAGCAAATCTGACCGTCATAGAGATTCCCAAGGTGTAGCATGAGGTCTGAGTCAGCAAATCTGACCGTCATAGAGATTCCCAAGGTGTAGCATGAGGTCTGAGTCAGCAAATCTGACCGTCATAGAGATTCCCAAGGTGTAGCATGAGGTCTGAGTCAGCAAATCTGACCGTCATAGAGATTCCCAAGGTGTAGCATGAGGTCTGAGTCAGCAAATCTGACCATCATAGAGATTCCCAAGGTGTAGCATGAGGTCTGAGTCAGCAAATCTGACCGTCATAGAGATTCCCAAGGTGTAGCATGAAGTCTGAGTCAGCAAATCTGACCGTCATAGAGATTCCCAAGGTGTAGCATGAGGTCTGAGTCAGCAAATCTGACCGTCATAGAGATTCCCAAGGTGTAGCATGAGGTCTGAGTCAGCAAATCTGACCATCATAGAGATTCCCAAGGTGTAGCATGAGGTCTGAGTCAGCAAATCTGACCGTCATAGAGATTCCCAAGGTGTAGCATGAGGTCTGAGTCAGCAAATCTGACCGTCATAGAGATTCCCAAGGTGTAGCATGAGGTCTGAGTCAGCAAATCTGACCATCATAGAGATTCCCAAGGTGTAGCATGAGGTCTGAGTCAGCAAATCTGACCATCATAGAGATTCCCAAGGTGTAGCATGAGGTCTGAGTCAGCAAATCTGACCGTCATAGAGATTCCCAAGGTGTAGCATGAGGTCTGAGTCAGCAAATCTGACCGTCATAGAGATTCCCAAGGTGTAGCATGAGGTCTGAGTCAGCAAATCTGACCATCATAGAGATTCCCAAGGTGTAGCATGAGGTCTGAGTCAGCAAATCTGACCATCATAGAGATTCCCAAGGTGTAGCATGAGGTCTGAGTCAGCAAATCTGACCATCATAGAGATTCCCAAGGTGTAGCATGAGGTCTGAGTAGTTTTGAATTACTTCTGGAGAATCGCAAGTTTCAGCATTATCTGCCTCTCTTTTTAATATTTGTATGCAGCCTTTATATCGTGTGCTGGTAACTTAGGAACTGATTTTCAAAAACATTTACATGCTTAAAAACTTGGTTTTACATGTGTAAATGCACTTTACCCACGTTAATGGGCTTTTGAAAATTGTAGCAATATTTACCATTGAATTGTTCATAGGATTTACCCACGTGAGTGCACTTTATGCAGGTAAATGGCTTTTGAAAATTGCTACAATAGTATGTTGCGGTCCCAGTCACGGCAGCCGCGACTAGGCCCTTACCTCCTTGGTCCCGGCCCGTCTCCGAGGGTCTGCGGCCTGTTTCGCGGCATCCCCGCGGGGGGGACGCCACCGAGAAGCCCTGCCTGGACGCCTTCTCCCTAGGCGCGCGCGCTCGTGCAATCCACGCTTATGAAGGCCATTTCCCGCCACTGGAAGCTCCGCCCTATCCATGACGTCAGACGCCGCGGCCTATGTAAGGCCGCCGCGGAGCCCAGGACTTTGCCTTGCAACGGGGTTCCTTGCGGTTCTCTGTTGCTCCGTGCCCCGGAGTGTGCTATTGTGTTAGCGACTCCGTTCCTGCCTGAGACTTGTTTCACTCCGTGCCCAAGTCTTGCTTCTGTCTGGCTTGCTTGCAGTTATCTGTTCTGCTTCAGTTCCAGCTTGGTTCCAGTAGCCAGTCCTGCTTCAGCTCCTGTCTGGTTCCAGTAGCCAGTCCTGCTTCAGCTCCTGTCTGGTTCCAGAAGCCAGGCCTGCTTCAGCTCCTGTCTGGTTCCAGTAGCCAGTTCTGCTTCAGCTCCTGTCTGGTTCCAGAAGCCAGTCCTGCTTCACCTCCTGCCTCGTTCCAGTAGCTAGTCCTGCTTCAGCTCCTGCCTGGTTCCAGTAGCCAGTCCTGCTTCAGCTCCTGTCTGGTTCCAGTAGCCAGTCCTGCTTCAGCTCCTGTCTGGTTCCAGAAGCCAGTCCTGCTTCAGCTCCTGTCTGGTTCCAGTAGCCAGTCCTGCTTCAGTTCCAGCTTGGTTCCAGTAGCCAGTCCTGCTTCAGCTCCTGTCTGGTTCCATTTGCCAGTCCTGCTTCAGCTCCTGCCTGGTTCCAGTAGCCAGTCCTGCTTCAGCTCCTGTCTGGTTCCAGTAGCCAGTCCTGCTTCAGTTCCTGTCTGGTTCCAGAGGCCAGTCCTGCTTCAGTTCCTGTCTGGTTCCAGTAGCCAGTTCTGCTTCAGTTCCTGCTTGCTTCAGTCCTAGCCTGCTTCAGTTCCTGCCTGTCTCCTGATCCCTGCCTGCCTGCTCCAGCTTCCGTGATCTCCTAAGTCCCAGCGGTCGGGCTCCTACGGGCTCCTCCCGGGGGAGTACCAGCTTCCAGGGTGAAGCTCGCGTCCAGCTCCTGCCTGGTATTCACCTCCCGACCTGTCACTCACAGGTACACCTCTCCCCAGTCTCTCACAGGTCGGCCCAAGGGTCCACTAAACAGTTCACTCACAACATAGTAGTTAGTTATATGTGTAAATCCTTTTGAAAATTACCCCATAGGATTTAGTTTTTAAGGTATATGCATATGATGTGCAGTTTTATATTCCGAGTGCAAATGTAGGTGAGTTTTCTGAAGACTAGTTTAAAAAGAATATGGCTTTAGTTGAAAGTTGGTTAGGTATGAATGGAATGTGTCTTAATTATGATAAAACTACAGTTTAATGGATGGGGATGTCCATGCCACCAATTCTACCAGTGACTTTGAAAAACAGTGACTGCAGTTTCCTTAAGAACTGAAGCATGCAATCTAGGTGTCATTTTGGATTCTCGACTCTCGTTAAAGGCTTCTTTGAAAATAGTGGCAAGATATGCCTTTTAAAAGTTACGTTTACTTGGATCACTACAATTTTAACTATTCTTGATTTTAGGTTAGTGGTACAAGCCTTGGTGCTTAGCAGTCTAGATTAGAACAACTCTTTGTACCTAGGTCTTCCTAAGTATTTAATTTGGATTTTCAGTTGGTACAAAATGCAGCTGTCTGGATTGTGTGAGGTGAGATTATTACCCCTCATATGAAGAAGCTTCATTGGTTAACTACATCTCAAAGAAGCCTGGTTACAGTTTTGTCATTTATGTTGTGGTCCCGGACCGCGGAGGTCCGCGGCCAGCTCCCCAACCTACCTCCGGTTCACCCCAGCTAGTTGCGACGTCCTCCGGCCTGCTTCAGTCCTTGGCTGGGCCTTTCCGCGGCTCTCCCTTCATGAGAGAGATGCTGCCAATACTCTGCTGCTGGCCCCGCCCCTTAGGCGCACGCAGGAGCTCCGAATTTAAAGGGGCCTTGGCGGGGAACTTCGGCCTGGTCCCAGGAGTGACATCAGACGCTCTCGGGTATTTAAACCCTGCAGAGAGCCCTACTCTTTGCCTTTGCAACGGGTCTACTCTTGCACAGGAGAGTGGCCTGTGTGCGCGCGCCGGAGAGCGGGCACAGGAGAGCGGGCGCTCGCCTGCTCTCCCGCTACTTTTACTGTATCGGCCTGATAGTAGCATTATAAAAACGGTAGCTAAAGACCAAAATGGCCCATCCGATTTGCCCAGCAAGCTGTTCATGTTGTATTTGCCTCGCCTTAAGTTGCAAGGGAGATATGATACAGACTTTTAAATATCTGAAAGTTATTAATGATGCACATGAATCCAACTTTTTCCGATGGAAAGTGTGCTGTAGAACTAGGGGTGATGAAATTCCAAGGGAAAAGACTGGGGGGGGGGGGGGGGGAATCAAGAAAGGGTGGTGGATGTATGGAGGAATGCCCTCCCTGAAGAAGTAGTGAAGACAAGAACAGTAATTCAATTCAAAAGAGTGTGGAAAAGTACAGAGGACACCTAGTTGCTAAAGAATAGAAATAAGAAAAGGGATAAACTGTGTAAACTGCAGTTACCTGCACTGAGAAGTAGTTACTATCCTTCAATATTTATTTTATTTATTTAAAAACTTTTCTATACCGTTGCTAAGTTAAATACCGTCGCAACGGTTTACATGTAGGCACATATTTAATGTAGGTAAAAGTGTACTATAGTACATTCTAACAGGTGCTGTCAAAGGTTCGGTTACAATATATCATTAGAGATAGTCATTTAGTGAAGTAGTTCATGACCAACTGTACCAAGGTACTTACACCAGTAGTTTTATCACACATAGTATTATAGTTATGATTTATTGTGGTGTAGCGTTCATAGACTAATCTACTATATAGTCCTAAGGACTGTGCGTCGGTGTATGCTGGGCAGTCTGGATGGACCAATTGGGTCTTTTTATGCCATCATTTGTGATGAGGTAAGGGTGAGCCAATTACCTCTGTGAAAGAAACACCACCACGGGTGTCCATGGGTGGGAGGAAGTGCTCAAGCAGAGAATTGCTATGGTTACTTGCTCTTCCTAGTGACTTGTGCTATTAAGAACAAGCAGTGCCCACTCATTTTTTATTCTGCTTTCAGCCATTTCAAAGCAGATTACAGTCCCCAGCAGCTCAAAATGTAAATTTGTACCTAAGACATCTGAGAGTGAAGTGACTTGCCCAAGGTTTCATGGGATTTGAACTCTTATCTTCTCTGGTTTATAGCCCACTACTCTAACTACCAGACTACTCCTCAACTTCAATAACTGTTTATGGATTTTTCTTTTAGGAATTTCTCCAAACCTCTTTTAAACTCAAGCTATTGGGAGGAGGAGTAGCCTAGTGGTTAGAGCAGTGGGCTATGAACCAGGAGACCAGAGTTCAAATCCCACTGTTGTTCCTTGTGACCTTGGGCAAGTCACTTTACCCTCCATTGCCTCAGGTACAAACTTATAGGCCAATTCAGTAAAAACACAGGAGAGCAGACAAACACCCACTCTCCCAGTGCACACACTGGCCACTTGCCAGTGCATGCAATTCAGTATGTAAATGAGGTGGTGTGGTAGAAACAGGCAAAAGGAGGTGCTAGGGTCCCTAGCATCTCCTTTTGACCTGGAGCGGCAGCTGTCAGTGGGTTTGACAGCCAACGTTCAATTTTGCCGGCGTCGGTTCTCAAGCCCGCTGACAGCCAAGGGCTCGGAAATCGGATGCCAGCAAAATTGAGTGTCCGGTTTTCGGCCCGACAGCCGCCTGCCCAATTAAAATTTTTTTTTCTTTTTTTACTTTTTACACCCTTCGGGACCTCCGACTTAATATCGCCATGATATTAAGTCGGAGGGTGCACAGAAAAGCAGTAAAAACTGCTTTTCTGTGCACCCTCCGAGAAAAGTGGCTGTTAGCCACTTTCCCGGTGCTGGCAGAAACTAGCGCCTACCCAAAGGTAGGCGCTAGTTTAGAGTAGAATGTGCGGCTTGGCTGCACATTTTACTTACTGTATCCCGCGCGCATACCTAATAGGGCCATCAACATGCATTTGCCATCAACATGCATTTGCATGTTGAGGGCGCTATTAGGTGCCGCGGGTTGGACGCGCATTTTCCGCCCCTTACTGAATAAGGGGTAAGGGAAAACGCACTGTACTGTATCGGCCTGTTAGATTGTAAACCCTCTGGGGATAGGGAAATACCTACAGTACCTGGATGTGATATCTCTGAATGCAACTATTGACATTCTCTATGGAACAACTGTAGTGATTGGTTGGCTAGGATTTGGAAGGGTAGGGGTATGGGGGGATATTGGGTTTCTGTTCATCAGAATTCCATATCCTGTTGTCACTCAGTGAGTATAAGAACAACAGCTCCCAAGCTTTTGGTTTTATGGTGGAATTTCATGATTTCTATTTCTAATGTACTGCAAGCGCTAATATTTGCAAGCACTGATTATTGCAATACCCTTCTACTAGGTTTACCATACACCTCCATAAGACCACTACAAATATTACAGAACTCGGCTGCAAGAGTATTAACTGGAAAAAGGAAAAGAGACCACATTACAGAAACACTGGCCGAGTTACACTGGCTTCCCATTGAACAAAGAATACAGTACAAAACACTATGCACCATACACAAATTAATACACAACGAAAACGCAGACTGGCTCAACACGGCCCTTCGTGTAAACATCCCCAACAGAAATCTAAGATCAGCCAACAAGGCACTTCTAACTATTCCATCAGTCAAAACAGCAAGACTAACCCAGGTAAGAGAGAGAGTGTTATCCTTAGCGGGACCCATACTATGGAACTCCATGCCCTTGGAATTAAGACTACAACGAGAAAACAAAACATTCAGAAAAATCTAAAAACTTGGCTATTTAAACAAGCCTTTCAAAAAGAGAAGGGAGAATAGATTCCAAGGACTTGCAAGGTTCAAACCAGGGAAGTGCAAGAGACAAAACACCCACACAAACAGGAATCAATAAGGGTGATCGTTTTTAATAGACTTCATCACTAAGGATATGTTACATTTATAGAATGTCCTGAACTCAAACTGCTATAGAATTGACCTGGACAGAATAGTGATCACACTCATTTAACATCTAGCATTGATTAAAAAACTGTTACCGAACCTAATGGTACCTGTGTAAACTGATAAATTTTAATAACATTTTATTATTTGTGCCTTACTGTAAACCATTGTGACGGTACCCACCTTAATGACGGTATAGAAAAGATTTAAAATAAAAAATAAAAATAAATAAATAATGTATATGGAAAGTATACAATTTGGTTCTGCTCACTTGTGTAATTTATTTGGAATCATTACTAATAATAAACAAATCTGAAACATAAACTCAGCTATGCTAAATGCCTTGATCATATAATCTGGCAATAAATTTCATAGCTTGAATGTACATTGAAAAAAACCCTTCTCTGATATGTTTTAAAATTTACTACTTGTTAGTTTCATAGCAAGTCCCCTAGTCCTTGTATTATCTGAAAGATTAAATTACTATTCCCTATACATACCCAGATCAGTCCAGACTCCTGGGTTATGCCTCCCTACCTGCAGATGAAGACAGAGAAAGTTTTACTGACACTGCTACTTAACCACGTGTGCTACATGCAGTTCCTCAGTATTTCTCTGTCTCCAGCAGATGGTAGATGATGCAAACTGCAGTCTGGGCATTTTTTTCTTTTGAGCCTTTCTCCCGGGGTTTTTTTGTGAATCCTAGTGGGTTCTTCCCTGTCCAGTTGAGGCGGATGAGCCGGTGGTTGGTGACCCTTGTGTGTGCTCTGTCTGTGCGCCCGTGGGGTGCAAATCTGGGGTACAAGATCCCTCCCCTTCAAGAGGCTGCATAGGCACCTGTAGATTTGAGATTCTTTTATTATGAGGCAGTTCTTTTTCTCTTTGAGGACTCTAAGCTTTGAGGAGTTGAATAAAGTTTAAAATAAAAAAGGAGCGGACTTTGGTGAGAGGAATCCCCAGCTTAATTTTCTTACCTGCTCTGCCCTTACCGGGGGTTGGAGGATTTCCTAGCCCCGACGGAGAGGCAGAGTCTGATTGGCCGGCTGTCCCGTACTGGAACTGGAGGCGGGACTTTAAAAACCCTACCGACAGCGGCGCACGCCTAAGGGGCGCGCGCAGATGTGTCTGACTTAGCCTGGCTTTGCCTGATTTGCCTGAATTCCTGGGACTTTAAACTGTAAGTTGATTTTTTCCTCTCTCTTTTGATTTACTGAGGTCCTTCTCACAACTTCCTCTCCACGAGATTCATTACACTTTGATAATAGCACAAGATTCCATTGGCACCTTAAATTGCTCAGGTTTAAAGTAAGTGGAATTTATTATGCCTCATACTAAGAGAAAGGCGAAATTGCGCCCTGTCTCAAGTATTTCCTCAACACCTGGACAAAGAACGGTATCTAATTGGCTGGAATCCTCACAAATCTCCCCCGTTGTACAGGCTGCTGTGCAGGGCGATTATGAGCAAAATCTCTCTCACCTGGCCTCTGAAATATCCTTAAGTCCGGGGGCGCCCGATGTACCATCCTCTTGGCTATAAGGGGAATACTCCTTTAATGGAGTCTGAGGATTCACAAGAGGTTACTGATGGTAATGACATTGTTTTAAACCTACAAGAAGGAGAAGTTAAGATATGTAGTCAGCAAGCGTCTCCTTTAATGGAACAAGATCAAGAAACAAGTGGTGAAGGAGAACCTCATAAAGAACCTAGGGACTTTAGTACACCTAAAATGTCCAACATAATCAAGGTTGATGCTGTAAAATTAGATCAAGTAAAATTGAAAGTAATGAAACCCAACACTATAACTTTAGAATCTCTCTGGAATTATATGGTTAAAATTGATTCTCTTATTGTAAATTTGACAGGAGAGGTACGGAAGACAAACGTTTCTTTAAAAGAGAATAGTAATAAGATTCTAGAGCAGCAGAAAGAAATTGGTAACTTAGATAAAAGGTTGAAACATGTTGAGAATATTCAAGAATGTCAGATAAAAAGTGAAGTTATACTTCAGAGAAAGATCGAAACGTTGGAAAATACTGTAAGGGCATTGAATTTGAGAATAACACATTTTCCTGTCTCAGACTAAGTCCAATTGAGTTGTTTAAATTATATGCTAATAAAATTCTTAATATTTCTGACCAAATGTACCCTGTAATAGTTAGAGCATTTTATGTTGGGGGAAAAAAGAGAAAAGAGCAGGTAGTGAAACCTGGTACTGAGAGAGAATAAATCCCGGAACCATCACTAAATATCTCAGAATTATTACAGAAATCCCAAGATGAATTGGATATTAATGAGAGAAGTACGTTATTAATACAATTTGCTTTTATAACCGATAAAGATAACGTGTTAAAGTTATTTTTCCGTAATAGAACAAAAACTTTTTTCAGCCAGAAAGTATGGATTTTTCCAGACTTGGAGAAAAATACACAATTACGTAGAAAAAAGTTTCTAAGTTTTAAAAAAGAGGTAGAAGAAAAAGGAGGCTTCTTTTTTCTAAAATATCCTTGTAGGTGTGCCATTAAGTATGGGGGGAAGGATTATTCCTTCTCAGATCCAGATCAGTTAAAAAAACTTCTTGGGAAATAGATTCGGGAGAATAGGAATATAGTGTGATTCCATGTACTATATTAACTTTGGTTTTTTACCTTTGTATAAGGCTCATTTTTCATGTTGTAATGGATCTCAACAATCTTTTCCTGTAGTTAGAAGTTCATTTACTCTGTTTTGTTTTTCCTTTGATTTTTAGTTAAGGTATATGATAACTACCATAATATTTTCTTGCTAAGAGTAAATGACTTGTATTTCTTATTCGCAAGATATTTTTGATAAAATTCTTGTATGGAATGTGGAAATGAATAAATAAATTAAAAAAAAAAAAAAGAGCTTAAGCCAGTAGCGCAGCTCTGCTGTGCGGGTGGCTTTCTCCTCATTGCTTTGGAAGCTGGTGTGTTTATTTGTATTTGTGGGTTGTTTTAGTGCTAAGGTAGGTTTTTTCTCTGTGCTGTCAGCAAACTTTTTCCCCAATCGTGATGAGATGCAGGTCAGCGTGCTGCACATGTGCGGCTTGGCGAGGTCGCGTCTCAACGGCTCAGGTTGTGCGCCGGATGCTCAGAGGGCAAGGAGGGCACATCCGATGGCCCAGCAGCTGCGAAAAAGCATTGGTCGAACACCGCTTCCGCCTGTGCGCTGTTCCGGAGCTCGAGCCAGGGTGCTAATCCCTTCCTGCTCAGCGCGGGAATGGCAGCCATTTTGTATTCACTTTCAGCCGTTCTCGCACTGTCGGGGGGGGGGGGGGGGGGGAAAGGGATGTTCCCCCACGCTTGTCTCTAGCCCATTCTGTCTCCAGGCACGATCAGGGGGACTCGGAAGAGGAATAGAGTCCCATGCTGCCGGTCCCTAGCTCCTATCCTACAGGGGCTGGGACATCAAGTCCTTTTTCAGCTGAATGTTTTTTTGACAGGAGCGGCCGCTGTTAGCGAGTTTGACAGCCGACGCTCAATTTTGCTGGCGTCGGTTCTCAAACCTGCTGACAGCCACGGGTTCGGAAACCAGACAGCGGCTGTCAGCGAGTTTGACAGCCGCGGGCTGATTTTAAATTTTTTTTTTAATTTTAAATTATTTTTTACTTTTGGGACCTATGACTTAATATCGCCATGATATTAAGTCGGAGGGTGTACAGAAAAGCAGTAAAAACTGCTTTTCTGTACACCCGGTGCTGGCAGAAATGAACGCCTACCTTTGAGTAGGCGCTAATTTCTGAAAGTAAAATGTGCGGCTTGGCTGCACATTTTACTTACTGAATCACGTGGGAAGCGCTGCTAGGGGAGGAGGAATAGCCTAGTGGTTAGAGCAGTGGACTATGAACCAAGAGACCAGCGTTTGAGTCCTGCTGTTGCTCCTTGTGATCTTGGGCAAGTCACTTTACCCTCCATTGCCTCAAGTACAAAAACTTAGATTATAAGCCCTCTGGGGATAGAGAAATACCTACAGTACCTGAATGTAAACCAGTGTGATATCTCAATTGAAATCAAATGTTGGTATATAAAAATAATAAATAAAATAATAGGGCCATCAACATGCATTTGCATGTTGGGGGTGCTATTAGGGGGGGGTTGGCCACGTGTTTTCGACACACTATTACCCTAGTTCTTCCTGCACGATTCAGTAAGTAAAATGTGCAGCCAAGCCACACATTTTACTTTCAGAAATTAGCGCCTACCCAAAGGTAGGCGTTCATTTCTGCCGGGGGAGGGGTGGAGCTAGCCCATCGAAAACGCGCGTCCAAACGGCCTGTATGTACGCTCGGGGAGAAAGGGGGACCAAAAGGCGTCTGCCTTTTCCAACAAGCTCAACTGAGCAGGAAAATCTTGCACCTCCCAACACTAGGCCCTTGTCCAAACAAAAAAATTTGGGCTCCGCCCCACCTAAACAACCGAAAGCCGTAGCGTCGGAGGCTCCCGTCTAGCAGGCTCTTCCCTCTCGTGACGTGCGAGGAGGGCGGGACAGATGTTCTGGCTGCTTGGGGGGGGGGGCGCGGTTTACTTCCGTCAACAGAGGCGGCGCGTGGAGTCGGGCGGCAATGCGGCAGGAAGAGTCTCGCGAGAACAGGTGAGACGGCGGTTACAGCCTGCACGGTTCGTGCCCGAAAGGGGACCTGAAACGAAAGCAGCTGGATTCCTCCTGGAATAAAATCGGCGTTAAGGTGGCGGGGAGAGCCCGTCCTTTTTTTTTTACAGTGACTTGATAGCCGAGCGCAAAGCCATATGAGGGTGCCTTTGAGATAAACCCCGCGCGGGAGCTTTTTCTCTTTTCGCCGTGGGGAGAGAACCCGGAAATAAGACGGAGACAGCTCCGAAGAAACTCATGGCCTGGTTCCTTCCAGTCACGTTGTGACTGCGGTGCACTCCTCTTCTTCTCGCTAGCACAGGTTTGGACTTGTTGTTTGTGCCTCTGCTATGTTAATAGGTCTCGCTGTTGTTAGCGAGGCATTAACGCCACTTTCAATAATGATGTGCTGAAAATGCAGTCCCCACTTCTCTTCCCGTCTCCTGTCTTCCCTCCTAAAAGGCTGCAGGGTTAAAGATGGGATGGTTTGCATTTGCAGCCTATTCCACCTTTCCACTCCAGTTCACGTTTCATCTTGGTCCTGCCTTAACATTGCCTCTTCCTGTCCCATACAGTCTATCATCACCATGGGCATCACTGTTCCTAAACTCAGAGGTGCACAACTGCCCCCCCCCCCCCCTACTAGTTGAAATTAGAGGAGGATACTGCACCCCATACTTCTTGGTACCAACGGCTGCTGGCGTGCTTTACTGTTTAAGAGGGTCACTGGGTACAGGCCTGACTGAGAAGAGAACAGAATAGTAAGGTGTACGCAGTGATGGTTTTAATCTGTAAGTCAAAGCAGCATTCCTTTTCTCATATCTTACAGCTTGTATGCTTGTGTTTTCTAATAAACCAAAAATCTATACACCTCAAAAATGTGCTTCCGAGACACTTATGCAATGTGTTTTCTAATAAACATAAACAGACACTGTACTGCAAATGTAGGAAGAGGTGTTTTAGTCACTTGAACCATCTGACAGATTGCATCTCCTCCCCTGCTTCTGTATAATATGCTGTGACAGGTACCTTTTACAGGTAGCACAACTGTTATCGCATGTGTCTTTGGCAGGAAGATTGAGAAGAGAAGCAAGACTAGAGGTTTGCAATGCCAAATGTACTTTGGCATTACATTGATAATTAAGGTTTTTGACTTATCAATATAAAGCACCTATTTCTTGTTTTATAGTTTTTTTGTTTATAATTGGTGTAGGAAAGTTTACGCAAGCTGTGCATGTGTATGACTGTACCACGAAAAGATGCAAGGGGCATGCCAGCCAGTACATTCATTTGATCACCTGCATGCCTCTTGGTGGCTTACTATCTTCCTAATGAAAGTACCCTTTTGTATAAAATTGGAATTTTAAAACTAGAACTAATCAAGCTTATTCCCTTTCTCTAACTTGGCCTGTCAGTTTCCTCTGCTTCTCAGTGGAACTAGCCTGTACTGGGTTACAGCCAGTTGATCAAAGGAGGAGACAAGACTTTCTCTGGATACATAAAAAGGTTTGGGTAATTGCCAGGTTTGGGTAATTGCCAGGTTTGGGTAATTGCCAGGTTCTTGTAGCCTGGTTTGGCCTCTGTTGGAAACAGGATGCTGGGCTTGATGGACCCTTGGTCTGACCCAGCATGGCAATTTCTTATGTTCTTATGTTCTTAAATAAAGGGAGAAAGTGGGATTCTTATCCTAAGCAGCTTGCTGGGCAGACTGGATTGGCCATTTTTGGTCTTTTTCTGCTATCATTAACTATGCTACTATGATACTATGTTACTCTGCATTAGGCAGAAATAGGTTTTTTGCTTGGCAATTACAGAAGAGGAAAGTAATTGGCCTAAGTTGGAACAGGCATTAATAAATGTGAAATGATTACATATTTGTTTATAGAAGAGGAACTTCTTGAAGAGTTTACACAAATGAAACTGTACAAGGCTGAGACTCAAGGGTGCACAAGGGATGTTGAATTAGCTCAGGCTTTTAGCTCAGCCTGCACCACCCAGCTCTCTTGCTGTCCTCAGCTCTACTCCTCCATTTCTCTGTCCTTTTGAGTCCTACAGCTTTTCCCATCTCATATCTTTTCTACTTCTACAGTGGTAGTTCTAGTAGTGTTCTTTTGGGCACCTGGTAATAGCTGGCATAATTAGTGCCTTTGAGTGTGTTGCCACTTCTGATGTCTGCAGAATTTATGCTGCTGTCTTCCTGCTCCCTTGATATTGGATGTGGGACACAGGTCTGCAGCACCCTTTCTTGTCCTTTCAGATTCCCACTTGGATTTTAGTCTCCTTTTTTCACTCCTGTTACTCCGCAGCTCAGTCTCCCCAGCCGTTTGCTCCCTTCTAGTTCACAAGGTGCCAAATATTTTAATGTATTTTTGTGTATGTTACTTGTAATCCGCAGAGATTTGTGGATCAGCGGGATATTGTTTAAATAAATCAATTTTTCTCAAGACCTCCATCTGAAATCTCTTGCCCATTCATCATCCTCCAGCCTTTTCATCATTCCAGTCTATCACGTCGCCAAAATTCCAGCTTCTGCTCACCCCCCCCCCCCCCACCTCTTCCCTCCATACTCTGCTCAAGGCTTCTTTTCTTTGTCCCGGCAATCGACCTCTATTGTCTCCAACTTCTAGGCTGTTTCCCCTTTAACAGTTGAAGTGGTTGTAGCTATCACTTGTTTCACTTAGTCTGAAACTGGGGCTCCATGGTTTGCAGTTCAAGAATTTGCAGGCTAGTCTCACAATATTGTTTCTGCAAGTTTGAAACTACCAACCCTTCTGCATGATTTACTAAGGCTTTTCTCCCATTCTGTGTCTAAGGGAAAATACCTTGATGAATCAGGGCCCTGGAGTCCAAATAACAGAGCAAGGAGGAATGGAGCTGCTTTGATCACAGATGGAGAGGCTGGCTGTGGGCTGGTCGGTTTGGGCTTGAGGTGGAGAGGGGAGAGAGGCTGCATTGTTAAAAGTGTGGAAGTGGGACAACAAACTGTTAAGTGGAGAAGGGTGAGATGTAATTGACAGAGAGGTTGTTAGGTTGATGGGAGTAAAAGGCTGCTGCTGAGATCAGAAAGAGGGAAGAGGAAGGGAAGGTTTTTAGCTCATCCTCTCTCCCATCTTCATGGGATTCCTGTTCGTATCTGATGTACTTCCTATAAGGTTTGAGGAGCCACGGTGGAGACTGAGTTTGTTTGTGTTACTTGCCAGTCCTGGCAGGAAGATATTGGGAAATTTTAACTGCCTCCTAAGCTTGGATTTCTTTTTCATACATGTGTAGCCCCTTCACAGTGTGATTTGGTACTTCATTATGTTTTGGGATAACTCTGTATACCTTTAAGCCCTTGTAGCATAGCCCTTGAAACTCTTTTTTTGTTTAGCATGTGTTAGAAAACCCTAGCTAGAGGTCTCTTACCTCAGAACTTTAGATTGTCTTCAGGAGATTGCTAAGAATAACCATTCTATAAGGTTAGATCTTGTCCCAGACATAGAAGGAAATGGTATTTAATGGTGGTGATTCAGAGGAACTGAAACATAGCAGGATGAACCTGGAACATGTAATAGGGTGAATTGACAACCTAATAAGTAGCAAATCACCTGAGCCAGATGGTATACACCTCAAAGTTTTGAAGAAATCCAAAAATGAAATTGCAGACCTGTTACTAGTAATTTGTAACCTATCATTAAAACCGTCTATTGTACTAGAAGATTGGAGGGTGGCCAATGTAATGCCAAGGGCTCCAGGTGTTATGGAGAAACTATAGACTGGTGAGCCTGATGTTCTTGCCAGGAAAAATCATAGAAACTATTCTAAGGAATAAAATTACAAAACATATAGATAAATAGGATAATAATGGGACACAGCCAACATGGGTTTACCTAAGGGAAGTCTTGCCTTGCCAATCTCTACATTTTTTTTGTAGGGCTTAATAAACATGTGGATAATGCTGAGCCAGGTGTATACAGTGTATCTGGATTTTCATAAGGTGTTTGACAAAGTCCCTCCTGAAAGACTGCTGAGAAAATTAAAAAGTCACAGGATAGGAGGCAATGTCCTATTGTGAATCAGTTAAAAGATAGGAAACGGAGAGTAGGACTAAATGGTCAGTATTCTCAAAGGAGTAAGGTAAACAGTGGAATGCCACAGGGATCTCTGCTGGGATCAGTGCTTTTTAATATATTTCTAAATGAACCGGAAAAGGAGACAATGAATACGGTTATCAAATTTGCAGACGCCACAAAATTATTCCAAGCGAATTGTGATAAATTGCAGGAGGACCTTGCGAGACTGGGCATCCAAGTGCAGATGAAATTTAATGTGAACAAGGGCAAAGTGATGCTCATAGGGAAAAATAATCCAAACTGTAGTTAAATGATGTTAGGTGCCATATTTGAGTCGCCTCCCAGGAAAAGGATCTAGGTATCATTGTGGACAATATGTTGTCATCCTTGGCTCAGTTTGCTGCAACAATCAAAAAAATCAAACTCATAGGAATGGAAAATAAAATGGGGAATATCATAATACCTATGTATTGTTCCATGGTATAATGCTCCTGGAGTACTGCGTGCAGTTATTGTCGCATCTCAAAAAAATATAATTAAACTAGAGAAGGTACAGATAAGGTCAACCAAAATGATTAAAGATGATGGAACAGTTCCCCTATGAGGAAAGGCTAAACAGGTTAGAGCTTCTCAGCTTGAAGAAGAGACATCTGAGAGGAGATATGATATAAAAAGAGTGGAGTGAAATGGATAGATACAAATCTGTTGCTTATGCTTTCAAAAATATAAAGATTAGGAGACAATCTATGAAATTAATAAGCACATGTTAAAACAAATTGGAGTTTGTTTTTTTTATTTTTATTCAATGCACTATTAAGTTCTGGAATTCATTATCAGAAGATGTGATAAAGGCAGTTAGTATAGTTGGGTTAAAAAGAGGTTTGGACAAGTTCCTGGAAGAAAAGCCCATAAACTGTTATTAAGCAGGTAGACTTGAGAAAGCAATTGTTAATCCCTGGTGAAGCAGCAAGGAATCTATTTGAGATCTTATCCGGTACTTGTGGTTTGGGTTGGCTACCACTAGAAACAGGATATTGGGCTTGACTGACCCTTGGCCTGACCCAGTATGCCAGTTCTTATATTCTTATGTAAAATTCCAGCTTACCTGTCACTTCTAAGCTGGACCTGCTAGATGCTCTCTGGAGGAAGTAACATCTAGGGAACTGGCTGTGAGTAATTTTTATCTTTGGGGTAGAGAGAGAGAGAGACAGAGAGAGAGAGGCAAGGTGCTTAAGTTGGAACCTTTTTCTATAAGTGGGGATTCAGTATGCCAGTAGGGATTCAGTATGCCAGTTCTTATATTCTTATGTAAAATTCCAGCTTACCTGTCACTTCTAAGCTGGACCTGCTAGATGCTCTCTGGAGGAAGTAACATCTAGGGAACTGGCTGTGAGTAATTTTTATCTTTGGGGTAGAGAGAGAGAGAGAGAGAGAGGCAAGGTGCTTAAGTTGGAACCTTTTTCTATAAGTAGGGATTCAGTATTCATCTGTACGTACCCAGATAAGTTTCAATCTATAAAGAAACCAGAGAGATCTCACAAGCACCTATCTAAACGGAGCCTTTTCCAAAAGTTTCAAGCATTGTGATGTGGATCGCTGCTAGTATTCTGATAGCTCAGAAGATGTAAAACCTTTACTGTGAATTTCTTGTGGATTGGATGTGCTGATACTGTTTCCTCTGTACATGAAGGGAGACTTGTTTTTGGAATTAAAGCTGAAGATGTTGCTTGCATTTTTCCCTAAAACAAGAGGACACCTGTGGATGTCAGCATTTTATCTGCAGTCTGCCCCCTTAAAATGTGAAACTCCATCCATAGAGAGGTGTGGTCAACATTGCCACAGTAAATATCCTCCCCCTCCCTGGTCCACTACAATACCTGATTAACCCTAATAGCCTCTGTTGCGAAACTTTACTCCAGACTGGCTTACACATTGTGGCAATTCATGGCAATAGAGAAGACCCCTGAGATGGAGAGCAGGCGGGAGTCCAAGGTTGAGGTATGGAAAGTTGCTGAACAAAGCATCCCTGGTGCTGGAACAAGGAAGGCATAGTATTTATCTGTAGCAGCTCCTTTCTCCTCTGTTTGAGCCCTCAGATATTGACAGCCCCCAGGCCTTTGGCCATACAGGGCTGGTACTGGGACAGGGGGTAAGAGTTAAGTTACGGGATACCAGCCACAAAGATGAATCCAGTTGAACACATGAGTAAAGGCTGAAAGGAGACACCATGATGACTTGAAATCTGTGTAGCAGAACCACTGCTTAAAGGACTGTCCAGAAAAAAATAGGATTCTGGGACTGGCATTGGAGTAAAAATGAACACGCATTTTTATAAGTTTGGTTCAGTAGTTGCTCTGTTCTGGGTTTTTTTTTTTTCCCAAAAACTTTTACATTTCTTACAAGAAGAACTTGTTATAGTAATATCGGTACATAATTATACTTGTAACAACATTTTAGAAATTACATAATAATGCAAATTGATAATAAGATGTTAACCATGTACTATAATAAAGGAAATATAAGAGAGGGTAACTGAGCATATTACAAGCAAAAACAGTGGAAAAATAATACAAATTTACTAATGACGCCGAGAGGGTATGTGGTTATATTGTTATATCGAACCAATAGCGGGTGTCCTTTGGGAATGTCCGTCCAAAAAAAACTCTGAGCTGGTCAATATCAAAAAAGACATTTTATATTCTGATGATTAACACAACACTTGCATGGGTAACGTAACTCAAATGTAGCTCCTAATTGTAATATTTCAGGTCTCATAGACAAAACATTTTTCCTCCTAATTTGTGTAGATTTTATCAGATCAGGAAATATCCAAAGTTTCTGGCCAAAGAATGATGACTGCCTATTCCGGAAAAACTGTTTCAAGATGTTATTACGTTCCATCAGGAAGGCGAATGATACTAATAATGATCTTCTTAGTGTAATCTCCTTTTCCTGGGATAACTCCAAAATTCTAGATATGTCCAAGGAAATAGATGGTTGTATTAAATCCTCTTGGGCCACTTAATTTACTTGTGCATACTGTGGAAGATAGTAAATTTTTGTAACTACAGGCATAGCAGCCTCAGGAATTTTTAATACTTGTTGAACGTACTTCTTAAAGAGTTCCAAGGGAGAAGTGAGATTAACCACTGGAAAATCTAAGATTCTTAAATTATTTGCTCTATGGGCATTTTCCACGTTTTTCAATCTTTTATTATGAATTAACTCAGTCTTAACCAGATCCTGTGGACACTCTCCACAGTAGAAATTCGTTGGCCCATATCTTCTAATTTTAAATTATATTTTGTTATCAAGTTAGTATTAACCAAAACTTGATTTTTAGTTTCTATTGCCGCTTGAGATAATGCTGATAAAGAAATTTCAATAGACTTCAACACAGTCCATAAGCCTTACATAGTCATTGATTCAGGGCAGCTATGGCTTAATTCCAGCCCCAGAATATTAGGAAGGACTTTTCCCATGCCCTTACTACTGCCTGCTCCCAAACTCGTACCTTGGTCAGTTGTTATAGATGACACGACAGTTCTTGCCACTTCGGGTGAGACTGGATCGATTCTATACTCTTTCATTAGAGAACTCATCCCATCCGAGATACAAGGAACCCCGTTCTCTGCCGGGGATAGCTGCCATTGCAACTGACTAGAAACCTCCCCATCCAACCTCCGGGGGTGTCTCTGCCGTCACCGGATTCTCAGTTCCCTCGAATCGAGGGGGAGCTGGTCTGTTCGGCTCGCCGGGGCTTAGCGTGGTATCCAGGGTCAGGGGGAAGGGTACTCGCTCTAACGCCCCTCCTCCAGCGACTGCGTCTCTCGACGTCTGAACCACATGGTTGGTAAAGAATCCCTCAATGCAGGGTTGAAAAGGATCCAGGGAAGGAGAGCTGGAAGTCAACCCTCTGAATTTCGCTTTTCTTTTCATGTGTTGCGTCCATCGCTGCTCGACGCAGTCACTCCGCCCTCTTTACCTCTGTGGCGACTCCCTCCAGGTCTGATGGTTAGCTGTTGCGGCGTCTTCTTGCCGTCTCTCTCCGGTGTCCCCGGACTGGTACAACGCTGCAGATCCGCCATGTTCCTGATGACATAGGGCGCGCGCGTTCCCTGATGTACCAGCAAGGGTGCGAACCTCGGGGGGTGTCCCCTGAGATGACGTCATCCGCTTCCAATATAAGAGGTCTCAGTATTCGCTAACGAATCGAGTTAGCAACGGGGGATTGCTTCGGCTTTACTCCCAAGCTACTCTGCCTCCTCGGACTTACCAGGGGTACCCGCTCCTCAGGGGACCTCGCTCTCTTTTCTTTATTTCAGATTGCAGATAGGCACCGTACTCGCTCCTTGAGGGCCCATGCTCCTGAACACTCTGAAGATTCTCTACTGCCTGGAAGCTATCGCAGATACAGACATTTGTGAGTTACCATCGCTCTCTCAGAGCTTTCTCTGGAACCAGGTACTCACTCCTCAAGGGCCTAACCTTTTCCAGCTACTGAGCTTCCTAAAGACCTTATGTGAGGTTTTTTTTCATCCAGTTCTGGCTATGAACACAGCATACCCTGTCTGTCTATAGTTTCTCTACAGCTCAGCAACCCAGGGATCGCTGTTCCAGTACCTGAGGGACTTCAGCCCTGCCGGGCATATCAGCTCACTACTGCACCTCTGGTGGTTCTACTAACTTGTCTAATAAAAGAATTATCTGTGTCTGTCTCCGTATCCAAGCCTAGCCGGTGGCCCCTCTCAGGATATCCTCCTAGGGGTGCAGTCATCTGCCATCGGCCCAAGGATCCACCTATCTACATTCCTCTACAGCTGAGTGCCCTCTCCAAGCACTCCACTGGTAACAGATTGGTACTCCTCCATCAGAAGTCTTCAGCAACAGATTCATAACAGATTGCTACTCTGCAGTCTAAACCCTAACAGATTGTTTACTACTCCCTCTACAGGAGCTGAGCATATCAGATTGCTAACTCCTCCTTCCACAGGAGCAGATTCATTACAGATTGCTAACTCCTCCCTTCTTGAGGAGTAGATCTTAACAGTTGCTAACTCCTCCCTCCACAGGAGTCAAAGCATAACAGATTGCTAACTCCTCCCTTCCTCAGGAGCCGATTCATAACATCGTGTGAGGCATTTTAAAGAAGAAACGAAGAAAAAGAAGTAATTCTAAGGTAACTCTGCAGTGAGAGTGCTCTCACCACGCCCCTACTCGTGGTGAGAGCCATCTTGGTTCAGCCCCCCCGCCATCTTGGTTCAGCCCCCCGCTCTGTTCTTTTTTTGAATAAACAATTTATTAGCATTTTACATGGAAAGGAAACATGCATTCCATACAAAGATATCGGTTGTAACATAACTATCAAATTGTCATAACCTTTCCTTATTTTCCCCTCCACCCTCCCCTTATGCACATCATAACCTCTGTCTTTAACATCCAATAGAGTTGACATTGAGGCATGAGAAGTACAATGAAAGAAACTCTCCTTCCTTTCTATAAAGATCTCTAAAAGGATACTAGATCTATAGATAACCTCCCCCTCTAGGGAAGTTGTCTCATATTTACTTACAAAACAGCTATGGTTGACTATGTGCACAACCCTAATCATGAGTCTCCCGCCATTTTAAATCTAAGCCCCAAGTAGAATGGAAACGTTTAAGAGTGTGATGCTTTTCCACTGTCAACTTGTTCATTGTACATACATTGTCCAGTCTGTTGAGGACTCTTGCCAAAGTAGGAGCAGATGCCTATTTCCAAGTGTTAGCAATCTCCAGCCTAGTGGCTATACATGCTTGTGTGATGAAAGTGGCTGCACATAATGGGACACCATCGACTTACTTACTTATTTATTTATTTACCATTTTTCTATACTGAACTTCATGACAAGCTTCATATCAGGCCGGTTTACATCAAACTTGGGGGTTAACTGAACAAAACCATATAACATATAATATATATATTATATAATATAATATATAATATATATTATATAATATATATAATATAACATATAACTTGTCTATTCAAGAGGGCATTTGCCATCTGCAAATGTACTGGGGTGGGCAGAATTGTCATTATGGCATGTTCCAACTTGTTTCCACAACATGGATATGCATTCACTTGCACACTACATATGCTCAAAAGTTCCTAAGGATGTACATTCTCTCCAGAACTTCCCATCTAAATATGGCAGCATTTTCATTAACTTGACTGGAGACAATTACCACCTATAAAGCATTTTGTAGCTATTTTCAATCAGAGAAGAAGAAATGGATGCCCTGCCATTCATCACAAGTAAATGTCTCGGGCAACTCCCCAACCCACGCGCTAATATGAATGGGTTTACTTGCAAGCCGTATATTTAGCAATTTATAGATTTTTGAAATATGGCCTCTACATTTATCAGGTGCAAAGCAGTAACCCTCAAATAATGATCTACCAGTACCCAAGCTATCCCCCCACCTTGTTACTCCTACAGAAATGAGATATCTGCTGATAAGCGAAATACTCAGAAGTAGATAATCCCGCACTCCTACAGAGAGCCTCAAAAGTAGTCATTTGGTCCCCTTCCCAGACATGCTCCAACTGCTGTAGACTGCAAGTCTTCCAAGTGGTGAAAGAATGCAAGGACCTACTTGGAAGAAAGCTGGTATTATGAAATAGATGTGTGAGGTATGAGAATGACTTGCTTCCAATCAGTTTGTTTCCATTTATCCCACAGATTCAAAGTATGGCAAGTGGTTGGTAGCATATTCAGGCAAGACCTCCATGTTTTTTTATTTTGCCATGGCATAGCAGCCAGGGGCTTACCTGCCATCTGGGATTGCTCTATAACTGCCCAGTGCTTGTTATCTACTTCTTTATGCCAAATAATCAAAGGTTGCAGCTGAGCGGCAATGTAATACCACAAAATATTTGGTATACTTAACCCCCATCTAATTTAAGTTGAGATAAAACATATCTGCTCACCCTGGGGGGCCTCCGTTTCCATATAAAACTAAAGACCTTCTTTTGCCAGCTTTTTAATATATTGTTAGCAATAGGGATGGGCAATGTTTGAAAGTGGTAGAATAAGCATGGCAAAAAGTTCATCTTGATAGTCGCTACTCGACAAAGCCAGGAAAGTGAGAGGTTGCACCATTTATCCAGATCTTGCTGGGCCTTCTTTAAGAGGGTATATAATTAAATGCAAATAGGTCTTTAGGATGGCCCAAAATTTGTATCCCTAAATATTTAGTTTTGCTAGATGTCCAACGGAAGGGATGCGCATCCCGCAAAGATTTTACTAGATCAATGTTGCATTTAAGTTTAGTATTTCAGATTTATCCCAATTCACCTTAAACCCTGTAATCTGGCTAAAATTATTTAGTACGGATTCTATAGCTAGTAGGGAGCCATGTGGATTTGCAAGGGTGAATATATCATCGGCAAATAAAGTTTAAATGAGTGATTATCTAAACAAAGGCAGACAATATATGGATGATTGCGGATAGAAATGGTCTGGGGTTCAAGAAATAAGGCAAGCAAGGTAGGTGAGAGGGGGCAACCCTGTCTAGTTCCTTTCTCCACATTGAAACAGATTGAATAGCCTCCATTTACTTTTATGCACCCTTTTGGATTATTGTATAGCTTCTCTAGCATGTGCAAACTTTTTCCAAATTACCATCCTCAACAAGACCCAAAAAAGGGCCAATGGACCATCTCGAATGTCTTTTCGGCATCTATCGAGAGGAAAATGGTTTTGGTGTCAGTCCTATGAGCCCACCATGTGAGGTCTATTAACGTACGCACGTTGTTCCCTGCCAGCCTCCCAGGTATAAAACCTGCCTGGTCATGATGAATAAGCCATGCTATAAATGAATTCAGACAATTCGCTAAAATTTTTGCCAGTATTTTAAAGTCTTATATTTATTAATGATATGGGGCAGTAAGATCTGCATAATGTGGGGGTCTCTTCCAGATTTCTGTGGAATGGTATTTCCAGCGGTGTTTGAATTGCAATGAAGAGACCTCCCATCTCTTAAATAATTATAGACCTTTTGCATATGTGTAACAATATAAGGGCCAAATAATTTTATAAAATTTAGCTGTGAATCCATCTGGGCCAGGTGATTTCCCTATCTTGAGCATTTTTATTGTGTTCAATATCTCTATAGATGTGATCTCCTTTTCTAATTCTTCTCTCATCTCCTCTGACAGAGTAGGGAGAGGAATATCTGCAAGGTAGCGCTTTATTGAGTCATGAGGGATATTTGCCTCTGCTGTGTAAAGGCTTTTATGAAAGTCCAAGAAACGTTTGCGAATATTGGTTGTTGGCTGTGAGAAGATCCCCTTTGGCATTTTTAATTTTGGCAATAGTGTTTTGTTGTTGGACTGCCTTCATTTGGTTGGCTAATATTCTACCGGCTTTATTACCACTTTCAAAATATTCAAAATATTCTTACTTAGTTATCTCTAGCCTGCAAATCATTTTTGCTGATTCGAGCTGCATTAGATCTTCTCTAGCTTTGGATAATTGACGCAACACCTTTTTGGAACCTGTGGCTTGGTGTTTTTGGGATAAGGTAGAGAGAGCCTGTCGCAAAGCCCATGCAGAGCTTTAATTTTGTTTCTTAATAAATGTAGCTCTGGATATCATTAACCCACATATATATGCTTTTAAGCTATCCCATATTATTGGGGGGGGAGGGGGGGGGTAATTCTCCTGTGTCACTTCTGTCTAAGAATTCTAAAATATTAGAAGTAAGGGATATATTGAAGCTGGTTTCGGTCAATAGGGAATCATTGAGTCTCCAAAACCGTACCCCTTTATCTTACTGGTCAAAAATTACATCCATCCATACTGCCGCATGGTCAGTCCGTGCCACAGGCGAGATAGCGGATGTTGTGATTTTATCGAAAAATGCTTTATCTGCAAACAATCTATCCTAGAGTGTGCCTGGTGGGTGGAAGAGAAGAAGGTATAGGAGCAGGAATGAGGATGGTGTGTTCTCCATACATTTAACAACTGCCAGTTTTATCTATGTGAAGATGCAGCTGCTGCATTTCCTCTAGAGGTATCAGTCGATGGTGACCGGGCTAAGTTGAAATCTCCCCCCATAATAAGTGTGCCCTTGCTATGAGTAAGTAGTAACTAGTGGAGTGATTGGAAAAAGATACCTTGATCTTTGGTGCGTAAGCCTTCACTAATGTGTATTCCTCTCCATTTACTTGAATTTGCCGTAGGAGATACCGTCCCATTGGATCTTTGATACATAATTGACAGTCAAACACCAGATTGGGTGAAAATAAAATACATACCCCTGCATATTTAGAGGCCTTATTACAAGAAGAAAAATATTTTTTAGGAAATTGGTTGGAGTTTAACAGGCTCTCATACCTACCCCTTAAATGGGTCTTTTGAGCAAAAATAGCATGGGATAGACTTAGTTTTTGGGTACTTGCCAGGTTCTTGTGGCCTGGTTTGGCCTCTGTTAGAAACAGGATGCTGAGCTTGATGGGGCCTTGGTCTGACCCAACATGGTGATTTCTCATGTTCTTAAGATGGCTACTGAGGAGAGTCTTCAAAATTTTGTGTGGATCAGTTTGAAAAATCTAAAAACTATGAGGTGGTGTAGTTGTGTAACTGTGGAATACATAGATTGCCTACCCGTCGTCATCCCTGTGCACCTCCTAATGTGGTAAAATTTGGTGTTGATCAGGTACAGAACAGATGCAAAACAAAAGTTATTAAGAGATGACAATTGCTTATTCATATTCATGATATGTGGATCTGTAAAAACAAATGTATTTTTGTATTTCATGCATACTAGATTTTCAGAACATGTCAGGGGCTCTAAGTGGATCATGAGAAGGGGTATTTTAGGGGGAAAATCCATGTATTTCATGAATATGCAATTATTTCGCCCAATAACCTTTTGGTTTTACATTTTATTTCAAACCAAATTTTCAGGAGATGGTGGGAAAGGGAGGAGATGAGGCCAAGAAGAGTCAAACATGAGTATATTTTTGTGGATCCATGTGTATGTATATTCTGGAAAGTAGGGTTCATGAGCTCAGTATTCGAAGGCATTTAGCCAGATATGTTTTGAAACATTATAGCAGAGACATTGCTGCTCTCTCTGACTGATAACATCTTGAGAGGTTTTGATAGTGGTAAACACTACATCCTGGTGATGCTAGTCCTATCATCAGCCTTTGACACAGTAAATCATGACATACTTCTAAAAAGACTAGAAGAAATAGGACTACATCAAAAAACTATCGACTGGTTCAGATTATATCTAAGCAACAGATTTTTTTCAAGTCCAAATTAAAAACGTATTGTCTGAGAAAAATAAATCTTCAAACAGGAGTACCACAGGGATCAGCACTCTCCGCAACACTCTTTAATATTTACCTGCTTCCTGTGTGCCATCTACTAGCAGGCCTGGGAATCATAGACTACATATATGCTGATGACATTCAATTATTACTACCCATTGAAGGCACAATCGAAAAAACACTAAACCTGGCTAACATGTACCTAGACATCATCAAACAGTTACTAAACCAAATGGAACTAGTGATTAATATAAAAAAAACAGAATTCCTACATCTAGAACGAAAAAATGATGGTTATTCAAATGCTAATACAGCTTAAACATAAACAGAAAATAGAATTAGCCAAAAAAGTTCGGAACCTCGTGTGATAACTGACACGAACTCAGCCTCAAACAACACGTATCACTAAAAGTCAAAGAAGGATACGCTAAACTAAAACCTTTACTAACACCTGCAAACTTTTGAACTGTCCTTCAAGCATTAATATTTGCGAGCACAGACTACTGTAATGCCCTTCTCTTAGGATTACCATACACATTAAGACTACTGCAAAACTCTGCCGCAAGAATACTTACCAGTAAAAGTAAAAGGGATCACATCACTGAACCTCTAGCTGAATTACACTGGCTGCCCGTTGAACACAGAGTACAATACAAAACACTATGCACTATACACAAATTAATTCACGATGAAAAAGCAGAATGGCTGAACACAGCACTACGTGTACATGTCCCACATAGAAACCTGAGATCTGCTAACAAAGCCCTCCTAACCATCCCTTCTGTTAAAGCAACAAGACTGACCCAAGTCAGAGAACGGGCGCTATCCTTAGCCGGACCCATATTATGCAACACCATGCCTCTGGAGATTAGAGAGATTATAAACTTTTTAAAAAGAGTTTAAAAACCTGAATGAATACAGGCAGCAGAACACCAGCACACAGCACTTAACTTAATATGTGCGATTTTGTTATTCTTTTGCACCATTAACATTAGTAAAATATACAGTTATGCATAGACATGTAAAAAAGGACAATATTTATAACTTTCATCAACTAATCTTTATTATGAAACTGTTACTGGACTTTAATGGCACTTTTATAGTTAGTATTAATATATACAATCCCCATAATTCTAAATGTGCCTTTCTGTAAATCGTTGTGATGGTATATAACTTAACGACGGTATAGAAAAGGTTTTAAATAAAATAAATATACAATTCCGAAGGCATTTAGACAGATATGTTTTGAATATACAATTCCTTTTAGGTGCACAACTTGTTTTTATATGCATAAATGCAGAGTACAGAACCCTAACACCATGAACTCCAGGTTCAGTCTCATAGACTAACACTGGCCCCAGAAACTTTACCTCTAACCAGGAGTTATGTTTCCAGCATTAAAAGAACATACTTATCTTTCTTTAAAATGTATTAACCACTAAAGTAATGTGCCCTGAGAGATGTACAATAAAACATTCATGAAATAACAATCCAGAACAGCACAGATTGACATAAATAGATCCACTGCCAGTGGCGGATTGCAGGAAAATATCAGCCCGTGGGATTCTTTCAAAACTGTCCCATAAGGGTATCTTACTCCCTTGTGCACTTTCTCTGCAGCACATGCATCAACACGGCAAGTCGACTCTGAAACCTGGCATTAAGCCCAAATATCTCCAAAATCAATTTCACATTTTTCCTAAATAACTAGACTAGCAGTGAGTGAACAAAGCTTTAGAACCCCATTCCATCCATGCAAATCGGTTGGGGCCACTGCACAAGTCTGCTTAGCACTGTCACACACGTAGAACACAGACAGACTCTCACTGAATGAAGAGATAGTAAAGTATAAATAGAAACATGCAGGCAAAATCTGAACTTGAAACCGCAACAAGCCAGACTCTGTATGGAATAGAAAAACAAATATCATTCCTCACTAAACATCATTCAGTAGCATCAAGAAATATAAAGCATCAATCATAATAGTAAAACCAAACTCATAAAAAGAATAAATATTTCAAAACAGCTGATGAAAAAACATTCAATGATTACAAACATAAAGCATTGTTTTAAATTTCCCGAACATTGATAAAATATTTCAAAATAGCAGACACAGCAAACACCCTCCAAAAATTAAAGCTAAAATAAATCCCCTGCTCTCCGTATCTGGGAACTTTAGATTTCAGTCACCCTGAGATTGTCATGAATAAGTAAGGGGTGGGAGATATGCACAATTTTCTTCTCTCTCTAACATACCGTTCATTCTGAGACAAACTCCCTTATATTCTCTCTTGCACACATACTCACTAGATCACACGCTGTCTCTTGTACATGCTCACTGGCTCACATGCTCTCTTACAGACATGCCTACTGGGTCACACACTCATGCTCTTGATCACACGCATGCTCACTGGCTCAGTTGTTTTCCCATAGGATAAGCAGGCTGAATTAGCCATGCTCTCTGGGGACATCGTCCTGACAGCCTGATGTGGAACTTTCTCCAAGAATACAGAGCTGTGCGCCTGCACAGTTATTCCCACGCAAATCGCCTCATCTCGTCAGCTTTCATTTCTCCCGCGCAGCTACGGTCGCGCTCAACTTTCTCTCGCACCTATATTTTCTTCTCTGTCTATCTACTAACTCTCTGAGTACCCCAAGACAGCAATTTTAAGTGCTTATATCACACCAAAGGCACAGGGATTTAAATTCTGCCAATGTAGCAAAATTATGTCTGCTAGACGGACATAATTATTGCTACATTTGCCTCTGTCCAGAGCACGACCAGGCATCCTGCCGTGATTGCGGTACGATGTTTCCATATGCCCGGAGACAAAGGGCTGAAAAAATGGAAAGACTAAAAACCGATGCTTCCGGTTCCTGTGCCCTGACCCATAGTTCTACTCAATCTCTGCCAGCTAAAAAGGCAAAGTAAGTGATTACAGGTAGGAGGTCAACTTCGCTGGAACCACAGATGATGAAACGGATAGAGGATCTTCCAAAAAAAGGGAAAGGGCTCAATAGATAAACCCCCAAAATGCCCCACTGACCTAAGGGAAATAGTGTCGGAACTGCCAGAGCTCAAAAGATCCAAGCAAGGCATAAATCTCTGAGCCACTTGATGCATGAAGCATCTACTCATTTGAAACACAGAGCATTGACTAGCTCAAAGCACAAAGCATCAACTTGCTCGAAGCAGTTAAAGCTGACTCATTCAATGGAAAAAGTGTCGCCCAACACAGACAGTTTCACCTCGACAAAAGACATTGTGCTCCAACACATAATGTGCCTGGTGAGCTAAAGAGTCCAGTCGTATGATGCACAGTACATCAAAATGGACGATGTTGGAAGACAGTCATTCCGAAAATCAAAGAAAAACAACTTCGCCATCAAAGCATGAGAAAGGAGCTACCCAATCACAATGGCGACCAGATCCACAAATTGTATTTATGGGATAGCAAAAGGAGGCTGGTTCTGATGTAGATATTGTCACTCTAACTGACAAATCCTATTCAACCTCATCAACAGTATATGCTCAGGCCTTTTGCAGGTATCTAAACAGAAAAGACAACAACCTCAACTACAAGAACCCTTAAAGTAGCATAAATCTTGCCAGGACCCTTGAACTCCAGCTACCACTCAAAAACAGATGGATTCTGTCATCCTAACAGTGGCATTGCCAAAAAAACCCCGAAAACTCCATCTAAACATAAATCTTGGACTAAAGGGAAAGAGGCAGCCTTGCATGCAATGTCACAGATATCGTAACATTCTAAAAAAAACTTTTTCCAATCAATGCCTGACACCAGAAACCAGAACTCAACTGAATCTGATGATAACATATCTCCAAGGTTCCTACCACCTTCCCTCCCGGAAATTGAAGGTACAGAAGAAACCACGGGGCATGACCCTAGCCTCGCAAATTTGGAAATGGAATTTAATATACCTGCCTCTCCACCAACATCTCCAGGATCAACTATAGGGATCTATCCAATCAACCAGAGGGACCACCTGAACCATTTTCCCCACCCGAAGACCTAACATATTCAAAATTCATAGAAAAATTAGGCTCCTTCTTAAAAATCGAATCAAAAATACCAGATCCAAGGGCAGAAGTACATGGAATATCAAAATATTCCATCAGAGCCTACTGCACTACCTCCCCATGCAGTATTGGAAGATGTTCTAGACAAATCCTGGACATCACCTTTTTCTACTCCTACTGTTTCCAGGAAAACAGACCTTAAGTTTAGAGCGCACAAGTCTGCACACTATGGAACACTACAACTACCTCACGCTTCTATTGTTGTCGAATCAGCAATGAAAAAAACAAAGAAAACAAGACTCTACTCGAACACTCCACCAGGCAGGAACAGCAAGTACCTGGATGACTTTGGCAAGAAAATATTTCAAGGTGCCATGGTGAATTCTAGGATTCAGCATCACCTGTTTTATATAGCTCAGTATTTGTATGAATGTTTATAAGGTCTGAGACAAGAAACCCCCTCTATGACTTTCAATCAAATTAGATCAGCATGGAGGAAGGCTTATGCCACCTAATAAGAACGGTCTATGAAGCTTTTAACACCTCCGCAAGAATATCAGCAGCTGCCATAGTGGTGCCTAGAATTGCTTGACTCAGAGCAAGCGCAATAAGGGATGATGTCCGTGGAAAACCTGCTGGCCTGCCATGCAGAGGAGAGAATATTTTCGGGGACAGATTCCGTGAAATGGTCTCGCAGTTGAAAGAACAAAATGTGGCAGTGTCATCTCTCAATTTCCTGATGGAACATTACCCTTCTAAACGTTTTTACCCCCACAAGCGACCATTCTACCAACAAAGGAGGTACAGACAATTCATCACCTTATCGTATGCTGTCTTATCAATTTCAGAGGCAACAGCTTTAGCAACCACAAACAAGAAGTCGTCAGAGCAGCACACCAACAAAACCAGGCACAGTTGCTGGATCAAAAGCCTCAACAGAATCTTTGAACAATGCAACGCCACAGCCACCATTGAAAGTGGGGGGGAACGATATCCTCATCCTTCCAAGAATGGCCATCTCCCCCACCAATCTGTGGAAGTGGAGTCCATTCTTAAAAGGCCAAGCATTCCCACACCCATTTCCCCCCCCCCCCCTCCCCCGGGGCGAGAACATCAGGAGCTGGCTGCCTTAGGTAGGAAGGCCTTTCAGGGTGCTATGCTGAACACCCATATCGCATCCTACCAGTTATACATGACCAAGAGCTTGCGCTGCAGCAGCAACAGGAATCGTTCTCTGCTGTTGTACAACAGGGCCTGGAAGCCGGAAAACACGAGGTGAGATCCACCTATGATGTGTTTGAAATGGGAGCACGGGTGGCCGCCATGGGTATCTGTCCTTGTAGGATGGCCTGGCTCCGTTCTTCCGACCTTTGTCCAGAGGTCCAAGAGAAGTTGGTTGACCTCCCTTGTACAGGGGAAAATCTTTTTGGGGATAAGGTCAGGGACGCAGTAGCCCAGCTGAAGGATCACCATGAAACCCTTCAACAGCTATCCGCTAGTGCTTCTGACCCACTCTCCTCTGCCAGGAAATCTTCCTGACCGAGTTCCAGGAAGTCCTTTTATGGGCAGAAGAAATATTATCCTCCAGCCACCTGGACTCGCATGTCCCGGGCTGGGCCTAGAGGTTGGCCCCATCAACAGCGAACTTCCAGGGCCAAACCGGCCCCTCAGCAGGCTCCAGCTAAGGGATTTAGACTGGAGGCGAGGGAGCATGAGTCAATGCGCCTGGCACACAACACCCAGTGGGGAGTTGGTTTCTTGGTGTTGCCCAGCATTAGCCGCTCATCACATCATTCTGGTGGGTCCTCACCATCGTTTGCCAGGGGTATCATCTGAACTTCAGAGACGTCCCGGCAGACTTTCCCCCTTGTCCATTGTGAGGTTTGTCTGCCCCGCAGGATATGTTTCTAATGGAACTCTCCAATTTTCTAGTGGCGGGACCAGTAGAACCCCTTCCTCGTCGTCAGCAAGGGTGGGGGGTTTACTCTAGGTATTTACTGATACCAAAGAGAATTGGGGGCTTATACCCCATTCTCTTATCTCAGAGCCTTGAACAAATTCTTCCACAAGGAAAAGTTCAAGATGGTCTCTCTGTAGCAGTAATGAAGAGCTTTCATGGCAGGCAGGAGGAGGGAAGGCAAAGAGGGCAAAGAGAGTTTGTCCTCCCGAGCCTCTTCCTTTTATTGTACATTCATACAAAGGCAGATGATGTGTCATTACATGATTGGCTACTTTCCCATAGCAACAGAAGAGTCATTACACCATTGGCTTTGGCTCAGGGGGTGTGCACGGATCATATCATTGGCTGCTGAAATCTACACCTCCTGACTTTGTCCTGCCTCTGACTAGGGAAAACCCAGCCCTTCTTTCAGGCTAACAGGATTAATTATAGGCCAGAGAAATACATGAAGTCAGGTATCCTCTCCTAGGCAGAGGGGCTTAAGCACAAGTGATGCTTTTATTCAGGCAAATGTCAGGGAGAAGGGAAGTTAGTGTTTAACCCTGATGAAATGGTTTGCTGGCAAGCGCATATTTCCCACATCTCACCCTTTCTGTTTTTGTTTAGGAAGCTCAATAAAGCTTTAAACCCTTACTGAAATCTGTTATGTCTTGGTATGGGCTGGAAATAGGGGAAGAGGGATTATGGAGAGAAGAAAGCTGATTCGGCGTGGTGTGCCAGCTGCCGATGAGCTTCTGAATCTCCATATCACCCAGAGCAGGTGCAGGTGGTGTGCCAACTCTGCAGGGCTCATGATTCCCCATTAGGCATCTTACAAGACATCTTTATATCCGGGCTGAGAGCAAGGTTTCAATATGGATATGAGGGTTGGGTATGCACTGAATACAGCATCACAGGCAAACAATTAAGATAATTACGGTCATTATAATAGAAATCATCCCTTTTGAGACCAGAAATATCAGGGAGTCAGGACCATAGCCAGTCCCATGGAGAAGTTGGTATTCTGTCTGAAAATGGTGCATCAGCAACCATGGTTTCTATCTGCTCTGTGGTATGTGTGAGGTTTGCTTTATAAACTGATATGTACACACAGCAATGAGATCCAATTAATGCACAAACACCACCCTTTAAGGCTAAAATGTTGTCTAAGGTTAAAGCTAAAATAGTGTCTAAGGTATAGCTGTTCTGTAATGCTACTTCTCTAATCTGAGAAACTTCTGTTGTGAGTAGTTTTAATGCATGAACTGTCTGATTAAATATGGCAGTCGTCCAGTTAGCTAGGATGTGTAAGTCTCTGTAATTTATAGCTGTTCCCATTGGAGGAAACAGGCTTCTAGCTATCTGAGTTTCTGTATACTTTTCTATGGGATTATTTATCGCCTCCCTTTTGTTACGGAGCCTTGCTTTGGGTAAATTTTTGACTGCATAGTATGAGGGGAGGATGTAGCCTAAAGTGCATCTGTCTTTCCATCTTGGGGAAATGTACATATATGCTCTACGCCCACATAACATCCATATGTTTCCTAACAGATTAGTGGACATGTCATTGGTTATCATTTGGGCTATATAACTACAAAAGGTAAATCCTTCATCCCCTCTATACTTTCTGTACTTGCTTGGGTCTCCCACTGCACATCCTGAAATCTGCCAATTGCATACATATATGTGGTATAACTATGCAAGTGTTCAGTGATTAATACAAAAGTTCAGTTACAATATGGATATTTCCCACCTGAATTCCCTTTCCATCCCCTGTATCATAGTCCCAACAAAGAGCGGCAGTCTCTTGAATACCGCTACCAATGTGTAGTATGGTAGTATTAACTGGAGAGTTAATGAAAACCTCTCTGTAAAGGATAATTAGTCCATACTGTAAGGTTAAATGGTACAGCATGCATCAGTAGTTCTCCGCAGGCTTGGGTTGGCATGTGTGTGCAGATCCAACAGTCTGTTCGATTCAACAGGTGTGAAAAGTTCTGATTCGAGGATGTACATGTTGTCCTGTCAGAGTCCTTGTTCTGAAATCGCCATAGCTGGAGAAATAAGGCAAAGGAGGAGGATGCAGAACACAATTGTTAATGAGTTGGCATTCAGGCAAGAAAAAGCGGCTAATAAGTTCTCTGGAGTTTTCTCAAGGCCTTGCTGTTCTAAGAGTTGTGCAGATTGGTTGGATAGGGCCTTGATCTGTCCCCAGGTCATGTGGTGCTGCTTTTTGCAAGGAGTCCGGTCTCTGTCCTTCTGAGGGCTGTGGAGGCTCAGGGAGAAGTTGGGGATCGGGTCCTGTAGACCTGGACACCTTTCCATCGTTCCACGGCTTGATACCTGTGGAAGCAAGCAGAGAAACATATCCTCGTTCCCCATTTTAAGGGAACGGGACCGTACCAGACATTAAATATTCTATACAAAACTGATGGCTGTGGGTGACTAACCCTAGTCCCATAATGATTACTCATGGCTGTGGTCTTAAATTTATTTTAAGTGATTTAAAACAATACTTTGTTCAGGGGGAAAATCCAGGGGCAATCCCCCTTTTTTCTTTTTTGTTTGGTCCAGAGCTCTTAAGGGTATGATTTGCTCTCTCCACAATGGCTTGCCCTGTGGTGTTGTAGGGGATGCCAAATAAGTATTTAATATTCAATTAACAAAATTCATGCAAAGGAATGGCTGCAGTAAGCAGAGCCATTTTTAGTTTTCAGAACATAGGGTAGGCCCATTATCAAGAATTTTTTATGCAGTGATCAATTTTCATTCAGTAAAATAGCAATAAATGTAAATTAATCATTTAAAGGAAAAGTCATTTGCAGTAAGCAGAATCAAATGACAAGTATATTAGACATTACATTAAACATATGTTACACAAGACTGACATATATTCATTCATCTTGCAAATATTAATTTACACAAAACTGACATATTCATCCATCCTGCAAATATTTCTTGCGTCAAGACAGACAACAGATAACACATAATATGAGCTAAAAATCTTATCAAAAAGTTATCAAAAACAAAATTAGATCAAGGATCAAAAATCAAAAGTCAAAAGGTATTAGAAAAATGTTTGAAAATGTTAAAATAAACTGCAAAGTGTCCATCTTCACATCTCTTCATGGCAGGAAGGCTGTAAATCTGGAAAATATTAAAAACTGGCATACAGCAAAAAATTACTAAGGTAAGGATAAAAGTGAAATTCTTACTTTTTTAACCTTGAAGAAATCAATTCTATGATTCAATTTAATAAAATCAATTTGGATTTGCAAGAAAAGGCTTGGGAGGGATTGCTTTAGATGTAGCAACCTCTGTCAGTAAAAATTATAAGGTTCAGAATTCTGTATAAATTTTGTGAAAAAGAAAATAAAACTGAAGTGTCCTTAATACAGA
This sequence comes from Rhinatrema bivittatum, assembly GCF_901001135.1. NCBI lineage: Eukaryota > Metazoa > Chordata > Amphibia > Gymnophiona > Rhinatrematidae > Rhinatrema > Rhinatrema bivittatum. The sequence continues at coordinate 559,546,661 of NC_042617.1, read as the reverse complement.
AGGTCTGTAGGCCTGAAAAATAAAAACTATTATACAACAGAATTATTAAAACAATAATATAATATAACTTGTAGAATAACATAGCGCCTCCTAGTGGAGACCCCATCATTACTTTATAGATTGCAACTATTGTGCCAGGTTGCAATCCGTAATACTCTGAGCTTAAATTCAATGTGGAGTATCAGAATAGAATTTCTTCTTATAATTATTAGAATAGGAAATTAAACACGCTGTTTGCTCTGCTCTGTCTGCTGCATGCTAAAGTGACTGTAACTACTATTAATCTGTCTGAGTTATAACATATATAAACTAGAGAGAGAAACTGCAGTACTAAGTCCAGTTTTTTTTTTTTTTCTTTCTTTTCAAAAGTTCTCCCTCCCTCCCCCATGAGTGGCTAGCAAGAGTTACAGAAGACAGTAAAGGGGGGGAGGAGCAGTGTTTCTCAAAAGAAAAGAACTGCACCCAAGGAGTTAATCCTTCAGTCAATAGAAACTTAAAGATAGCTTTGTTTAACAAATTAGATAACATCGACCACAGACAATGGCTTGGCAAGGACTGATTCCTTGCAGACAGATACTATTTTTCTCCTATAGGAAAATTGCAATAAGAAACTGTGCGCTGGCAATTCAAACTATAAACTTAAATCTCAGAGAAATGGAGTCATTTTAAATGTGAGCCAAATAAACTTTGCAAAAGGGAAACTTTCACATGTAATTTACACAGAATATTATTCAAATTTCAGTACAGTTTGTAACATAAGCTCTGCATACACTTTGTGGGGGAAAATATTCTCAAAGTATGCAGATTTTTTGTAACTGAATTAAAATACTAATAGAAACCATTTTTTCCAAATTTGTACTGTCTGCACAGTTACTTTGCCTAATCTGGTCTGCAAGAGGTCATTGAAGTGTATAATTAAATCAATTTTTTCATAGTGATATTTTCTTTGCTTGTAACGCAGGAGTCTAATTAAATCCTTTTTTTCATAATGATATTTTCTTTGCTTGTAACACAGGCCCAAGGTCTTACACGCTAATTTCTTTGAAGACCTGGGGGCATAGTCACTGCACATGGCACTCAACTCTATTGCTGCCACACCTAGTTCTTTGTTTCTTTCTGTAATGGGAAGGGCTTGAATCCCTTTCAATAATTCCTCTCTTGTGAGATTTCCATGTTCTAGGTGAAATCCCATGGTGGTTGGTGGGGGAAGGGCTTGCAGGCAAGATGGAGGAAGGCTAGTTTTTCTGACCTCAGTGTTTTCTATTTCCTGGGGCATTTTCTCTGAGGTGGATGCAGAGGAAGCCACAGGAGCCATGTGAGTGTGTGTCCCCAGATGTTCTATTTCATTTTCTGTCCCCCTTTGTTCATGGTTCTTTTCTGAGATGGGGAAGGCTTGAAGTCCTTCTAATAATTCTGTTTCTGTAAGGTTTTCTTTCTGCAGTTTCTGCTGAAATTCAATGCTAATCGCCCCACCCAGGCCAGGTGGTGGCTCTATTGTTCTCAAGGGTTGCTTTTCTGAAGAAATGGGGAAGGTGTGAATTGCTTGTGCTTTGGGTGTAGGTATGGGGAGCTGAGGATACAAAGAATTTGCTGTCTCTGAGGAAGACTGAGAAGATGGGGGAAGGGTATGTCTGCCTGCTTCTAAAAGCACATGGTTTGAAACTGCTGTTTTTAAACCTTTTTTTTCTTTGCATTCGATGGCTTCTGTACATTTTTGCCAGATTAATCTTAGCTTTATGGGAGCTCTGGGAGCCGTATGAAGATAATTGCCGATTGAAATCCAATTCTGGGTATTTAGAGTTCCAGACTCCATAGAATACCAAGGGCAACGGCAAGCTATTTCACTTATTAATTTTTCTAAGTCCCCCAGGCTGACTTGCGCTATTTTTCTTCTGGTGATGAAATAATGATTATTGATGATTTGCTGCAGCTTTCTGGCATGTAGCCACTGCTGTACAGTCAAATCATTACCCATTCTTACGAGTGTGGGGAACAAACTTGCTGAGAAATACTTAAATATACTAAAAAGTACTTTAATATACTTACGATTGCAAATCTGTTGAACGATACGTATCTAGGCTATGACCAGCCGAAATAAGCATGGAGTTTATCATCACTGTCGCGGGTCACCAGATGTAGCAGTAATGAAGAGCTTTCATGGCAGGCAGGAGGAGGGAAGGCAAAGAGGGCAAAGAGAGTTTGTCCTCCCGAGCCTCTTCCTTTTATTGTACATTCATACAAAGGCAGATGATGTGTCATTACATGATTGGCTACTTTCCCATAGCAACAGAAGAGTCATTACACCATTGGCTTTGGCTCAGGGGGTGTGCACAGATCATATCATTGGCTGCTGAAATCTACACCTCCTGACTTTGTCCTGCCTCTGACTAGGGAAAACCCAGCCCTTCTTTCAGGCTAACAGGATTAATTATAGGCCAGAGAAATACATGAAGTCAGGTATCCTCTCCTAGGCAGAGGGGCTTAAGCACAAGTGATGCTTTTATTCAGGCAAATGTCAGGGAGAAGGGAAGTTAGTGTTTAACCCTGATGAAATGGCTTGCTGGCAAGCGCATATTTCCCACACTCTCTCTGGGCCCTCTGATACCACTCCTCAGGAAAGGGAATTGGCTCTGTTCCCTTGATCTCAGATGCCTACGCTCACATTTCCATCCTCCCGAGGCACAGGAAGTACCTCTGCTTCATGGTGGGGCAAACTCACTACCAGTACAGAGTACTGCCGTTTGGCTTGGCGTCAGCTCCTAGAGTCTTCACCAAGTGCTTGGCAGTGGTTGCAGCGCACCTCAGACATGAGGGGGTGCATGTGTTCCCCTACCTAGATGACTGGTCAAACGCAACTCCCGCGAAAGAGCGTTGAGCGCTTTGACCCTTACCATGCAGGTGCTGCACTTTCTGGGTTTGTCATAGACTACCCAAAATCCAATCTCTGCCTCCCCCCCACAAGCTGGACTTCATAGCCAGGTTGGACACAACCCAGTCAAGGAAGGTTTTGCCCTACGATCGGGCTCTCGCCCAGTCCTCGCTGGCAGCCTTGGTGGGCAGCAGTCAGCAGGTAACTGCTCATCTTCTGCTTCGATTGCTGGGCCACATGGCAGCTTCCATCTGTCACCCTTTTGGCTTGCCCTCTGCATGCGCAAAGTGGCAGCAGGCATCCCATGACCTCAGAGCTCGTGTCTCCATCACGCAGCCCCTAAGGGTTTCCCTGTCCTAGTGGGAGAATCTCTCAAATCTGGAACAGGGGGTTCCTTTCCAACCTGCGCTGCCTCAAGTAGTCCATACCGCCGCTACCACTCCACCCCCCCCCCCCAAGGCTTGGGGGGGCACATGGGGACAGCCTCTATATACAAGGGCACTGGACAGCTCCAGAAGCTCAGTACTAGATAAACTTCATGGAGCTACGGGGAATCCGCTAAACTCTTTGGTCATGTTAGGATCAGCTATCCCACAAAGTCCTGTTTCGGACAGACAGTCAGGTAGCAATGTAGTATGTCAACAAGCAGGGAGGCACGGGAACATACCTTCTCTTTCAGGAGGCAGTGCAGGTCTGGGCTTGGGCTCTGTCACAGGGTATATGTCTACGAGCAACTTACCTGGCTGGGGTGTTCAATGTCCTGGTGGACCACCTCAGCCGCTCTTTCCAGCCACACGAGTGACCCTTAAATCCGACAGCAGCCCGGATTTTCCGCTTGTAGGGAACTCCGAATGTAGATCTCTTCACCTCCCCCCTACAATTGCAAGGTGAGCAACTTCTATTCTCTATTCAGGACGGACGGACGCACGCCCAGCCTCTGACACCTTTGCCCTCCATTGGGGCCCAGGCCTTCTCTATGCATATCCTCCCATTCCGCTTCTCATTAGGACTCCTCTGAAGCTCCAATGGGACCAGGGGTCCGTTATTCTACTAGCGCCCTACTGGCCCAGGCAGGTCTGGTTTCCTCTCCTCCAAGATCTGTCGATAAGGACTCTCATCAGCCTGGGGACTGCGCCCGACCTGATAACTCAGGACCGGGGCACGCTACACCATCCCAATCTCTAGGCTTTGGCCTTGACGGCTTGGATGTTGAGTGCCTAGTCCTCCAGCCCCTGATCCTGTTGGATAACATGTTTCAGGTGGTGGTGGCCTCCAGAAAACCTTCCACCAGGAAGTCTTACCAATTGAAGTGGAAGAGGTTCTCAGCCTGGTGTGGGAAACAGGACTTAGATCGATTCTCTTGCCCAATGCTGAGGTTTCTGGATTACCTGTGGCACCTTTCCGAGACTGGACCCAGAAACAGCTCAGTCCAGATCCATTTGAGTGAGATCAGTTCTTACCATAGTGGGGTAACTGGCGCACCCATCTCAGTTCAGCCCATAGTAGGTCAATCACTTTATGTGGGGCCTGATTCAGCTAAAACCCCCTCTGCGGCCCCCTGTTGTTTCTTGGGAGCTCAACATCATCTTAGCGTGGCTTATGCATCCTCCTTTTGAACCTATGTGCTCCTGTGAGCTGAAATTCCTCACCTGGAAAGTCCTTTTCCTGGTAGCGGTTACTTCAGCTCGTTGAGTAGGCAAGCTTCAGGTCTGCATCTAGACAGCAGAGTTAAAGCTCACTTTGTGAGGGCTATGGCGGCGTAACTGGCCACTTATGGATGGTCCCCATCATTGAAATCTGCAGGGCTGCGACATGGAGCTCCCTTCACATGTTCGCTGCCCATTACTGCTTGAACAAGGATGGTCGACAAGACGGTAGATTTAGCCAATCTGTCCTACGCAATCTCTTCCAGACTTAAACCCAACTCTTCTACCGGAACCCCCTGGAGGATGAACCCAGCTGTTTTCCCCACCACCCAACAGTACCTCAGTTGTGTTTGTGCCCGTTGGCACCTCATTCGGTACCTGTAGGTCCAGGTTGTTACTGGGAACAGCCTGGAGCTTGGTCTTCACCCATCTGTGAGGACTACCATCCTGCTTGTCCTGGGAGAAAATGCAGTTGCTTACCTGTAACAAGTATTCTCCTAGGACAGCAGGATGTTAGTCCTCAGGAAACCTGCCCGCCAGCTTGCAGAGTTGAGTTTTCTCCTTCATTTTGTTTTAATTTTTTCCGCTCATATTTTTCTATGTTACGAGACTGAAGGGGGACCTCACATGGACTCGTGGATAGTAGCATGCTGGGCATGCTCAGTGTGCCAGTCAAAGCTTCTAGAAACTTTGACAAAATTTTCCGTGCCGGACTCCATCTGATGTCGCCCATCTGTGAAGACTAACATCCTGCAGTCCTAGGATAACACCTGTTACAGGTAAGCAACTGCATTTTTCATCGTGTGAGAATAATTTTAGACATATTCCAAAAGTAATTAAGAATAAAATAAAAAATGTCTTGATTGAATACATTTTCACATTCTTTGACATAGCAAACTCAAATTAGCTCTAGATCAGTAAATTGCCTCAACAAAGCCCATAATAAGTCATTAAATCCCACCTGTTTCCAATATCAGTAGCTGAGCTGATTTGAATATTTCTGGATGAAGAATCAAGCTGTTTCTATAGTATTAAGTGAATTTTGAAGCAGAGATCAAAACATGCCAAATAAGAAGCTGCCGAAAGAACTCCAGGATATTATTCAAAAGTTACAGATTGGGGGAAGATTTAAGAAAATTTCAGAGTGTCTAAATATCCTTTGGAGCACTGTCAGGTCCATCATTATAAAATTGAAACAGTTTGGCACCACCAAGATACTACCACGTTCAGGCTGTCCCTCCAGAGTCAGCAGCCGTGCATTAAGGAAACTGCTGTGGAAGGTCATTGTGAGGCTTGAGGCCTAAGATTACTTTAAAAGAATTACAGAGGTGTCTGGTTGAGACTGGAGAAAATGTAGACTGTTTAACAAATTTCAAAATTATTCCACAAATGGGGCTTATATAGGAGGGTAGTAAGAAAGAAGTCTTTGCTTAAGAAGAATCATATGTTCCATATGACATTTGCAAAGAAACACTTGGGGATACCACAGCCATGTGGGTGAAGGTTTTGTGGTCCAATGAGACCAAAGTGGAACTTTTTTCTTTCAGTGCTAAGTGATGTGGTATAAAACAAACATAGCACATCACCCTGCTAAAACGGTCTCCGTAATAAAGCATGGTGGTAGAAGGATTATGTTGTAGGGATGCTTTGCGGCAGTGGGGACAGGGAGGGCTTATAAAGATTGAAGAAAAGATGGATGGTGTGAAGTATAGGCAAGATCCTGGAGGCAAACCTGTTTGTCTACTAGCAGGATAGTGAGTGATCCTAAGCACAAAGCAAAAGCAGTAGTGGAGTGCCTCTGCAAGAAGAAAGTGAATGTCCTCAAGTTGTCCTGTCAAAGCCCAGACCTGAAGTCAATTAAAAAAAAAAATCAGTGGCAAGATTTGAAGACTGGAGTCCACAGATGATCCTCAGCTAACTTAAAAGTGCTTGAGCTGTTCTGCCAAGAAGAATGAGCAATAACTGCATCATTCCACTGTGCAAAATTGGTAGACACTTTTTATTCTAAACAACTTATGGCTATTATTGCTGCAGAAAGAGCTTTCATCAAGTTTAGAGTTGAGGGGTATGAAGATTTATGCAATCAAGACTTTTTTTTTTTTTTTTTTTATTCTTAATTACTTTTGGAATATTTTTATAATTGTTTCATGATGAAAGTGTCGTATGTTTAGATCGGTGAAACAAATTCCAACTTTAATGCTTTAGATTTTTTTTTTTAGACAAAATATGAAAATTGTGCAAGTGTGAAGACTGTTTCAAGGCACTGTACATGTGGCAAAGTTGATCATTGCATATTCATGGAAATCTGAAAATAAGAGTGACTTCTGGAGACATGCCTCAGACATTGCTTCAATTGAAAGAAAGGCTTACATACTAGAGGGCAAACTTGAAACTTATACAGACATTTAAAGCACTTATTGGACTTGGTGGCTATGTCTAGTTGTGGAGTGATTAATAAGTCTACTTTGTAGTATCTGCTTATAATACCCTGTTTTAGAGTTCTGTCAGATGTGTGGAGACAATAGTTAACTTTTTTTGTATGTGTGTCTACCTAGAAAGTTGAAAAAAAAATGAGTTGTATACATTTACAATACCTTTTATATAAGCGAAGATTATACCCTCTGCATAGAGCCATATTTCAGAATGTGCATGGGAAGTAGTAAATATATGCTGTGTTATCACAAGAAATCCAGGGTCCCTCCAATCGTCTTTGCAAGTCCACCTTCCGTTCTCTCCATACATGGTTTTCTTTTGTCATCCTCAATTTCTAAATCTTTCTCTTCTGTTAGAATGATTGGCATGAGTGCTTCCAGGAAGCCAGTATAAGCTTGATTTGCTTAACTCTGAACTCGGTATAGACCTGATGTGCTGAAAACATTAGTGGAACACATTTTTCTGCCCTATTTTGGGGCTTGCCCTGCCTCTTCCTCATGCTATTATTTTAATTATAGTTTAGTTTTCTATGGAGGCAGCAGGTTATGTATAAGGTGTCAGTGCTGCAAGCATCTTATAGCTTTTCTTAAATCATGGCTTTCAAACCCCTAAATATACATTCTTGAAAAAATCTAAAATATTTTTGATTAATTCCTAATGTTATCTTTTTTTCCATCTTTGCTGCTTGTTTTTTTTCAGAAGCTCTTAAAGAACTGTATTGAATGCCTAGAAGAAATGGAAGAGAGGAAAATGAAACGAAAGAGCCCCAAGACCTCCAATAGTCATCCACCTCAGGCTGTTAATTCGAAGAAAAACTCTGTGCCAGTTAGTAAAAGTTCAGGCTTTTCAAATGCTGTATCACAGACTTCCGTACAAAGACCAAAGTTGAAAAAGTGAGCAAAAAAAATATATCAGTGAGTTGAATATGGACTGCGGCTGTGTGTTGCTCAATTATTATTTCTGGGGGAATTCTGTGCAGCACAGAATTTGAATACATTTCCCTTTTTATTGAAAAGTTTCAGTGAGTTTTCCCATAGAATGTGGGAGAATAGGAAGAAAAGCATTGAAGAAGCAACTGATGGGAGGGTTTCTCCCACCTTCTCCAGACACCATCCCAAAACAATTGTCATCCTGCACAGGACCTGAACTTTTGTACTCTTCTCACAAGACTTTGACAGTGTAGGAGCTCAGGCACTGCATGGCTAACAAAGAAGAAGGTTCTGTGGGCGGTGCCTATAGCACAGTAGAAAAGAAGGTGAACAGGAGACAGTTGGGAGAGGCTGATGGAGTTGAACACTAGGTAGAATGGGGGAGGGGAAGAGAGTGGGAGAGGGGAAATGTGCGGCTGGGGAACATGTCTGGGGAGTAAGGTTTTTGGGGGAGATGAGCTAGGGAAGGAGGAGGAATCAATGTTGGAGGGACAAGCTGGGGGGGGGGGGAAATGTTGGGAGGAATGAGTTGGAGGAAGAGGAGAGAGTGCTAGGGTGGAGGGCATGAGCTGGTGGAATGAAGTGTGTGTGGGGTGAAGAGCATATCTGTGAATATGATTTGGGGGAGTGTATAGCAGGAGAATGGTCTGCTGCCTTATTTTATTCAAATTTGATTTTCCACCTTTACAATTGCTGCTGACATTGGATTACAATAAATACAAAATCCATACAAATAACCCCATAACCCCACCTTCAGTATAAAACCTAATAACTAAAAAAAAAACCAACCAACCCTCTCAACCCAATAAAATAATCTAAGTCATAAGTAGCCAAATTATGCTTCAACTCCAGTAAAATGCCTGCTGCTGATCATGAGCATTGGTCATTTATTTTGTCTCAGCTGATTCAGAGAAAGTTTGCTTAAAAAGCCACGTTTTTTATTTTGTTTTCATAATTGCAAAAGCCTGGGTTCCAAGCAGGTCTTCAGCAGCACTAAATTCCATAAGGGGCAAAACAAAAAAAAAAGTGTGGAAAGCAGGTACTGCTGCAAAGACCAGAGATTTCTAGATAGAACATAAGGACTCAATAATTACATAAGGTATTTTGGTGCTATCTGATAGAGGTATTTGAAAACTAACCAGTATTTCAAATTTAGATTTCTAAGAGACGGAGTCAATGCAAATCTTTCAAAATTGGCATTACGTGATCAAATTCTTAACACTTGTAAGAATCTCAGCCACTGTATTCTGAAGAATTTATAAATGTTTCATCTGTTCCAACAGAATTCCCTGATATTGCTGTAGTCAAGTCTGCTTGTAATAAGGGCATGGATAATAATTGATAGATCAACCCTAGTCAATTGTGGGTGCCATTGGCAAACATTTTGCGATGAGCAAATGTAGAGCTGATCACTGAAGAAACTTGGGGAGAATCTGTAAAGGCTTCCTAGTTCCAAACAACTAATTTTGGTTTCAACTTTGTTCCTAAAATCTTTGGGTTAATCAGAAATGTTCTAGTTCTTTCTGCTTGTCCACAGTAACTCTACTTTAGTTGGGTTCAATTTTAATTTATGCATCTCTGACTAAGTTTCAACCTTGTCCAAGCAAGAATTCAGTCTTCCATCTGTCTTGGCCTGATCCCCCTGAATGTAAAAAAAACCCCAAAAAACCCCCCTCAAAAACAAAAAAAAACCCCCAAAAAAAACCCTGTGGACATTGTCAGCAAAAATGTACACACCAAGCCATAACTTTGAATTACATCAATAAATGTATACATATACAGATTAAATAATTATGGTTAGGGCTTCTGGTTTTCAGCATACTTGGGAACTTTTGAGTTATGGTCACTCTGATGTTAGGTGGGAGGGATTACCCACCTAACTTTTGCTCATTTGCTTTGTGGATGACCCCAGCTTTCTCCCATTCCCAATCTCACTAACTAGGGCTACCATCCCTCCTTCACCCACCCCCCCAGCACATTCCTTCCTTCCTTCCTTCTTTCAGCACTATATGGGATTATACTTGTTTGTCAGATAAATGATTCATGATACCCCTACAAGTCTCTGTTCTGTGACTTGATTTACCTTGATTAGTGAAGCAATTTGCAAAGGTTTCCAGTAGTTTTTAATGAATTAATAGTATACTTTTGTATAGTTATTTTAATCAAATCCCCGTAAGGATTGCGATCAGAAGTATAATTAATCAATTACAGTTAACCCTCACTGTAAATATGTTGGAGCAGGTTGGAAGGAAGGATTGGAGGCTGAAATATCCAAATCAGGCTTTGAATCTTTGATTTTAATAGCTGTCACAAGCAGAGATTGTACACAACTGAGCTATTGGAGATTAAACTGAATTACTCTTCCCACTCCATGGCTGAAAATCTAAGCTGTTCTTAAAAGTTATGACTTGTGGTTGCAATGACAGAAAGAAACTTTCTATTTTTAATGGGCTTTTAACATCTAAAGAGGACTAAAGGAGAAAGCTAAACCTCAAGGAGGAGAAAACAAAGGTGCGTCCTCAACTTCCATCCAGCACTCCTTTCTCACTGATGTGTCAGATGTTCAGGAGATGGAGAAGGGACTTCTGAGCCTCCTGAATGACTTCCACTCGGGCAAACTCCAGGCATTTGGTAAATATGTGTATTTCTTCTTCCAGGGGCTGAGCCCAAGAGTTAGGAAAGGCTGATTGTATGACATAAGATGCTGAGAGAACGGGCATGTTTGGCAAGAACTAAAGAAAAAGACACCTAGTGGTTTATTTGAATCTTCTGAGGAAGATTTCAGGTTCTTTTTAAGCAGTTGTGCTCCAAGCAAGGAAAGTTGTTATCCGTAGCGAGCAACAGCAGTAGTAGTGAGGGAGTTCTGCACCACAGATATTATCTGTAATTAATTAAGTACCCAGTACAGCTATGAACTTAGCTGATCATAAAATGTCAGTAGGAATATTCATCTGCAGGTATTACAGAGTTATAAATATTCAAGAGCAAACATAATATTAAAGGCTTTATTATACCATTTTTGCTGTAGTGTGTGCTGTGGAACCTCTGTCTCCCTATCTTGGAGGCCCATAACCCTTGATTAGTCCTGTCATTGCTTCACAAACAACTGTCTGGTAGCATTGAGAAGGAGATTAGAGGTCTGCTGAGAGCAGAGACATTGTAAAAGCTAATGAAAAATTCTGGAGGAAATTTTTGGGTTTTTTTGCCAATTCAAATTTTTCTCTTTAAAAGGTAAATAGTGCTATATGATAGCTGTACAACTGTGACTGAGTAATTTAGTATAGCTGGGTCTTAGTTGGCTGCACTGAAATCTTGTCTTATCAACACAAGGGATCTGTGCAATACTGCATTCATTTTAATGTGTCTTTTATACAGGCCAATGCAATAAAGTGAGTTCAGGAGAATGCACGGTTTTATCTTTAGTTGTGCGTGCATTTTCTGCATGTGCATGTAAAACTGTGCATGTGCATGTAAAACTGTGCAGCCTGCTTAGCGCCCTTGTATGAAAATCCCATGCAAATAAAGGCATTAACCATTAACACACCCCCCCCCCCCCACTCCCTGATGCAGAGATGTCTGCTGGTTTCAGGATTTCTTGGCGCTGGAAATGTCTTAGTGCTGGTCAGAGATGGAGTAAAGTTGCTATTCATGCCCAGATGACTCCAGACTCCTGGGTTTCGCCTCCCTGCAAGCAGATGGAGACAGAGAAAGTTTCACTGACACTGCTTAGTGTGCTACATGCAGTCCCTCAGTATTTTTGTTTCCAACAGCTGTAGAGGTGTAAAACCTGCAGCCTGGAGTATATTTAAAAAAGAAAGAAAAAGAGAAAAAGAAGACAGAAGTTTGGAAGAGCCTCCCAGGTGGTTGTTAAGTCCTGGTGGGGCCATCCCTCCTGGTTGAGGTGGACGAGCAGGGGTTGGTGACCCTTGGTGTGCCCTGAGAGAGCACTGAAATCCGATGGGGGGCCGGATCCCTCATGCCTCTCTCCCCTCCCTGCTTTGCTGCGCTCCCTGGAAGGGATGTTTTGGGTTTTCTTTTTTTTTTTCTCCTTTACAAAAAAAGACAAATTACTGGAACTGGGGAATATGGAAGCAGCCTCACCCACCGAGTGGTTGGTTTGTAGACAGTGTTTTCACCGCGGGGAGGTGGAGATTGCAACTGGTGGCTGAGGCAACCCAGACAACCGCTTCTCCTGGTTTACTAAGGAGCTAGGAGGCCTCAGAACAACAGGTGGAAACTAGAAGAGGTCTGGTGCCACTCCCTACATGAAAAAGATAGATTAACCTATAGGTGACACTTAAAAACCTACAACAATGCAAATAGAGACTGTAAAAAAAAAAACAAACCTCAGATAAAATCACCCAGGCAAAAAACAGACTAGACAATCCCCTCCCCCCACCTCCCAAAATGACTTTGACACTAAGATTCCAGAAAACCTAATTGCAAAACCTTTTTCAGATCGGGGCAAAACTTGATAACGCCCACTTGGATCACCTGGAACCAAAAATCAGACCCAACAAAATACATGCCCTCCCCCCAAACCCCACAAGCCAGAACTCCACACATACCAAAGAAAACTGCTTTTGACCAACTGAACAAAAAGTCACCAAAGCTAAACAGCTACTGCAATCTCAACCCGCATCCCACCTGGCTGATTAAAGAATGCATAGACATGGGGTGGCTAACCAGCTTCTCGCAGGCTGCATGCGGTTCTTTGAATGTGACTCTATGTGGCTCTTGCAGCTAACGCAAAACTGCCTTTTAAACCCTTCCCCACTGTTTTGCCCCAGTGACAGCGGCAGGCAGAAGATTCTTACGGAGCTCACACATCTGCACAGAGATCCAACCCCCCCCCCCCCTTCAGCTGCCTGTCCGTAGCAGAAGGTAGGACTTACAGCTTCCATCTTCCAGATAGCTGCTGTGAAGGAAGAGGATCACCATGTGCAGATACACACGTTCTCTTGCTGGCCTGACTATTTTGTCCACTGCTGCTGCCGTTTTTTTAAACGTTTGCCGCAGCAGTCTCTCTTGATGTAGCAGCTGTCTTAGATGAGTTTTTTTTCTGCAATCTCACGGTTGTCTTGACCTTATTTCCAGTACTCCCATGCAAGTGAAGGAGGAGCTGTCCACGCTGGGACTTACCTGCGGCTCCACTGCATCTGACTTTGGAGTTCCTTAGATAGGCACAAGCATATTCAGCCAGTTGGGGAGGAGGGAAGGGGGTGAAAAGAGTGAGATGGAGAGAAAATTGAGGGAAAAGGGGAAGATGGGGGGGGGGGGGGAGGAGAGGGAAAGAAAGCAACACTGGGAGTCACCAGGGAAGAGAAAGAGAGTGTCCTGATTGGTGTAAGGGGCTACTAGGACAACTGAAGCTGACCTAAGGTCTGCCCTGAATACTCAACCCCCGAGCAGTGATGCGAGCTGAACCTGGGAGGCCATCTTGCTTCCCCACCTACTGTGCGGGCAAAAGAGGGATACAAAGGAAGCCATCATATTTGGGAGACACTGCAGGCACTACCATTGTGCAATTGCCAGCTGAATTCTCTTGCTGATTTCTCCTGCCCCACCCCCCATGCTCAGCCACAAAAAAAAAAATAAAATAAAACAGCATTGGAGATTTTCAGCCCACCTTTTCCCAAACCTAGGTATACCACCACCTGTTGCCTCAACAGTCCTCCCAAACCCTTCTCTCATGGGGGTCCTGACCACCAATGTAAGTGTAAACATTTTTTGTTTGTTTTTTACTTATTTACTGCAGGCTGCTGCCACTTGTGCATTTTGGATGGAGAGAAGAGTTGAGGGTGCAAGTGAGTCAATGAGCATATGCGAAAGAGTGCGCGAGTGTGTATGTGTGTGAGTGTGTGAATCCATATGTGTATAAGTGTGAGAGAGAATGCGGGTGAGTCTGAGAGCATGTGTGTGAGCATGAGAATTATAGAAAGTTACTGAAGCAAATTAAGATAGGCCTAAGAAAGTGGAAGGATATGGCAATCTCTTAGGATTAGAGAAATTAAAATGCCGATTCTACTTCAACTTTTTTCTTCTCTCAGCTCCCTATCTTGCTCCTTCACTTATTTTTTCATATTCTAAAAGCTTATCTTTGGAAACTTCTTTGGAAGGAGAGGAGAGTCCATGTGAGCTTTAACACATTAATCTCCTCTGAGTCAACAGGGTGGAATTGTGAGTACAAGTGATTACGTGAGCATGAGAGAGTGAGCACATAAGAGTCAGTGTGCATATGTATGTGTGAACGTGAGAGTGTGTGTGTGAGTATAAATGTATGTATGTATATGAGAAAGAGGAGAAAATGTATGCACCTCTCTCCAAATAAAAAGTTCCCAGGGTTGCAGAGTGGGGGATTTTTAAAAATCCTTTTTTTAATTATTTGGTGGTGGTTGTGTCTGGTGTTTTGAAATATTGGTGTTTGGGAAATATGTAAAAAAAAATGTATTTACGTTTTTAATTATTAGATGTTTATTGGTCAGCTGTCCTGAAATATTTATTCTTTTTATTAGTATGGCTTTACTATTATGAATGGTGTTTTATATTTCTTGATTTTATTTTGAGGAATAGTGATGTTTCTGTATTTCTGTTTTGCTCTGCATAATAGTCTGGCTGCTTATGATTTCCATTTCAGATTTTGTCTGCATGTTTTTATTTATATATTGGTCTTTTTATTCTGTTTTATTTGCTGTGCTTTGCATATGTGTGGTATTCTGCATATTTGCATGTGTGATATTCTGCTAGCACGTGAGAGAAAGTATGTGTGTGTATCTCTGTGCCTGAGAGAAAGTGTGTGTGTCTTTGAAAGAGAGAGACTGGTGGGGGATATATATAGAGAAGAAAGAGTTGGCCTTTTCTTTCAAGCAAGGGGACTATCCTATCTCTTTTCCTCCCACCGTGCCCCCCACCACACACACACACACACACACACACACACACACTTGTGAAAGGCATGGCAGCTCTCTGCCTCTGTGAATTCTAGTTTTGTTTCTCTGTGTGTGAAAGGTTGGCCATCCCTAGCATAGGCTATCATCTGGACCCTATCATGTACATCCTTAACTTATTGCAAAATGGCACCCCTATCACTGAAAATGAAAGACTATAATAAGCCCCAGACTAAAAAAACAAATCTTGACAGTCTATAATTGATAACTACAACCCATTTCCACCCTACCCTATTTAGGGAAACTAATGTAAAGAGCCCCGGTATCTGTCAACTAATTGCCTTGGTGGAAAAAGACAATTCTTGATCCTCACTAGTCTGGGTTCGGTATAGGCTATAGAATGAAACAGGATGAATAGTTCTGATGGATGATGGACAAAGGCACAGACTCCCTCAGTCCTCCTTGACCTCTTGGCAAACTTTGATACAGTTGACCATAATATCCCATCTCAAAGCTAGAAATTTTTGATGTCAAGGTGACCATTCTAAAATGGTTCCAATCCTTCCTAAAAGGTAGACCTTTCTAACCCCTGGAACTCAAGTATGGAGTATCACAAGCCTCCATCTTGCCTCTAGTATGCAACATCTACATTCAACCGATAAGCCACATCATTAGACAGTCGGATTTTTCTTACCATTTCTATGCAGACAAAATACAGATTTACTATACTGTAAGTTCTTCGTGTACAGAGCGCCTGGACAAATTGAACACATGTCTACAAGTGGTCCACAACAAGATGACAGAGAACAAGTATCTCAACCTAATTAAAACAGAACTGCTATGAATTAACAAATTAAGCATTCATTGCTCCCCTCTTCCCCCATACTAACCATTGATGGCAAGATGTTATATGCAAAGAGTACAAAATCCTAAGTGTGATTAGACTCCCATCCAACCATGTGTGCACAAATATCCACAGTGGGCAAAGCCTCTTTCCTACAGCTTCCAGCATCCAAAATTTGAAACAGTACCTACTGAGGGAGGGTCTGGTACTAGTAATAAACACTCTGATACCATAAGATTAAACTACTGCAACTTGTTATATGCAGGCCTACTACATGCACAAGTCTGCCACCTTCAGCTTGTCCAAAACACTGCTGCATGCCTGCTGCTGGGTTTGAAACTATCAGATTACATCACCCCTGGCCTACAATCTACACTGGCTGCCTGTTAACAGCAAGGTTGAAGTGAAAATCCTCTCAATAGTCTAAATGGCATGCAATTACAAGAGCCTATCATACATCACAGACCAGCTGAATCCAACTGAGCCAAAATGCTCAGCTTCCCACAAGAGATCCACCTGCACATTGCATATACAGCCCAGGCCAAATTATCTGGAACCAGCATGAAACCATTTTTCTTCCTGGCACTCAAATTGTGGAAAACTGTTCCAAAAGAAGAACCATCAAGGATTACCTTGTGTTCAGGCCTGCCTTACTACAATATGCCACATTTTCCAGTGACTCACTCTCATGCTAAGCAGCTTAGATTTCTAATGAGACCCTACCCTGGACCAATCCTAACGCCACACTCCAGAATGTACTGAAACTACCCAAGGATCCCTCCCCCCACCCCTTGTTGTTCCGAGCATTGAAACTGCCTATAATCCCTGTCCCCATCCTCCTAACCTGCCTAATGCAGTCCCTCTTTATTATTATTTGTATTGCTGTTATTGTACTGATTTATGCCATCACAAGCCGTTAAGCCCGTTACAGCGGGCTACATTAAAACTTTTTTTTGGTTCGGTTTTCGGAAACGGCTCTCTTCTAGACTTCTTCTCCCTCACTCCCCCTTCCCCTCTCTAATTCACCTCGGTCACTCATCCTCCTCCTCCTCGGTCACTCACCCACCTTCCCTTCCCTCGGTTTTATTCACTCTTTCTCCCACTGCCTCCCTCCCCTCTCACTGAAACCCCCTTCCCTCACTCTCACCTCCCCCCCCCCCCCCCCCCATTCTCACTCACACTCCCTCACCTTCCATCCTCAGTCACTCCCCATCCCCTCCCATCCCCTCTCAGTCACTAGCTATGTGACTCCTTCCCTTGCGGCACGGCACATCTGTCAGAGCTCTCGACGTTCCTCCCGTCCCAACTCCCTCCCCCCGATACTCCTTGTCCGCTTGCTGAACTCGTGCGGTTCTCATCTCCATGGAGTGATGAACTCGGGCCGGTTCTCGTCTCCATGGAGAGAGAAGCATGGCATGTTGGTCAGAGCTCTCTGTTCTGCGCATGCGCGGTAGAGCTGCTCTCTACTGCGCATTTGCGGGCCGTCGGTCAGAGCCTATCTTCTTCCCTTTCCTGCCATCCCCTCTCATCTTCCCTTTCCAACCCCTACCCTCTCCCTCAGCCCTCCTCCACTCCCTCTCTTTCTCTTCTCTATAACTTTACCCTTCCCACTTACTCACATCCTCTTCCTTCCATCCCCTCTCATCTTCCCTTTCTTTCCTCTCTCACCTCATCCAGAACCCCTTCCCTCTCCCGATGTTGTTGCACTAGCGGCAGCAGCAGCTCGGGTCCCTCGTTCTTGCTGCAAGACATCTGCCGCTTGCCCGCCACCACCAGGGTCCCGTTAAGCGCGGCCCGCTGGACGGCACAGACACGGAGATGGGAGGTCTCAGGGGGTCTCTCTAGTGTGCCTCACCACTGGGCTCGTTACTGGCCCACCTGATGCTCGGATACCGCCACCGCAGCTCCTCCCCGCCGCTTCCAAGGCAGCCCTCACACGACTCCATTTCCTCCCAGTGCCATGTTGCTCCACTCTGACCAACGTGCTGTCTCGCCCGTGCATGCGCGGTAGAGCTGCTCTCTACTGCGCATTTGCGGGCTGTCTGTCAGAGCCCATTTATATTTATTTATTAACTTTTATTTACCGACATTCGTGAAGCACATCATGCCGGTTTACAATGAACTCAGGCGGAATATTGTAGATAATTGTCTCACCATTTTTGTATTGATCTGTGCTTCAGCTTATACTACCATTATTATATTGATCCATACTGCACATAACGCTAAATAAACTATGCTGTTCTCTGCCCTGAGTCAGTTTGATGTGATGGTTTATAAAAACAATAAATAATTTCAGACAGTTCCCTAAATATATTGGCACATGTCTTGAGCCCATTCAAGGGAAATCTGAAGCTTCATATCTAGGCTTCAGTTAGAAGTAAAAACGGTCATAATTTTAAGGCAATCCCAGATTTTTGGAGGCAGATTATAGATGCAGATTGACGATTAAATCCCTGCCATGATTTACAGAGCTCAAGTTTTGCTTCCTAGATCATGCTTTTCCTTTTCGTTTTATTTCCTTATTATTAAAGCTACACTGGGTTATTTTCCAGGCCATGAATGTTCCATAGAAGAGATGGAGCATGTGCGAGAGATGCAGGAGAAATTAGCTCGCTTGCACTTGGAGCTATATGGGGAACATGAGGAACTTCCTGAAGATAAGAGAAAAATAGCCAGCGACTCCAACCTTGACAGACTGCTCTCGGATGTAAGTTAGTGGAGAGAAAACTTTTCTTGTTGTCTCTGCAGTTTTCTCCTAATCCTTTGTACTTCCAGTTCAGTTGGATCCTAGTTCAGTGAGCCTTCATTCTCATCAACCTGGTGATTTCCCCCCTATTTTCTGTCTCTTCCCTCCCCATTGTACCAAGTCTGGTCATTGCAGTAATGATTCTGGGCCAGATATGCATCAGGGACACTGCAAACAGGGGCTCTGAACTTAGCTACTAGGTATTGCCTTTAAGCAGTGACCATGATTTCCCTCCCCCTTGCAGTATTCCCAGTCCCTACCAACCCAGGGAATGGAAGAAACTGACTTTGGGACCAAACAGAGGAGCTTCTGCATGAGAATGTACAACACTTACTTTTCTCTGGGCTGGCTCAGTAGCTCAAAGGCCATTTGTGCATAGAGTTTCAGCAGGGATAGAAACCAATCTGAGAAATAGGGTGGGGGAAAAAATACTGCTGTGAAGGAAAAAACACTGTTGTGAGGAAGACTTTTGATTGTAACCTGACCCTGTCTTTTTTTATTTGAGATAGCTGGTGCAGGTTCCCCAGTCCCTCTACCACCATGACAGAGGAAGAAAATGAAGCTTAAAAGCAGACAGCCTTGAATTTTATTTTTTTTTTTTAAAAGAATATAAATGAATCCTGGAATCTCCTCCTGTAGGAGGCTGTTATTTCAGAATCCATGTCTGTTTAAAAACAAACAAAACAGTCCTTCCTTGTTTCTAACATGGTACTTGTAATTGATTCCAGTAGTACTGCAGTAGTTGGAACTGAACTTTTGATGTCACTGCAGGAATGTGGCTAGACATATGGAACTGCACTGACATTACTGTGGCAGTTTATAGCAGCACTATGTAAAAAGAATGTGAGTTTTATAACATTGCTAAATTCACAGTTTATGTTGTCAGTAATTACAGTATTTTGTTTACATTGTTCAAATCTGCAATAGTCCTCCGGTATGACATGCTTTGCTTTAGGTTTTTAAGGGTGCAGGTTTACTGAAATCTAGAAAGAGCCATGGACAGTGCATTATTAGAAATTCCTGAGCTTGATAGGACAAGGAGAGAGATTTAAAAGGGTAAATGCTTGGCAACCAAGAATGTTAGTCCCCGGTGACTTGCCTGGCAGTTTGTCATGGCAGTTTGCCTGGAAGCCCATGAATCAGGATCAAGTTGGCCCACTCCTTCCACTACCCCTAAAAGAGAGAAGTTGTATGTTTAGTAGCCACCTACAGAGAATAAAGGGGCCAATAAACCTATCTGGTTAAGTGAGTTGGGATATTCAGTGGCACAACCACGCCGCTGAATATGCCCAAATAACTTTAAAGTTAGTGGGATAAGTATATCCGGGTAACTTTAGACCTGCTCAGTAACAGGACTAATTTATCCGGCTAAGGGGCTGATGCAAAAAAAAAATACGCAGAAAGCGGGCACTGAAAAGTCAGCGCTCTCTTTCTTAACGCGCACATGGTGTCCTCAAGGTGGGGGGTGCCATGCTATATGCAAATTAGGGGGTCGCTTGCGTGCCCCTAGCGCCTCCTTGCTGACATGAACCCGCGGCAGCCGCCGGTTACAAAAACAGACATCGGTAAACTCGGCATCAGTTTTCATTAATGGCAGACGGCCGGTTATGAAAACCTATGCTGAGTTTACCAGTGTTGGTCTTCCTAACTTGGCAGTCTGCCGAGGTATTTATTTATTTATTTATTTATTTTTTTACTTAAGAAGTACAGAAAAGCAGTTTTTTCTGTTTTTCTGTACCTCTTTTACATGCACTCAGCTATTAATGCCTGCTCCAGGCAGGTGTTAATACCTGAGAGCTAAATGTGCGTCTGAGATGCACACTTTTTTTTTTTAATGCAGAGCGAATGAGTAATAGCCTCATTCACATGCATTTGCATGTGATGAGCGCTATTGCATTCACTCCACGTTGGACACTCGTTAAATAGGCACTAATCCCCCTATTGCATTAGGTGGTGGATTAGCGCCTATTTATCCCGCGTCCGACTGAGGGTTATACAGTGCGCTCCGCTGAGCACACTGTATTGCATTGGCCCCTAAGTTAGCCAGATAAGTAGCTTTTTCCTGTTGTATCCCTGTCCTACCCATCACTTATCCTGCTAACTACTTAGCCAGATAAGTAGTTATCTGCTTAAGTAGTGGCAGCTGAACAGGCCAGATATTCAGTTGTTGCCACTTAACCAGAGAAGTCCCCTACTTATCTAGCTAAGTGAGGCTGAATATTGATCTCAAAATATTTAAATGCAAAATTATTAAACTACAGTACTTGTTTCTGATATTATGTCTGTTTACTTTTCAGTTAGAAGAGCTGAGTTGTTCTATGTATCCTTTTTTTTTTACTCAAACATCTGGCATATATTTGACTGGCAATCTGCTGAAACTTGATCAACTTTCCCTCCCCCCTACAACCAAGGAGAATTAATTTAACATTTCATGTCACGTTTTAAGCATCGTTTTGCTGTTTCTTGGCATCTTGATGGTATTTGCATCTGACAGGCCAGTTCCAGTTGTGTTTTAGATTTGTTAAGATGTTCTAATGTGTGCCTATGGTGATTTCATCTGAACAGTTTTGTCGAAGCAATCTTAAAGTTGCATCTCCAGCATAAGTGACTTATTTGGCTGAGCTGTATTGTAGTATTCTTCTCTTTTTACCATAGGCAGAAAGTGGTCCTGAGCTTGTTTTGCTGTGTGGTAGTCTTTTAGTTTGTTCTAACATGAAATTGCTTCCTCAAGATGATACTTAACTATTATAAAATGATTTGTTATAAATCCTGACTGGCTGAGTTCTTGACTAAGTTCATCAGTGAGAAAGTCTCTCCTGGAGAAAGAGAGGCAAATCAACTTTTATTATTCACATTCATTCCAAAGATCACCATGATGTATATAGTTATCTTTGAACATTACAGATAGACATCCAGTGCCAGCTGACCACTGGGAGGCTTCTTATTGCTAACACCATCTGCCTGGATGCAGAGGGGCAGGCAATTACCTTGCCTTCCTCCTTCAGGTTATAACAGCCCCTGCTCCTCTGCGTTCAGTCTTCAAGTATTTGCCACTAGAAGAAGTACAGTCCCCCGCAAACTGGAAATAAAAAGAAATAAAAATTGAAGTTTCAGGTTCTTTTCAAATGCATTTATGCAGGTGAATGGGCTTTTTTGAAAATACCCATGGGTTGTTATATGTGTAAAATTACATATGGAAACAATTTTGTGCATACTTTTACATGGGGTGGGTGGAGTTGGGGCAGGAAAATCATTTACATATGTATTTTTGAAAGTATGCACACAAATGTTTGTACAGACATTTAAACCTGCCCTCTAGCAGGTATAAATGTGTGCAGAATTCTGCTAATTTTTAAAATGGTCGTGCCTGTAAATCCACTTGAAAAATTAGGGCTGAAGTCTGCGTGTTCTGTTGTACACGCAGACTTCAGCCTTATGCGAGCTGTTACAAAATTACCCTCCCTATGAATGAATTGGTACCTGTCATTTTTTAGGTAATTTAAGTCTGTTTTCAAAGTTATTATTGTGTTGCTTTTATGCTGGTGTATATATTCTCTCTGTTCCTTGTTGTTCACAACGTAATTTCCCTAGTATAGTAAATGGAATGTTTTGGATACCTGCTGTACTACTTACTCTCTCAGATGGCAGTCCTCTCACATGTCATCTGAGGAGTCCAGCTCGGAACTTTGATCTCAAAGATTCTAGAGCTTTCAACATACTCTATCGATCATTAGGGTGGCCAACTTTTCCTTTGGGAGGGGGGAGGTTACACTTTACGGTCAATTGTTGATCCACTCATTGGTTAGCTATCAAGCACCCCCCTCTCAATTATTTTGTTTTATATATAACACTCCCTTTTCAATATACTTATTTTATATGTATCACCAGTTTTGGGGTGCTTGGTATTCACACCCTTGAGGTGATGAAACAGTTCTCCAGGGCTGAGAGCTGGGGACAGGATTTCCTGCTGGGCCAGTGCCTGGCCGAGAACACTCCATCCAAATGAAACACTTTCCAGTCTCTAATTGTACTCTAAAGAAAAGATAGTTTAATTCAGAGTCTTCAGTAAAAATAGTGACAATCAAGTAGATGCAGGTAGAATTACAATTTAAAATGAAATCACAGTTCAAAGAAAGCTTTAGTCCTCTCTTCACAAACTTCCCTTTTCAAGATATCTTCTTGGGGTGGCAACACAAGGTCTCCAATATCTTTGTTGCTTCTCCCTCCTTTGTCCCCTGTTGCAAAACTAGGCTAGTATTTTCTTCCACTCCTCTACCAGATGGTTACTTACTGGAACTTTTGTTCAGCTACAGGAAAAACCCGTTAGAAGTGTCTTCAAGATTCTCCAAGCCCAAGGCAGGTAATCTCTGGCTCAGTGTAGGGTCCTAATACAGCAGAGTCCTTAACCTAGTAAGTCCAGGAGTAACCTGCAGCTTCTGAGCAGTCTCACTCCCTTTTCTTCCTTAGGCATCTAGGGATTTAAGTGGAAAATCCCCAGCCTCACTCCTGGCTGCTCCCTTCTGGGATCTCTCGAATGGATGTCAGCTCCAGCCAATTTCTTTCAGTGAAATCTCATCAGCCCCCGACTCAGGAGAGCCAGGGCTTTTTATTATCTCTTCTCATTATCAGGTCCTTGAGGGGAGGTACCCCCTTGTCTGTCAGAGAGGTGAGTGACACCCCTTGACACAGAAGATGACCCAGGGCTCTGGAAGATTCTCTCCTTTCCAACTGACCCTCTCTTTCTGTGCATATCCTGTGCACTTCCAGCAGATATTTATTTACGGGCCGATACAGTAAAAATCGCAGGAGAGCGGGCAAGTGCCCGCTCTCCTGTGCGCCCGATACAGTAATTTAATTTATTTAAACTAGGGCCTGCGGTAAAAAGAGGTGCTAGGGACACTAGCGCATCCCTAGCGCTTCTTTTCGGATAGGAGTGGCGGCTGTCAGCAGGTTTGACAGCCGACGCTCAATTTTGCCGGCATCAGTTTTCGAGTCCGCTGACAGCCACGGGTTCGGAAACCAGACCCCAGCAAAATTGAGCGTCTGGTTTTCAAGCCGCGGGCCTATTTCAAATTTATTTATTTATTTTTACTTTTTTTTTATCTTTCGGGACCTCCGACTTAATATCGCCATGATATTAAGTCGGAGGTCCCTGGCGCCGGCAGAAATTAACGCCTACCTTTGGGTAGGCACTAATTTCTTAAAAGTAAAATGTGCGGCTTGGCTGCACATTTTACTTACTGAATCGCGCGGGAATACCTAATAGGGCCATCAACATGCATTTGTATGTTGCGGCCTCTATTAGGTTCGGGGTGTTGGACGCGCGTTTTTGATGTGCTATTACCCCTTACTGAATAAGGGGTAAAGCTAGCATGTCAGTCGCGGGTTAACAGTGCACAGTGCACTTTTAATCTCTAACAGGCCTGTTAGAGATTAAAAGATTTCTAGTACACAGGCCTCCTTGCAAAAGGAAATTTTTCCTTCACCTGCACTCCTGCTAACATCTTCAGCTTTGATACACCTCTCTGTGGCATAGGGACCACATATGAAATGTTAATTCAATTATATTTATTTATTTATTTATTTAACACTTTTCTATACCGACCTTCATGGTAGAGACCATATCAGATCGGTTTACATCGAATTGGGGAACTGAACCAAGAACAGTAACCAAAAACAATAGGTTGAGCATGAAAAAACAAAGTTACATTTAACAGGGAAATTAAACTTGGAAACAAAGGCTGCTGGAAGGAAGGAAAGGCTTGAGATAACGGAGGAATTATTAGTATTATCCTCAAACACATCAACCGCAGCCTTTCATTAAGTTTTTTGTTTTTTTTTTTATTTATTTTTTGAGTATAACATTTATAACAAAATGATATAATCAGGAATTCCAAGGAACATAATAATTTCCATACAATTTCATAACACATATTAAAGGTTATCTAGCCCACATCAAGGGGGAATGAGGAGCGAGTCTGTTAAGCTGAAAATATTTCTATATTACAACCTATACTATATGCCATTACACATTAAGTGATGTTTTATCCCTTGAAAATCGCTCTAAGTGTATTGGATCAGTAAATACAAACTTATTGTTCTGGTACATTATCTGGCACTTACAGGGGAATTTTAAGTAAAAACTAGCCCCAATCTCTATAAGTGATTGTTTAAAAGACAAGAACTGCTTCCGTCGTGCTTGAGTAGCACGAGAGACATCAGGAAAGACCTGTCCACAAAAATTTTGATCTTTATGCTGAAAATACTTTGTGAAGAACAGGTCTTTTTCTTGTCTTAAAGAAAAAGAAATTAACAAAGTTGCCCTGGTATTTATATTGTCCATGGAGTCCTCTAAAAAGGTAGAGACCCCTGGACTTTCCATTATATCAATTCCACCTTCTGGAGCCTTTAGTGTACTTCCTTTTGGTATATAATACGTCTTAGAGAGAATAGGGATTTGCATAGGATCAAAGGACAATCCTTTCATTAAGTTTTGCTCTCTTTCACAACTAAAACATCTTAACAGAGAGGTTCCAATTATAAGAAAAGTAGTCCAAGTGCCTATAATTAAAAACTCACCTGAGCTAAAAGATTCCAATTTATCCCTGTCAACTGAAATGCAGAATGTTAATACAAACAAAAAAAACACAATTCAAAATGTTTGTATACTTATTCCAGAAGTCTAAGAAGTAAGATGGGAAAATTAGAATGTCTAGCAGTGAATGATGACATAGACTTAATTGGCATCTCAGAGACATGGTGGAAGGAGGATAACCAATGGGACAGTACTATACCGGGGTACAAATGATATCGCAGTGACAGAGAGAAGCACCTGGAGGCGGTGTAGCACTTTGTCTGGGATGGCATAGAGTCCAACAGGATAAACATCCTGCATGAGACTAAATGAACAATCAAATCTTTATGGGTAGAAATCCCTTGTGTGTTGGGGAAGACTATAGTGATAAGAGTATACTACCATCCACCTGGCCAAGATGGTGAGACGGACAGTGAAATGCTAAGAGAAATTAGGGAAGCTAACCAAATTGGTAGTGCGGTAATAATGGGAGATTTCAGTTACATTTACCCAGTCAATATTGGGGTATCTTCGGGACATGCTAGAGAGATAAAGTTCCTGGATGGAATAAATGACAGTTTTATGGAGCAATTTGGTTCAGGAACCGATGAGAGAGGGAGCAATTTTAGATCTGATTCTCAGTGGAGCACAGGATTTGGTGAGAGAGATAAGTGGTAGGGCCGCTTGGCAATAGTGATCATAATATGATCAAATTTGAATTAATGACTGGAAGAGGGACAGTAAGCAAATCCACGGCTCTTGTGCTAAACTTTCAAAAGGGAAACTGTGATGAAATGACAAAAATAGTTTAGAAAAAAAACTGAAAGGAGCAGCTACAATTTCAAAATGGCCACACATAGTGGCAGAATTCATGCTCCTTTTAAAAGCCAACCATGATGATGTAGGTATATGTGATCAGAGAGGACAGCTGTCAAACAGAATGTCCAGAACAGGAAGACAGTTTGTAAAAATCAAAAAACTGAAACTAGAGCATTTTTACTCATAAAAATTATTTCTTTAGAAAAAGTGAAACCACTCAATCTCAGAGTTCATCCCTACAGGGTATACAAAATGTAGACAAAAAATCCACTATTGTTCATGACGTAATAACATTTTCCACCCCTCCAATCATCTTTTACTTCATCTAAAATTGTCCATTTGATGTCACAAAAGGAATGTCCAGTGGTGAGAAAATGAGCCACTATCGGTGCCTGTAGCTTTTTGGTTCTTAAGAAACTCTTATGTTCCAGAAGACAAGTGCAAAAAAATCTAATAGTTTTCCCACATCTTGAAGACCACACGGGCATTGGAGCAAATACACCATGCATTTTAATGTACACGTGCGAACATATGTGATTTTCATAATTCTCCCAGGAGGAGTAATAATTTGGCCATCCGTGTTTTGCATATTGCAAATGGCAAATTGTTCACACTGCTGATTCCACTGTAATACCCTCCGCTTCAGGTGGAGAACTCGTGGACAGCCCAGTCTTTGATATTAAGTGCTCTTGCAAATGCAAAACGGATGGGAGGTTGTGTACAAGTAAAATGATCTAAAATACTCCAATGTTGCCGTATGTTCCAAATCCTAGGGGACAATGGAGAATGTCTCAACACACATGTTGTTCTATCCACTGTTTCCTGTTGTGCTTTAGGAGTCAGTAACCATTCCTGATGGTTAAACAGGGCCCTACGGTAAGCCCGCCTGTCGGTGTAGTGTGGCTATCTTTTATCTAGAAACCTTGCGGCTAAAACTCAAGCTTGTTTTTTATACTCTGATGTCTCAGAAGATATCTGACGTATTCTTAAAAATTGTCCAAATGAGCTAAATTTAAGAATGGGGCAAATTGTTTCCATTGAAAACTTTCACTTCCAGAAGTTGCAGGAAACTAAATTCTTGCATAAAAATAATTTCAAAATTGTGCAAACAAAGCTGACCTAGAGCTTTGTTTCATTTTACACTTATACTGCCTTCATGAATATTAAGCCAAAGCAGTTTATATCAAAGATAATAAATACAATCAAATTTTGTATTTGTTTTTATGTATTTTGGGGTATCTTACAGTTTTATTCCATTACGTTTGCTTGGTCCTTACATGAATGTCTTTTATTTAAATCATTTGCTTGCAGTGGTCGCCTCCCAGTATATTACCTGTTCTTGTTTACATGTTGGGAGATGTCGTCATAAGTGAATTAAATTCCCTCTAGTGGTTAGAAGGGCAAGCTGAGAACCAGAAAAGCCAGGGTTTGATTTCTGCTTCTCTGTGTGACCTTAGATGTCACTTTACCTTCCTGCAGCAGCTAAAGAGGGAGGGGCTGACTCAGGACCTCATCTCATGGCAGCCAAAGGAGAGGGCTGCTGATGTCCCCATCCTGTGGCATCTGAAGAAGGGGTGGTGCCTGAAAAAGATGCCCTGTGCAAGCAGGAGCCAGTATTCATATGTGCTTGAGTGGCAGCCTGAGTATATGTGTGTGAGGAGAGCATGTGTGTGTAGCGGAGCAGGGCTTTGTAGCAGAGCAAATTGTCTTCACACAGAGCACGTTCCACTGTTCTGAACACCACCTGGTGCCCACAGATAGCAGCGTGACTGAATGACACACACCTTTTTTTATACACACACATTTCAATATTTGTTTATGAAAAAAACCCTTAACTATACATATACCAGACAAAAACTACATTTAGCAGATTCTCAGGATGTTCCAAAGACAACTACCAATTGAAATTGAATTGAAACAGGATATCTCACTTGGGGATCTTTGCAGTATTTGTTCACAGTTGTCATGAAACCTCTTCATCTCCTGTTTCAAAGACTTTATGTAAATGCAGTTATTTTCACACATTCCTCTTGACATGTTTGGGTGCCGTACAATTTCCAAGGCTGGATTCCTTGTTGTGATAAAACCATGTATTGCAAAATGTGGCTGAAACATTTGAAGCAGAGTGTTACTAAGCTTTTATATTACTGATCTTATTGGCCAAAAATTATGGGACTCTTGAAATTGCATTAGCTTTCTTGTTTAATGTTGTACAAATTGCTTTTGGATTTATATTTTGTTCCATAAAATTGAAATAAACATGTATAATTGGGCTAATTTTGCATGACTTTGTCTGTCTAACTTCACAGTTTATATAAAGGCTGTGATGATTTTATTTTTTGTTTGTCAGTAACAAAAAAACTGAAATCAGTATATGATTTTACTACTAAATACATTTTTGATTTATATAATACAAGCAAACATCTACAATGTAATAATGTCTTTAAACATATGGTAGTATAGTTTGTGTATGTAATGAATAGCACTTTTCCTTTGACTTAATTTTAAGCTGGTGTATTAGGCCAAAGAAAGCTATTATTACTGTAATGAGCACACAAGGCTGTGAAACAGGTTCAGGTATCCCTCCTATATTCACTGTTCTTGAGAAAGTCATTTATTAGAAAACTCTGTAATGTGCACTTTTTGAAGAGTAATATTTGAGTTAATTAAAACAAATGTGTATACAGAGTCATTTATTTAAAACCTTTTCTATACCGGCATTAGTGGGTACATCACACCGGTTTACATTGTAACAAAATGGTTGAAAATACATCTAACAGGGCTAGTAAACAGTAAGGGTGGGGGGCACACGAGATAGGAAGGAAGGATAGAGCAACAGCAGAAACATCTTAACAAAGTAAATCAGAATAAATACAACTCTTAATTACTAATTGAATAGAGATAATTAGTAATTGACTGAGGCTATATACCTATGGGAGTGAAGTATGATTGACGAGCTATATACATAAGTAGGTAAGGTTTAACTGGCATTATATACATATATAATTAAGGTATAAATACACACAGGTAAGGTAAGTTGGCATTGTATACATATGTAATTAAGGTATAAATACACACAGAATATCTGGATAGGACTTCAAGGAGGGGCTTTTAGACTGGAATGTATAGTTGTTGGGGGGGGGGGCAGCTGTTAATCAGGGAAGGCCAGTTTGAACAGCCATGTTTTGAGTTTCTTTCTGAATTTAAAATAACATGGTTCGAGACAGAGAAAAGAGGGCAAGGAGTTCCAACGTGCAGGGCCAGCAATTGTGAGGGCGCATTCTCTTGTGGAAGTGAGATGTGCTGTTTTGAGGGAGGGCACGTGAAGGGATCCTTTGTTGATAGATCTCGTGGCTCGATTTGGGTGCGCAGCCGTGAAGGGAAGGTCGAGCCAGTTGGAATGGTGAGAGTAGAATGCTTTGTGGATGATGGTGAGAGTTTTATATAGGATATAAGATGGGAAGGGGAGCCAGTGAAGGTCTAGGAATAGTGAGTTGCAGTAATCCAATTTAGATGAGAGGGTGGTTTGAAATACTGTACGGAAATAATGCGAGTGACGTAGGGGTTTGAGGTTTTTTTTTTAAACGTTAAGTTTAAAGAAGCCTTCTTTTAAGATAGAGATAACATATTTCTTCAGGTTAAGATGTTGGTCGAGGAGTACTCCAAGATCTCTTACAGCTGGTTGGGCAGAGATGATCTTCAATTCTGAGTCTATGGCAAAGGCTGGTTTTGGGGTAGTGTGTTGAGAGATATACAGAAGTTCGGTTTTGCTGGTATTTAAGGCAAGGTGAAGGTTGGTAAGGAGGGAGTTGATTGATATAAGGCAGGTTTCCCAGTGCCTTTAGAGTGTCAGAGATAGAGGTGTGAATCGGTATGATGATTTGAACATCATCGGCATACAGATAGAATTTTAGTTTGAGGTCCGAGAGTAAGTGGCAGAGGGGGGTGGGGTAAATGTTAAATAGGGTTGACAAGAGGGAGGAACCCTGAGGAACACCTTGCAGGAGAGGGGGAGGGGCGGATAAGGTATTAGCAATCTTAACAGAAAATTTTCTGTTTGCAAGGTAGGATGTGAACCATAGGAGGACACTGCCTGATATGCCAATGTCTTTTAGGCAGGTGAGCAGGTGGTTGTGGCAAATGGTGTCAAATGCCACAGAAATATCGAGGAGGGCAAGCAGGTAGCTGTTCCCTTGGTCCATACCTCTGAGGAGGTGGTCGGAGAGAGTGAGTAGGAGTGATTCCGTGTTAAAATCTTTGCGGAATCCAAATTGTGAGTTGTGAAGGATCTTGTGGTCCTCAAGGTAATCCATGAGTTTTGTGTGTTGACAATTCTTTCCATTATTTTGGCTATAAATGGGAGGTTCTAGATAGGGTGGTAGTTAGCAGGATCTTTAGGGTCGCGTGACGGTTTCTTAAGGAGGGGTTTAACTACTGCCTGCTTAAGAATATCGGGGACAATACCTGTAGTGAGTGAGCTGTTAATGATATCAGCTATTGAGCTGGCTATGGAGTTAGGGACAGATAGGAGTGCTTTGGTAGGGATCATATCTGTGGGATGGGAGGTGGGTTTGAGTTTTTTTTAGGATAGATTCGACTTCTTTGGTGGAGGTTGGTCATGGCCTCTTTTTTTCCTTTATCATCTTTCATACCAGTCCCGCACCCCCAGAGCCAGCACATCCCATTTTCTGAGGATAAGCAGGCTCAATTAGCCCTTGCATGTGGGTGACATCATCCAATGGCACCGAATGGTCTTGTCTCTTCAAGTTAGTAAAGCTATGAGCTCTACTGAAAATGTGCAGGAGTTTCCACATGAGTCTTCTCATTCATTTTTGTCCAAGCACAAAATGGAAAAATTCTTAAATCTTCCCAGTTCAATATTTTTATTTCAGTTTTCTTCTGATTAAGTTGCCTCACTGCCTTAGCTGCCCCACAACAGTACTTTTCAGTGTTAGTAAAAAATAAAAAAGTAAATAAAGAATGATGACTTCCTTCCACCATGTCTAGTCAGAAGAAGAAATCAACTATAGTGAGTGGTTTCAAAAGTTGTATCGATGCGGAAAATTGCATCCCTTACTGAGATCCACAAATTGTAATTGTTGCCTTGATCCGGAACACAACCAGAAGAACTACTCTGCCTGTGGACGGATGTCCCTGTGCTCGCATTGAGGAACTGCGTACATTTCTCAGGAGTCATACTAAGCCCTCGCCCCATAGTGCAACTTCAACTGACTCACTGGAAAAAAAGTTGAGCAAGAGTTCCTCAAACTCCCCCATTCACTCAGGCCAAAGCTGCATGGTTGAATTCTCCCAGCTGTTCTGTGTGGAAGACAAAGTGGCATCAGTCACTGGAACCATTGCAGCTTGCATCAAAAAAAGCACATATATTCTAAGCAGGTTGCATTGGTACTGGCATTGGTGATGCATGGTGCATAGACTCTGTGCAAGTTCCACCGATGCCATCGCCACACAGTGTATTGAGGCACTCAATGCATGGAACTCCAATGTACATGGTGCACTGATGCAATGCAAGACTATGACCTCCATACATGATCCCACGATGCACAGTGCAAAGACCCATGGTGCCGCACTGATGCAACCTTGACTCTCATCTCAAAAGACTTGTTGAAGCATAATAAAGCATCCAAAGCGCCCAAACATTCTATCTTCAGTGTATCTACTTCAGACTTTGATTTATAAAGCTGCTTTGCCAACACAGCCCATCCTAGATCTGTGGGAGAAGGGTTCAGGTTACCCCTGCTGCCACCAATAACTAGGGCACTTACCCCACCTAGACTACTAGTGTAAGAACTTCACCTGGAGACTACAGAAGCAGTGATCTCTATAGTACTGCTCACATCTAACAGGTCAACTCTCTTTATGCAGAAGCCTATCCTGGTCTATGAATAGGATATCCCATCACCTACACTAGGCCAGAGGACACATCAGTTGCTTGACCACGTCTCAGACTTGATGAAGTTTAGGTTTTTGTGTTTTTTTTAACCTCTCTGACCAAGGAGACATAAGGAACATTCTTGCCTCTCCTTTCTAATATTGCATTACACTGACTGGAGTCCCAATATCATCTGTTGGGGTGAACTTATCAGAACCTTTGCTCAGGGGTTCTTCATTGTCCATTGCAGCGGATTCTAACAGATTGATGGTATTAAACTAGGCTGCTCCACCTCCGAGTCAACTGAAATCCTCTGCTGGTTCACCCTAAAAGTATTGGGTCACCCGTGACCCAATACTTTTAGGCTCGGTTGAAGACTCTACCGGAATACCCTCCAATCCTCTTCCAGATTCTCTGGACCACACTCGCCACCAGAGGATCTTCCCTATTTTAAGTTTGTGGAAAAGATGGGTTCTTTACTGGGCCTCCTTGTCTGTAAAAGCAGACTTGCTCTGAGCTCCTTGGGCTTCTTCAAATACTGGACACTTCAGCCGAGCCAGCAGCCCTTCCAGTTTACACTATACTCAGTGTTTTACAGATGAGAATGTGGGAAACTATTTCAGTCATTCCTCCAGCTATAAAATTAGACCTCAAATTCACCACTCACCAGACTTTGGTGTTGTCCAGCTGCCTCATTAGTCTGTAGTATTTGAATTTGCTATGAAGAAAACAAAGAAGAAAGATTCACTCAAATTCTCCTTCTGGAAAGGACCACAAACTTTTAAATAACTTTGGCAAGAACATTTTTGAAAGTGTAATGTTATTTGCTCACATTACTATCCACCAATTCAACATATGGTGCAGTACATACATAACTGCATTCAAAAGTTGAAGCCTCTCTTAGCTGCTCCAGGGCAAAGCAATTACTATCCACATCCACTCCTGGAGGTGGAAGAGGGCATCAGCCATTTGCTCTGACCAGCATACAAATCCTTTGATTCCGTTTCATATACCTCATCCACCTGTATTGCAGCTAGATGCATGGCTTTGGGCAAATAGCATCTGAGAGGACATTCATAAGACATTGGCAGACCTCCCCTGCTTAGGGGACAATCTTTTCGATGAAAAGACTCCTGACAGTTGCTCAGATTAAGGACCAGAATGTGGCAGTACAAGTGCTCTCAACACATAATTAAACTATGGAATTTGTTGCCAGAAGATGTGATAAAAGCTGTTAGTGTAGCTGGGTTTAAAAAAAGATTTAGATGGGGGAAGCTGGAGGACAAGGAGAGGAGGGCCGTCCAGTCTCCCTAGAGACAGCACAGATAGCGATAACAACAGCGGAACCTGCTTTACCCAACTGGAGCTAATCGGGAGGTGAGCCGGGTGACGTCACAGAAGGGAACAGGCTGCTAGTTTAAAACTTGCGGCAGTGTGGCACACCGCCTAAGCGGTGTGCTCCGAAGGGGCATGCGGCTTTATCCGGCTTAGTCCGGCGAGACTGGTAGACTGGGCTAGAATTGTGATAGTAATTCCCTTGCATTCTTTCTCCCCTGATTAGATGGGGAGAAAGAGGAAAGCAAAGATAATTGCATCCTCACCAGTTACGTATAGGGGCTCAATGGACAATCATGTTTTACGTCTGGTGGAATCGCCTAATGAGGACAGCATGGGGGCGTCTTTAGTAGCCTCCCTGAGTCCTGGTGAAGGGCTGTCGTCACCTCCACAACCTTTGACCACATCTGTAATTGAATGTAATCAGATATCAGACACCTTACCAGTAAGTAGTGGGGCCATATTGAAAGATAACTGCCCAATCAAAGAGTTACAGCTAATATCTAATCAGGTGTCTGTCGTAGGTAATGAACTGGAAAGAGGGGATATGGATAGGCAAAAATGTATGCCTACCAACCCTCCTAACAATGTTACCCTTGTAGATTTATGGAAGATGTTATCAAAATTAGACCTAAATGTTTCACAAATGAATGCATCTCTAACATTTAAGACTAATCGGAGAAAATTCTTTTTCACTCAACGCACAATAAATCTCTGGAATTTGTTGCCAGAGGATGTGGTTAGTGCAGTTAGTGTAGCTGGGTTCAAAAAAGGTTTGGATAAGTTCTTGGAAGAGAAGTCCATTAACTGCTTTTAATCAAGTTTACTTAGGGAATAGTCACTGCTATTAATTGCATCAGTAGCATGGGATCTTCTAGGTGTTTGGGTAATTGCCAGGTTCTTGTGGCCTGGTTTGGCCTCTGTTGGAAACAGGATGCTGGGCTTGATGGACCCTTGGTCTGACCCAGCATGGCAATTTCTTATGTTCTTATCTACTGTTAATAATAGAGTATTGATAGATGATCAAGCAAAGAAAATTTCCAGTATAGAGCAGGATGTAGGTATATTAACATCGAAAGTGCAGTTGATACAAAACACAGAAACAACACATATTAAGGATAGTTTGATAATACATAAGGAGATAGAAAATGTTGAAAATTATGATTCGAATAAAAAATTTATGGGTGGTTAATTTCCCACAAACCTGACTACTATCACCTTTAGAAATGTTTAAAAAATATTTGAGGGAAATCCTTTCATTCAAAGAAATGGATTTACCAGTAACTTAAAAAAATCTTTTATTTCCCCCCAAAAATGGAGAAAAGAGCTGATAATCAAAGTGGAAATGTAGATGAGATATCTAGTTTGGGGGTAACCACATTTCTTGAAGAATCCAAGGCAACAATACACAATAGAGGGTGAGAAACTGATGTGCACTGACCAGGAGAGAGACCTCGGGGTGATTGGGTCTGGTACAAGGTAGCAAAACTGAGTTATTATTTATTAGGTTTATTACTTCATCCAACATTGTTAGAGTTAATATAGTGCTGGGATTAGATGTTGTAGTGCAAGAAAAATAAAAGAAAAATTAGGCCTAAGTCAGCTGGTCCTTGTGTTCTGTGCTTACAAACATCAAAGAGGAAGCCAGTTTCCTACAGAAGATTAAGCCAACCATGGAGTTGTTACTTTAAGGACATTTGTGCACATAAATGGCTTTGAAAATTCAGCCCCAAATTTGTCTACAAGGTTTTTTTTGTGTGTTGTTTCATTAAATAAAAAGTACTAGCTAGCACAGGGGTCAGGAACCTTTTTGGCTGAGAGAGCCATAAACGCCACATATTTTAAAATGTAATTCCATGAGAGCCATACAATATGTTTAAAACTAAATACAAGTAAATGTGTGCATTTTATGTAAGATCACACTTTTAAAGTACAATAAGTCTCTGAAAATATTACACCAGGCCTTAAGACACCAATACATCTCCTATTAGGAAAACGGACCAAGTCAGGCTGCTATAGAGTCCTACACAGAAACTACACGCCAGCAGAAAACCTCACCTGAATCAGGTGCTGTCCCTCACCTAACATAGAATAAAGAGACCAAAACGCATAACAAGAAGCATGCAGACAAAAACTGAATTGGAAACTGCAACAAGCCAGAGTCTCTGTATGCAGTGTAACAAAGGAAAAAAGAAACATCACACATCCTTATAAAACAAATCAAGAAATATAAAATCATCAGCAGTAAAACTGTACTAACAAAAAGAACATATTTCGAAACAGCTGATGAGTGGAATATCCAATAATTAAAAACTCATATAAAACATTTCCAGATACCAACAAAATATTTCAAAATAGCAGACACAAAGATCCAGTAATGAAAAATAATAAGGATACAAAAATTTTTTTGCTCTGCATACCTGGGAACGTTTGATATCCAGGTGTCCTGAGATTGTTCTGAATTAGCAGGAGGTGGGGTGGTTTGCTTGGAACTTTCTCCTCTCTCAGTCACATACCAGCGCTCTCTCTCACACTGGCTCTCAATGACACACCTATACACACATGCTCTCAGTCACTCACATATACAAATGTTTTTTCTCTCTCACTTATATAGGCTCTTAATTACACATTTACACACATGCTGTCTATCTTTTCACACTTACACACACACAGGCTTTCAATCACATAAATACATGCTGTCTTTTTCTCTCACACACAGACTCTCATTCACATGCTTACAAACATGTCCTCTCTTTCTCTCATTTACACACAGGCTCTCAATCACATACTCACATGCTCCCTCACCTAAATCAGCTCTCAATCACACACATACACACATGGTCTCTCTCTCTCATTTAAACACAGGCTCTCAATCACATACTCACATGCTCCCTCACCTAAATCAGCTCTCAATCACACAGACACACATGGTCTCTCTCTCTCATTTAAACACAGGCTCTCAATCACATACTCACATGCTCCATCACCTAAACCAGCTGTCAATCAGACACAGACACACATGATCTCTCTCTTACTTATACACACAGGCTCTTAATCATACATACACATGATCTCTCTCACACACAAAGGATCTCAATCATACACACATACTCTTTCAAACAAACAGGTTTTCAATTACAAACTTACACATACAGGTTCCCAATGGTAAACTTACATTCATGCTCTCTCTCTCACAGGCAGGATCTCAATCACAGACATACTCTCTTTCACATATACAGGCTCTCAATCATTC
Source organism: Rhinatrema bivittatum (assembly GCF_901001135.1). Classification (NCBI taxonomy): domain Eukaryota; kingdom Metazoa; phylum Chordata; class Amphibia; order Gymnophiona; family Rhinatrematidae; genus Rhinatrema; species Rhinatrema bivittatum. The sequence goes on along the minus strand of NC_042617.1, from coordinate 559,510,433 downwards.
ACATACATGCAATCTCTCACTCACACACACAGGATCTCAAACACACATGCTTGCTCGCTCATTCATTCACTCTCTCTCTCCCCCTTCCCCCCCCCCGGGAACTCGCGGCAGCAGCAGCCACCTCCCAACGCTAACCTCCTTCATTTTCAGCCCTCGCGGAGGCGAAGGCGGAGTCCCATCGGCCGCGGTTGAAGATTTTCATTTTCCTCCGAGCCGCGCTGCAGTCTTCTTCCCGTCGGACACTAGCGTGCCTGCGCGGGTCTTCCCGCGCAGGCACCCGATGCTCTCCACTTCCTCTTCCGGGCCGCGGGAAGAAGAGAGCACCGGCGTGCTCTCTTCTTCCCGCGGCCCGGAAGAGGAAGTGGAGAGCATCGGGTGCCTGCGCGGGAAGACCCGCGCAGGCACCCGATGACTCCAGCGCTGGTACCCGGCTGACACCCGATGACTCCCGCGCAGGCACCCGGATGACTCCAGTCGGCGTGCTCTCTTCTCCTCCCCCCCGCGGCCCGGAAGAGGAAGTGGTGAGCATCGGGTGCCTGCGCGGAAGAAGAGACCACGCTAGTGTGGTCTCTTCTTCCCGCGCAGGCACCCGATGCTCTCCACTTCCTCTTCCGGGCCGCGGTGGGGGGGGGAGAAGAGAGCACGCCGGTGCCGCTGACTCCAGCTGTCCTGCCGCGTTCCGCCCGGGCTGACAGCATTTTAAGCCCGGGCGGCGGAGGACCGGGGAGCAGCTGGGTCAGCGGGGAACCGCGAAGTATGGCGACACTTGTCTGCGAGCCAGATGCAGCCCTCAAAAGAGCCATATCTGGCTCGCGAGCCATGGGTTCCCGACCCCTGAGCTAGCATATAGAAACTTTTCCCCTTTTTCAAAACCTCTAGTTCTCTTACCCCCTGCAAGAGGATGCTATTATGTACTGTGATTTAAACTGTAGCCACTTACTTTATGGTAGCAGTTCTTCCTTTTTTTAATTTAGGGTGGTGTCAGACTGGTAGAAGAAGCAGAAGTTTGCTGTTTAGTAACGAAATAAACCATATTGACAATTTAATTTTTAAACTAATGTGAAATTGGCCACTCCCAGTGAGAATGGGGGTTGGAACTGGGTTATGTATTAGGTTTATTATGGTTTTTTTAAATCTCTTGCAATGTTATTTTGTTCTATTTTAATGATGTAAACCTTTGGATAACTTATTCATGGAAGGTGGTCTATAAATCTAAAAATGGAATGGAACTTTATGGAACATGGAGATCTAATAACCACCTGCAGAAGAAAACTCCTCAGCACATTACATGTCTAACTCTAAACTATTTTCTTGGGCAAAGATGGGTCTCCCCCATGGCTTGCAGAGACAACAGCCTATCGAACCAGTTCAGCCAAGTGCTGGATCAAAGGCTTCTACTGCTAATTGGAAATGGAAAGATAAGAAAAATTCTGGCCAAGCTTGAACTGAATATTTCATATGTGCAACAAAGAATTATAATGGGTGTGTGTGTGTGTGAAAAAGCAATAGAGGGTACAGCAACTAATGACTGGATCCAAACAATGGTGTTTGTGTCCTTCACTTCTGGCCAAAGTGGGGAACTAGCTAACAGGTGAGATACATCCTGTTGATTTGGTAATTAGGCAAAATCAAATGTGTTTTTAAGGCATAGACACCCATAGGTTCTATTCTTCATGGATAAGCAGAGCAAAAATCAGCCATAGAAGTTGGTGATGGGAGCTCAGAAAAACTGAGGTTTTTATTTTACTTTTTTAATAAGTTACATATCCATTCTACAAGAAAACTCTTGCTATAGGGAATTTCACAAGGACTTGTATAAAGAATAAGTAAATACGAATAACATTATATAAGTAAAAATAAACTAATATACAGATCTTATTGGTCAAACCACAATTTGGGGAGACACACAAAATAATAAGGAAAAGAAAGAAGCCCTTAATCATATTAAGTCCAAAACACTGCATCACTGACTTATTCTTCTAGGATAAGCAGGATGGTAGTGACATCATCCGATGTAGCCCGGCATGGAAAACGTTTGTCATACTTTCTAGAAACTTTGGCCAGCAGACTGAGCATGACCAACCTGCTCTTATCCGCATGTCCACACAAGGTCCCCTATCAGTCTCTGCTTTTCCGTGGTGCAGTTGCCTCCTGGTGGAGCTCCAACCTTTTTCTAATTTTTTACTCGATTCCTCAACTTGTTTTCAGATCCTCGTCGGCTCCCCCTTAATTGTCAGTGCCCCCTTGGTACGGTAGGTCCTTTTTTAACCATTTTCTTTGAACTTGCGGTCGATTCCTGACTCTCCACCACCCCCCACCCCCGGTGTCCGTCTGCCATCGACCACAGGCTGGGTGTTTTTCATGGCGTTGACCGGTTTTCGTCGGTGCCCCCCGTGCCCACGGACCATATCCATCAAGGATCCACATGAAGTTTGCATCCTCTGTCTGGGGATCCCGCAAGATGTCTGTGGGTGCCATCTGTACGATCAGATGACACCCAAAGGGTGCTGGCACACCTCGACAAAATGGAGAAACTTTTTGGGACCCAAAATCCTCCACGCCTGCATCAGTCTCTTTGAAGCCCAAGGATCGCAGAGAGCCATCTCACTCACTCCCTCTCATGATTCCTCTCACTATCACCCCCAAGGATTGGGGAGAGGGAAATCGATCCTCTAGTCTCTCTCCTCCCCCAGACTTTGAGGTCTTCACCTTCCTCAGCTCCGAGGAAAGACCGGACCGAGCACCAGAAACGATCCCGGAAGCACCGGCACTGATCCCCATCCTGACAAGGTTCTGGTTCCGGAGCGGCATCAGCCACTGAGCCGCCATTGAAGCGGCACCGGCCACCGGCGGTCCCATCCTTTGGTGTCCGCGTAGCCCGAGGCATTCCCCATTGATACTGGTGCAGGTCACCGAGCCATCTCAGGGACCCAAGGATGAGCCGGTGGCACCTCATCCCCCTCCATCACTCCTGACAACTCAGGACTTCCAGGAGGAGTTGGACCACAGGGTGCAATTGGCAGTACTTAAGGTGCTGCAGAGCATTGAACTGCTGGCACTAACGGCCCCCATACTGGTGCCTGAGCCTCTGCCATCGATGTTGGCACCTCCACTAGCAATTTCTAAACA